>NC_081527.1:19093808-19425196 GCF_030273125.1 Centropristis striata | reverse complement strand
ACATAGCCTACTTCTTATTCCGGATCCAACAGGGTGTGTTTTAGCCACCTGGAGCAGCTTTTGTCATAGTTTTCAATGTTTTTCAAAATGCGTTTTTGCAAAAGTTGAACAAGTTGAACATCAACATTGTTAAGCACTTTTTTTTTAGAATAGATTGTGAGCCTGCTCAAGACTCTTCCTAAAATGAGTTATGCACCACCCATCATCCAGGTGAAGCTCCTGGTGGTCCTCCCCGTGACTTCTCCTCTTTCATTTTTCTGTGCTCATCGTACATTTTATGAACTCTTGCCCTTAAATCAGAGCCAGAGCAAGTGCCCTCCGCCTGTCCATTTTTATGTTAAAAGGCACAGATCTGTGACTTTACCTCACTGCAAAATAGTGGTTTGGCTAAAGACTAGCAACAATTTGACGCAACTGCAAATAGCATTAAATTTATGTTATTTTCTACATTATTTTTTACATTAGTCGATTAGTTGCCTCGACCCACTTAGTCATTATATCCACATTAATGATGATTATTTATCAAAAATATCACTGTAATATCTTGTAAAAGCACCAAAAGTCTACTCAGTATCATCACAACACTGGTATCAAGGTATTTGGTCAAAAATATTGTGATATTTGATTTTCTCCATATTATTTATTTTGCAAAACATAATAAGTGCATTTTAATCATAATAATTGAATGAATTAATCTGAAAACTTGCCTGTGACCTCTGCCCCAACCCCGCTAACCGATTTTTTACTTTATCTTTAAACATCTGTGGACACCTGCGGAAATAAGTCAGCCTCATTATTTTGTGTTTTTTAAATCATAAAAGTCTAATTATCAGCAACATGTTTTTGTAACAATGAATGGCCTTGGACGTTTTTTGCCCTCCTGATTAAACAGTGGGTGATCCTGATTAAAATACTGTGCAACATGGGTTTGTTTAAGCTTGGGCAGAAAACAGCAGAACGTGTTTGTGCTTGAACACATGCATGAAATCTGGGCACACATGAGATAAGGGTTTAATATTGGCCTTAATGCGGGCTGTGATAATTAGCATCAGGATCCAGTCCGTGCCTCGCCAGGGATCCGCTCCAGGTTTTGTGCGCCGCCCTCCACAGCCAGCTGCTGCAGAGCAGGGGACCGGTGCGCCGTTTCTCCTCGCCTTGTTTGCCTCCAGTCCGGCTGTAGCTCCGACTGTCTGCACGGCGTGTGGATGAGGCGCAGAGGGAACAACCGAGAGCGCACCGAAAGCTACACTGAACAAGTCATATCATCCCTCTTCGGGCTGTATCTGTGAACCAGGCCGCTGGAGACCTCCAGACAGACTTGACGTGCTCGGAGTTTGATTTTGTAGCGAGACTGGGGCGCATCTCGTCTCCTTGAAGTGATCCTTTTTTATGCAGTCTATCCGTAGCGCTCCCGTCGGAAGAAGCCTGGGTGCACGCACAAGAGGAAGGAGGGGGGAAGTAACGATCATTACTTTTCAACAGACCCCTCGCCATGGAGATATTCGTCCGGTCCCGGACGTTTTGGCTTGAAGAGGAACAGCTACCTGCCACAGGAAACCTCACCATCTGTCCACTGTGAAGAAAGTGGAGCATGCAGCCGAGCCCCAGCCGTCTTTTGTGTGACCCGCTGCTTAGTTTCTGGGTGCCTCTTCTGAAAAAAGGAGAGGAGGGGGGCTCCTGGTGTTGATCCGAAATTCACACTCCATGCCGGGATCCATATTTTGGCACGGCGTACCACAGTAAGTAGCATTTAAAAGCGGATGTTTTGAGTCTTTCAAGGGAGATGCTGGGTTATGCCTCTGCTGGATCAATACCATTTATTTACACTCCCAGGATATCATAAGGCAAATGTCAGAAAACGGGCCCACGGGCTCCTCTAGCAGTTCAAAACTGTTGTGATGAGATCAATACATAGTCCATAGTGTTATTCTGTAGTGTCTGGAGCCTCCAGACTATTCATTAAGATGAAGTTGCATGGCTGTAAGGGTCGTCCCAGTGTGGATTTATGTGTACGTTTCCCGATATGATTTAAATTAAAAGCCAACTAAAGGGTGTATTTTTTGGTACGTGCTAAAAATCTTTGAAAATGCTTCTGCTCAGGCAGTTTTCAGGCGTTACAAATGGGATTATTTTGCATGTGAGATGAGTGCTCTGACAAGGAAAGTCCTGGATATGAATCAAAAGCCAAATGGGAGTTGATTTATAAGATACTCAGCTGTGATAATGAGCTTGATAACATGGTGAAAAAAAATCGAGCTCACACAAACATCTCCACCCAGTTTCAGGACACCAGGAGCTAAGTAGTTAGATGTCAGTTACGTCTCCATTTACTTCTCCATTTTGCGGCTATAAAATAAGATCATTTCACAGAGCATGTATAATTCACAGACCTGAGCCAGCCATGTGTGATGATGGGAAACACACACATTTATACGCACACACATACACACACACACACACACACACACACACACACACACACACACACACATAGACAGATAGAGTTTTTACAGGCGAAGGGAGCCATATCTCATTCTCACATGAAGCTTTTAGAGATAGGGCCGCATAGACTTCAGCTAGAAACCCCAGGAGAGCACGACTGTGGTGGACTGAAATATCAAGGTTAAATAACATTTACACATAATCCATACTGTCAATGCCAAATCAGGATAGTGGTGCAACCTTATATAAGCCATACTGACAAGTTAGGAAACTGAGAGCTTTCCCCCCCTGCATATACTTATATAACAGTTTTCATGCAGGGAAGTATAGATGATGACGCTTTCCAAATCCAGTTGTTTCTGGAAATAAAAATAAAAGCTTCCGACTGTTCGGGTTTGATCTAAGAGAACTGAAACATTATATAAGACATATGCACAGTGTGAGAAATTGACTCAACAGGACAAATCTGAGTATATGTGACCGTGGCGGAGAAGTTTTTCTGTCATGCCAGCCATTTTAGAGGACTAAATTTAAAAAAAAAAAAATCCTTGGCTGGGATGAATGTGGCTGCCTGATGCTGACATGCCCATCATTGATTCCTGAAGAGAAAAAGGTCATTTTATCCCCCTGCCAGTGGGCCGTAATGGGATGTTTTAGTGGTGAATGTAGATGTTACACTGAAAAATCCCCAGTCTGTTTCTTGAAACAATGATGGGACAGTAGGAATTCAAATAGAGGGTTGGGGGACAAATGTTTCCCCCTCCCTTCTCCTCTTCCTCCTCCTCCTCCTCCTCCTCCTCTCTACCTTCCCTCCATCTCTCACCCGCCCCAGACGTGCTGGTTTGGTCCATTTGTCTGTGTTGTCTTGGGAGGAAGTGCCATCTCATCTCACATTGCGCAAATGGTTTCAATGCATGCTAGTGTGAATTCTAGCGGGTTTTTGTAGCTGCCAATTTCCATATCAAAGTGTCTGCATTTCAATAGGGAGAACTTGAGCTACCAGCCCCCTTCTCTCTAAGCAGTTTTGTTCTGATAGAGTGTTGCTGCTGCTGCTGCTGGTGATGCTGGTGGTGGTGGAGGCTTCTGACAGGATTGCTGGACACTGCAGTTGGTTGTGTGTGTGTGTGTGTGTGTGTGTGTGTGTGTGTGTGTGTGTATGTGTGTGAGAAGCAAGTGTTTGTGTTGGAAGCAGATTTAGCGTGGATTGGGAGAATTTTGTTGGCCATAATCTAACACCAGAAGCCATGTATTTAGCGGAAACGTTGGACGCCGTTCAGAGACATGGTTATGTTAAAAAAATTTTGTCCTGTTAAAACATTTCCCCCCCAGTATTCCTCAGCAGGAGGATAAACCATCAACAAAGAAAGGTCTGTATTTTATTCGCAAGAAGGAGAAAACCCACTGTGTCCACGACAGGAGAAGAATAGCATAAATAACTTGATGAAAATCTGTTTGCATATTTTGACTGGTATTTTATTTCGCAGCAGTCTACATCTAAAAAGCTCCAAAAGTAAATTTGTTTTCAGGTGCAAAATAAATGGCTTAATTCCACATTCAGTGAGAGTAGATGTAAAGACGCAGAGCATTGAAGCTTTGTGAGCGACTCTAGCGGTGTCTGATTGTTTTTCTGTCGCAGAGATAATATTTATTTCCCATTCTGTGCAGCTGTTGTTTGTCAGTGAAAGAATGCGGCAAGACACTGTTTATTTTTGATGGATTTCTGCTTTGTCTTGTGGCCTAATGTCTCTGCAATTTTAGGCAGGTTTAATAGAGGAAAATAGACACTCATTTGAACCCAGGCACAAAAAGAAACAAAAAAGTGCTTCCTTGCCTTTGTGCATGCCCTTACTTTGCAAGTAAGATCAGTGCAGGTTAACAGTGGAAGAAAGTGCAGCATGTGAGACGTTATTACACAGAGACAGGGAATGTAAATGCCATTGGGAGCACAGTAGGGGTCGGTGGCCCCTTCATGGTCATCCCGCTCCTGGGTAATAACATGCGCCAACTGCTCCCTAACCTGCAAGAGAAGAGAGCTTGTTCTTTCCTTTGTTCGGACAAAATAACATAGGAAAACTTTTAAAAAAAAGAGAACCAAGAGTGGGAGTTTTGAACCAAGAGAGCAGGATGGGGGAGAAAAAAGAGAGGACTTCACCTGCCATCTTCACTCACAGCGGCGGGTTTGACAGCTGTCTTGTTCAGTTCCTCTGACATGCTCGCTGTGAAAAGTTGAGCAAACAAATGGACAGAGAGACGGAGTGATGAATAATGGTAGATCAGACAGTTTTGATTGCAAAAGTCTTAGAAAAGAAAACTCTTCAAAGACAGAAAGCATACCTTTATTCAGGGTTCATGAAAAGTTTATAAAGTTATGTTTTCAAGGTTAGGAATAAGCTTGAATTTGAAAAAGGCTCATCGGAAAATGGTTCATTTTAATCATAATCTGATGTGCCATCTACACACTCACACATGCAAAGCAAAAATCTTCTATTATTTGAAATGAAACGATCCCAACAGTCATATTTGTTTGTTGTCTCCTGGTGTTTCACGATCTAAGACAGCTTACAGCTAGATAAGTCCTCTGTTGATCTGTTACTCTGGAAATTAGCAAGCATTAAGTAATCGTGATCAAAACATACAAACAAAGTTAGTATGAACAGCTGGTAAAAAAAATCAGTGTCAATATACATTGATTAACATGAATGAATCCTGTAAGCTTTATTTTTCCCAATCACATTTATAGTAATTCAGATATGATGATAAAGGCTTTAAGAGTCTGGAGATTTTTGGTTTAGGTACTTTAGAAGTAGGGTATGGAGAATGATATGGAGAAAATTAAATATATATTTTTTTGGATCAAATGCCTCAATATCCATATAGTGATACTGTAGGGACTATAAGTGCTTTCACAAAATATTTGCACAATGACATTTTTTTAAATAATCATCTTTATTGTGGATATAAGTAGTTAAAGCAGTCTGAACCAGGAAAAGGGGACACTAATGTATCAATAAGTGTGATATAGCCCTAGTCTAAAGTGCTTGAAATGTGCTTGAATATTGCTCCTTTATAGCTGTATGAATACTGACATCAACTTGTGATGTTCAGTGCATTCTTCTTATGTTGAACTGACTTCACGCCAGTCTTTCTCTTGTTAGTGATTTCACATGCTTCCTACAATGACTCTCTCTCTCTGCATTGTAATATGTGTAGGAGGACAGGGCATGAGCAATAGCAACAGCAAGTGTAGTAAGTTTGTTGAGTCGAGAAAAAGTAAGAGTAGAGAGTGGGAACCATGCTGTGGTGTGCTGGGCCAAGCCTGGTTGTTCAAATTATTAAAAAGCTGCTGAAGAAGAGAGGTACATGCATCCTGCTCCGCCGAGGCTGCTATCGGTGAAGAAATTGGCATCAGTGCTCTTCCTAAGATGGATTTCTTCCTGGGTGAGTGTTGCTGCAAAATGGTCTTGAGTCTAGAAAGTAGTCTCTGACTCTGAGGGGATGACACCAACCTGACATTTACCAGTGATGCTGTGAAGAAGCAACCCCCCAAAAATATTTTTGAAGAGACATTGATGCTGTTCTTTTTCTGGCCTGTTAGCCAGAGAAAGAAGAAAAATACACAACAGGGGAGCGGAAAAAAAACAAAAAAAGCAAAGGGCATTTTGTTTATTTAACAAAGTGCTTCGGGGTGAGTTTCTCATTTAACTGCAAAAACCCATCATAGCCATTTTGTGGCTTGCCTCAAAAATAAAGAGACAGATGACTGGAACGAATGATTATGCGTTAGGGTAGTTAACCCGATGGATGGATATATGGTCTCGCTTCTTTTCACTGAGAAAATACGTCTCAGGGAGGAAAAATCTCCCCCATACTACCACCTCCTGTGTTTAAAATGACAGTTAACTTTCCCCCACTGGTTTAAAATGGATGTTTAATGATCAACAGAGGCTTGGAGCTTTAGGTCTAGCAGTCACGCTGGCTCTCATCGCAGAGCCTCTGCTAAGAAAGCTACCCCCTCTGAGTTGTTAGAGGACGCTCCTGCTCAAAAGGAGGCTGATTCGTGAGTGATGGATCATCAGTGGTCTCTTTGGGGTGTGTGTTAACTCTTTGGAGTGTGCAGATCTCGCCCAGTTGGGAGCCGTTGGCGGCGCGTGATGGATGTGTCCTGGGTCTTTAGGCTCCATATATCAGAAGATTAGCACTGACCTGTGAGTTGTCTGGGACGCCCTCGGAGCTTCTTCTCCAACACTGGCCGGCATTAGCATATGAGGACACTGGTCTGTCTCAGGGGGATACAAAGATAGTGTTCTTTATTTGGTTCTGTCATAGTATAGGTCACAGGAAGTGTGCAGATTAAAGTCTGAGGGCTTTGTGTTGGTATTAGGTGTATCTGACAGGTCATCTGTCTTCAAATGAGAAAATGCTTCCTCAAATTCCTAAATAGTATCATATAATTATTCTAGAAATTGAGGTCCAGGCCATGCTTCACTGCAGAAAAACCTCTCCCCTGTCCTCCACAATGGTATTCATGAATCACATAAAAATGCAAATCACTCCGCTGATGTGGTGTAACATTGTTATTTCTTATTTTGCATTGAAAAGAAAGAAACTGTAACAGGTATACAGCCAAACTCATGTTTTATTTTCCAAATGAGTAATCTCCAGGGCCTCCACATGTGATAGACAGCTCGATTTCTTTGATTGAATGCTTTC
Organism: Centropristis striata; assembly: GCF_030273125.1. Classification (NCBI taxonomy): domain Eukaryota; kingdom Metazoa; phylum Chordata; class Actinopteri; order Perciformes; family Serranidae; genus Centropristis; species Centropristis striata. The sequence continues at coordinate 19,418,044 of NC_081527.1, read as the reverse complement.
ACATTAAAAGCAGAGGTACATTTGCTTCCTCAGGAAACTGTTATTTGATTTACTGAAAGGCTAAATTGATTTTTTTCCTTCAGTTTTGCGGTTGATTAGCTTAAATTATCATAAAATCTTTCCACATTTAGTCAGGGTTCTTGCAAAGTCTAGGTTCAAATTTTAATCGTAATGTTTTCAAGGTTGGGAATATGCTTGAATTTGAATGGGCTCCTTGAACATGCTTAATTTTCCAACATCATTTGGTATTTCATCTACCAAAAATCACTTATGTAAACCAAATTTATTTCAATATATAATGACTTTTACTTTTAAAAAGTTTCTGTACTTTTATGCTTGAATGCAAATACAAAAATAACATAATCTTGTGTTTTCATCTACATGATCACTTGTAATTATTCACTACATAATCATGATCAATACAATCAAAGTTAATATGAATAGCTGGTAAAATCAACAAAGTGTTTCATAATGCATACGTTCTGAGAGTCTGGAGCTGCAATGATTAGTTGTCATCAAAAGAAAAATATTCACCAACTATTTTGAAAATCAAGTAATTTGTCATGCTAAAATAGCAAAAAAGGCTGTTTTCAACCACTTAAATATGGATATTTCTTCTTTTCTCTGTTCTATATCAAATTAAACTGAAACTATTATTTTTTGAAACTGTTTTTTTCACTGATGAATAAAACATTTAAAGACATCAACTTGGACTTTGGGAAGCTTGAGTCTATGGGGCAAATTTAATTATTTTCTGACATTTTATGGACCAAGCAATCAGCAGATATATCAATAATGAAAAAATAATCATTAGAAGCAACCCTACTTGAAATAGTAAAGGGTTGAATTTTTCTCTTAAAAAGAAACCTGCGTCAATCCTGTTGAAGGCTCTCATGCACTCAAATGGTTCCTCCAGCTGTATTGCAGGCTTGTGTTGCTCTGTCTTTATTTATAGCAAGAACGCTCTTAACATTAATTTTCAGAGAGCTGTTCTTAATGTGGAAAAAGAGTCACCTGTATTCTCCTAGCTCGTTGTCTGCCCCCTCTAATGGCTATTTGATGCCCTCCTTGGTGTCACTTGGTGTCTTGTGATGAAGCCAATGTGTTTTCAAGGTGAGGAGATATTGTCAAAGCCCTCGAACGTTCCCCGGGCCTTGATTGGCAGGCGTTGTCACAGAAGATGAGAAGCGGTGGGAATCACACGGCAAAGAGAATCTATTACCCAGGATGGCAAGGCGTGCTTTCACAACGTGTCAGTGCAGTCAGCCATCTTGCTCTCTCTCTGTGTCTGTGGAATAGTCCCTCTTCGGCGCAGCGAGGGAACAGCTTTCAAGTTTAATTTTGGTGGCTGCCATAAGTAATTTTATTGATGTTTTATACTTGGGTTTCGTACTATGATGAATTATCATGCAAAACCCAAAACATTTAAGCGTTCATCAGCAGCAGTGTGTAATCCGTTTATGATTGCTGGCAGTCAACATAAAAAAAAAGTGAAATATTTCCACGTAAATGGCATCCTGTGGAAAAAAAAGCAATATAGAACTCAAAGTTCAGCTGAGCCCTTTCTGCTATAGTTGTGCTGATTTCCTCCATTTCAAAAGCCCCCCTAATACAAAGAGCGAGAGACTGCGGGCTCTGTGAGTTCCAGTGAGAGAAAAAGGCTTGTTGTTGATCAGCCAAGCAAATCAGATCTTGATATTTGAAGAGTGGAGTTGTGATTGCTAATCACTCCACTGCTGAGTTTTAATTAGGAGACTCATAAGCATTATGTCATTTCTCAGCAGAGCATAGTCGAGCATCAGATGTACTTAAGAGAACAAATAATTAGTTTTCTTCCTGGTCAGGGCTACAAAAACAAGCACAGGTTTCGTTTGTACTCCACATTAATGAGTGTTTTATTTTATGTACAGCTTAATTATGTTTCATGTACGCTTGTATACATTATCTTAAATCATATCTTGACATTATTAAAGAAACAGTTCCCCACCTAATCAAAAACAGACACTTTTCCTCTTATCTGTAGCGCTATTTATCAATCTTGATTGTTTTGGTGTGCTGAGTGTTGGAGATATGGGCTGTTGAAATGTCTGCCTTGTCTCAAATTTAATGGGTCTTTATGCACTTGTGGTGCTCGAAGTGACACAAAATACATTTGTTTTCAGAAATCATGACACAGTTACTGAAGATAATCTACAGACCTTGTTGCGACCCTGATTCCAAAAAAGTTGTGAGGCTGTAAAATGTAAATTAAAACAGATTGCATGAAAGTTAACTTTGAACATTAAATATATTGTCATTGTGCAGGTTTCAATTGAATATATGTCAATAACGGACAAACAAATCGTTGCATTCTGTTATATATATATCTGTTATATATATATATATATATATATATATATACATTTTGGATAACGTCCCAACTTTTGTAGGTTTGTAGGAACCATTTTATTTCTAGTATTTTTAGTATATAAAACTGCTCACAAAATGGTCTGTGGGTGAAGTGAAGTGCCTCATAGTCCCAACAAACTCGCACCAAAACTCAACTCACATCAAAAATCTATATTGATGAATAGCCCGAATAAATGTGTATTTTTGATTTTAGTGTGACCTGCCCCTTTAAGGGATAAAAAAAAGACTTACTTTGAGCACAGCAGCCATGCCTGGACGCTTTCTGAATGTCCAAAGAAAACCTAATCTTAGACTATTTTCTTTGAGATGGTGCTATAGATTGGACTGAGCTTATTGTCAATGGTTAGGTTTCTGTCCTGTGCTCCTAAGACCTTTGTTAGGACATTTTAATTACAGCAGAGCTGGATGTAATTGATCTAGGCTTAGAGGGATTTCACTGTCAATGAGAATGAGCCTGGGCGTTAATACAGCCGAGCAAATGCTTCCACCTCTGTGCTGCACTCACACTCACACACACACACACACACACGCACACACACACACACACACACACACACACACACACACAGTGCACACAGGGGCCGGTGCAGGCGAGGGGAGATGTGTCTTCTTGTTGACTTTCCCTTAATTCAGAGAGGCGTCTGTCTTTTATGTGTAATGGTTAAATCAGCCTCACAGGGCCGGCTGACACAACGTCTTCACTCTGCTTCCACTTTAACATATCTGTTGCCAACATTGTTGCCACCTGGAGTGTCCTCTTACGGAGCACTTTCTTCATGGTTCCGTGTTGTCACCCACCATCTTTAAATTTTTATAAGGCTGTTAGATAATGCTTCCCGATGAGGGTGAATTATTGATGGTCTTGTTCGTATGAGTGGGACAGGGCAGGCTTTTAACTCTCTGAGCTGCTGGGTCTCTTATCCGGTAACTAAGGGACACCACACAAACACCCAAAGGAATGATGTACTGGAGGAGAAAAAAAACGGAGGCGGGGGGCTGAAAATAAAATAAAAGAAGCATGCATCCTTTACACTACTGTTGGGCTAAGCCTCACAGCACAAGGGAAACTTGGCAGCAGAGAAAAGCGTTGCATCTACAGAAGCATTTTCTCTGTTTTTGAAGCATTGAGTATGGTATGGTGGCTGTGTGTTTGTTGCTTATATTTGTTGGTTTAGGTGGCAGTACTCTGGCTCTGCTTGCTTATTTTATACAGACAAATGATTTAAGTTAGGTCCTTTTGTTAAAACAGGATGTTCAGACAGTAATGGGATGTGAAGCTGTCAGGTGAATTTTAAGCATTTGAGTGGACAGTTAAACTTTTTAGCCACTAGAGGAGAAATTAGGGCTGGGCGACATGGTCAATTTTTAAATTTTTTAGTAACAACGGTAGAGAAAGCATCTCTGAACACATTTGTATTTGTATGTATTTGTCTGTATTTGAAGGTTTCATTTGCGCAGGGTTGAAAACTTGACTGTATATTTTTAAAAGAGATTTTATCGTTTTAAATACATAGTAGAAGTATCAATACTTTTGACAACCTTTATTGTTCAATTTTATTTGGTTATGTGGATTATGATACCAACAGTTCCTTTTTTTTTATTTATTTTTTTTACGTGTAGTCGTTCTCTCTGCTTCACCGTCCCATTTCGCTGCAATAAAAATGGTTGGAGTGAGATGAACGGACTAAAAAACTTTAACTTATTAGTCAGAAATATTGCAACATTTTTAAAAGTGCCATATTATCGAATTGTGATTTGTGATTCCCACCCCTAATTTGATAATCTATTAATTGTTTAGGTCAGTTTTTAAAGTAAAAACACCACAAATTCTCTGGCGTGTGGATGGATTTTCTCTGTTTTATATCACTGTAAACTGAATATCTTCGAGATTTAGACAGTTGGCCGGGCAACTCGAGCAATAAAAAGAAGTAACATCGGGCTGTGGGAAGTTGAAACAGCCGTATGTCAGTTTTACGATCTTTTATATAGTAAAATATGAGTCAATTAACCATAAAATGATCAACAGAGTAATCAATAATGAAAATAATTGTAAGTTGCAACCCTTTAGCGACTTAACTGGTCTGCTGTTATAGAGCAGTTCAAGTTGTATTGCTGAACCAAAAGCAAACTCATTCAGAATTAGAGGTAAAGGACATTTTTTAAATATAGTCTTTGTATTACTCCGTCCATGGTTCAAGGTAGCCCAAACAGTATTTATGAACATTTTTTGAAGGAGGAAACCAAAGACAAAAGTCTAATCTGTTTTTAAACAAGGTTTGAGCTGCTGCTTTGACCCTGAATGGCAAACAGTGAAACAAGCTGCACACACAGAGCGACTCCCTCAGCATACACACATAGCTGCGTCTCAGTAAAATCTGTCCTTCACCACTAAATGTACGCCCGTACACCCTGACAGCTGTCCTGATTCTTATAGCATGCACTTTCATCATTGTTCCAATTCAGTCTCTCTGCACTCGTATGGCCCTCCAGTTTGCATTACAATAGAGCGAGCAGAAAAACGTTGTGGAAATGCTGGTAAAGCGTATAATTTGGCACGCCAAAATTCAGCGGTATTGTCCTTTAAGCTACATTCTGGACTCCATTTTAACATTCATTTAGAGATGTGGACAGCCTGTTTTTTGTCAATAAATCTCACAGATTTGGTGCATTTAAGACATGAAGTCTGGACAATGTGTCTGTAAAGATTGGACCCAAATGTCTGTAAACTTATTTTCTAGTTGTTTAGAGGCTATGTTGTTTAATTATGTTGTATTTCTGTCCTTTCTGTCTTCTTAAAGCTCAGGTTGGGTCAGTGAGGAGCCCTTATGAAAAGTATGTTTTCAGCTTTTTCTTTCACAGCAGGGGAGAGTCTAACTGCCACGAAGGAAGAGACATTTTAAGCTCACCAGTGAACCTGCAGAGGTCCATCTTTCAAAATGAAAATGAAGTGCTTTACAGCTGAATCAGGGGTAGTAAGTCTTAAATAATAACACTGAGACTGTCAGTGCGGAGAAAGGAAGAGAACAGGAAAGTAATTATGTGCAAAGAAACAAGAAAAACAAGTAGGACCAGTTCCCATTTCCCACTGGAAATGCAGCAGATTGATGCCTGTGTCTTTGTTTCCAAAAGAACAGAAAGAGTGGGTGGACAAATTAATAGAAACCAATACTTAGATAAACGACTTTGTATTGAAAACAAGCACAAAACCCATCCAGGCCTACAGCGCGTGTGTGCATATTAAGTCCATGGCTCATTTCCAGCTCAATACAGCCAAACTGTAGAGCAGGACAATATGGCTAAATGACACTAGCTTGATATTTTAAGCCCTGGTGAAATACTGTATGTCTACAAAAGGATTTTTCTAATTAGAGCAGTAATTCAGAATCATCTGCTTCTAATAAATGCTATTAGATTAAAAATGCATATTAGATTATAAAGCATTTTTAATAATGTTTTGACAAATTTAATTACGATTAAAATGTTTGAATCAAGTTCAGCTTCCAGGCCAGGCCTTCCGGTGTTCTGTGGTAATTACAACCCAAAATACATGAACCACGACATGGAGCGCATCTGTGAACTTAATGTCCTTTCCCTGTTGTCCTTCAGTCTTTCATAGAATATTTTTAACGTGACCCAATTCCCAAATCAGAGTACACACTGGCATTATATTCTCCTTCACTCTTTTCTTTATTGTAATTCAAGTGAATTTCAGTTGCTTCTGTAGCGACTGTTATCAAGTTGAATTATCAGCTGTGTGGCCGCTTCAAAAAAAAAAAAAAGGTTAATCACCACTTTTAAAACTGAAATGATGCAACTACCACTTCCAGACAGAGATTGCTTGGATTGCAGGTGTATCAGCCACAAAAGCTAAAAATAATTTAAGGTGGTGCTGGAAACGGTAAACAGAAATTATGGCAACATAGTGCTAGGTATTTGTTTTAATGAGTACTGACTTACTGGAGTTTTGACACCAATGCTCTTTTTGATTTACAGATGAATATAATTCTTTTACAGATCTATTTTTCATAGAAATGTGAAATAAATGTGAAATGTTGTCTAAGCACAAGCAGTCGAGCAAAAACTGTGTTGTTGTTTTTAGTCAAAAAGCTACAAAATGCACCAAATGCCCAGCAGACAAAGTTAGCGGTTAGCGAATCGGTAGACAGTTTGGTAGATTGGTTTAACAGAGCTAAAAGAAAATTCTAACTACCCTTAAATGAATGCTATTATCACACTTACAAACTTTTAAAATCAAATAACTGAAGAAAAGTGCAAATCTGGGAAAGCTTCGATGGCAACTGAGTAGCTATTAAACACAATAAAACACCCTCAGCTGAATATCGCTGCCTTTACAAAGCAGGTATTGATGATGAGGAGGCTCTTTAGAAAACACTTTCTGCCAAGGCCAAGACACCAACATAAGATACATTAACTTACTTGTTTTTTAAAGCAAAAATCATTACATTACATTACATTACATGTCATTTAGCAGACGCTTTTGTCCAAAGCGACTTACAATAAGTGCATTCAACCTGAAAGTACTAGACATAGACCACAGGAATCAAGTAAGTACATAACTTCAAGAGCTAACTGTCATCGCTACAGCAGTGCTATATGTTAAAGAAGAAAAGAATAGAAAAGAAGAAGAAGAAGAGCAATTTTTTTGTTTTGTTTTTTTGCAAAAAACAGAAACATTAGGATGATGTTGAGTGTTCAGTGTACTTTTTTTGCTGCATCCTGATGAGTTTACCTGCCAAAAAAAAGAAGTCTGTGGTCGACTGTTAAACACGGTGGTGGGTCCATAATAGCATTGGCAGCTATCTCTTGGGACTCATTAGGACTGACGATTACTCGGCGCCATCGTGTAATGGCCAAGGTATATGAGACAATTTTACAGGACCACTGTAGCAGCACCGTGTTTTGCAGTGGGTTTTCATGAATTAAATCAAAGTCCCGGTATGGTTTCCCCGGTCGCTGGATCCAAACAGTATTTAACATCAAGGGAAATCCTGCAGAGCAAAGTGTGGAGTCGATTTCCACCTCCCTCAGCTCTCACACAAGCAGAGACTTTACCTCTCCAAGAAAATTACACACTTGTAGAAACTGTAGTCACACCTGCCTCTTGTTCGGATCGTCGGATCACACTGATCTTTAGAGTTACATTTCTTTAAAATACTTAATGAACTTATTTTATTGACAGGGCAAACTGATAAAAATGCATACTATAGCAATATATTCTAACATATTGAATATAGTGAATTCTATTGTTGCATATCGTGATCCCTTTTTCCACATTAACAAATATGAGCACGTTCTAATTCAAAACTATCAAAAACAGTAGTGCATGTTTTGGTTTTTCACATGTGAGGATGTCATATATGATCTTGTAGCACAGTGAATGGATTTTAGCAAACTTTTGCTTATTTTAGTGCTACAGCTAATGATTTTATTTGTTATAAGTGAATTTGCAGTTATTTTCACAATTGAACAGTTTAACTTTTTTGGTTTATAAATCATAAAGCTATGTATTGTTAAAAAAATATGACGATACCAGTGCTCTTAATGTGATACTGATACCAATAGAGTACTTAATTTGATTAGAGTCTGACAGATATATGAGTTGACAGATATTATCGGAATATCATTATATTATTATATAATGCAGAAAACGTTGCTTTACATGATTTTTTAAAATTCCTTTTTTTTTTAAATAGTCAGCAATTGATTGACACTGAATTGTAATAATATTTCTTGAGCTATTTATTCTTTATTTTCTCAGTTGTCGTTTATAGAATTGGCTGAGAATGTAATACATTGTTTGCATAATTTATAACTTTGTTAAATATTATTTAATGAAGTTTTATGTTTGAGAAAGTAGCCCTCTTGGTTTTGCATAGTGGTGAAAAATTGGTGCATAATCCATATAAAAAATGTGTATTTTCATTCCAGCTTGAAAATAATTAATATATCTGCCATATCTGCTGTGCATTAATTTTTCCCGTCTAAAATCAGTATCACCATAGGCTTCAAAAGTCCCATATCGGCCGGGCTCTACATTTGATACCTTTTCTTTTCTACTTGGTTCACTACCCAGCACCATTCCTCCCCATCCAAATGATTTTTACAGAAATACATTACACGCTGAACTGCCAACTCAGCCAAATACTCCACACTCGACCTCACATACCGAAATCCAAAAATATTTAGTTCACAATCATATGAAATAGAGAAAAAGAAGCAATCATCAAAATAGTTGCAGACTAATGCTCTGTCAATTGACTAATCAATTTTAATTGATTCAGCTCTGCATTATTTTCCATGCATTTTGAAATAATTTTGCACTGGGTGTTTAATCAGAACATTGGGCCAAAATGATTACAATATAATACAATATATCATCTCTCTGTAGTGGTTATAATCTGTTTTTGTTTAAAAAGAGCTTATTCATGGTACTTTGAATATAAATGTATAGTTTAATATGAGGGAAATATTCATATTGTGCTAATGATTTCAACCCTTGTATAAAGTGATTTGTGCCACTGTGTGTTTTCTAACTTCACATAACAAACTTGTGCTTACTTTATTTAACTAATTGTCCCTTGATGATTTTGTGTACAAGCGTAACACTCAGGCAACAACTCGGTATTGTCGCTTTGCTTCAGAGTGAACATTTCAGCCTTGAATTAAGGCGAATTAATGCATGTCAGTCACTAAAGCCCCTGAGTGAAAGGAGACCACACAAACTGTGCTGAGTTAGAATGCAGCCCATGTGCTGACCATGCATTGGTAATGCAAAGCAGACTGGATTTGGGACAAAAATGTGCTTTAACTTGGACAAAACTTTAAACTTTACAATGAATTCACCACAGAAAGTGATGAAACCGGGGGGAGGGATGGATGTATCCGTGTACGTGAAGCGAGCCATGAAGTTGTCATCGTCACTAAATTGTTTCCAGCTGAAAGGAACCATATAAGTTTAGATAGCTCCTAAATCAATAAGATGCGCCGTGCATGAAGTGTAAATCAGGGTGTCAGGAGAGATGTAGCAGCTTGTTTGAGTGATGTAAATTGTCTGATTAACAGTTAATGTTCTTGTGATTAAAAATAAAGTCTCACTCTATAACACAAGACATTAACATAACAGCTGTGTGGCTGAAGGAGAGAATGGAGGTGCTTGCACTGCTGCTAGAGCTCAGTGATTTGAAGTAGGTGCTGCATGAGTTTTATATAGAGATAAAGATAAAGTGTTTAATTTTTAAAACTCTACAAATGGTGACGAGAGACAATGAGACTCTCTGATTGGTGGAGTTTGTACCTGCAGCCTAATAGGAAGAGTGCAGGCACAAATCAAAGTTGGAAAATATACTGCACACTCCTCCTATCTTTTTTAAATTAAATTTACATTTGGGTCACTGACAATATTAAAAAAACAATGCTATCATGAAATTGCAACAAAGCTTTCCCTGCTGCTGAGAAGCGTGTTCCAGGTGCTTCAGGTGGAAAGAAGTTCTTCGTAACATAGGTCAACAACTACTTGGTGTGTTTTCAGATCAGAAAAAACAGTTGTTTTTTTTAAGTGATTCATCCACAGCTTATTTTCTTTTTAAATGTTATTTTATAATGTCTGTGACCTTGTAATGGTGTGCTGCCTTGGCCAGGTCTCCCTCATAAAATAGATTTAATCCTTGAGAAAATTCCTTGTTTAATAAGGTTAAAAAAAGAAAAAAAAAAGTCTATGGGTCCCAGTCAGATGACATACTCGGTCTCCAACCCAGAGAGAAAATATAAAAAGACAAGAAAAAACAAACAGCAAATCCTCAATTTTTCAAGTTGGAATTTGTGGTCAATTCGAAGCAATTTATAACAAAATAATTATCAAAATAGTTCATTTTCTGTCAATCAACTAAGCTTTTAACTCTGTGAATGAGGTTCTTATCAGCAAAAGCTAAATGGGATTTTCAGTCACATTAGTATATTAATGATGATTACAAAACAGAATAAGGTGTTCATTTCTAAAATGTATATGAATATATAGAAGCTGGACATAGCACCACTGTTTTCATCCACTTCTGAAACCAAATCAAATTAGTTTTTCGGTTTCAACACCAAATACTTGCTCCCCTGAAGGATTAATGGTGTTTGCTCAATTTGCATATATTTCCTATTAAAAAAAACTAACTGCTCTTCGCTTATGGCAACAAACGTGTCACTTTGTCATTGTACCACTTTGTTGTGAGCCCCATTTGGATGGGATTAGTTTTACGGAGGGGGGAATGGGAGGGGAAATGTAATCGAAAATTGGAGCATGTCTGTAAATTTGAGTCCCATCTGAATCCTGCCATGTCAGTAAGTTGTGCGGATTTTAGCGACCGTCTAAATCTGGGACCTCCCAAAAAACCTCTGATAAAACCTCAACTAGCTCTATCCGAAATGACAACCCCGAGATAGTTTGCAAATAATGTGTAATTTACTTTGGCGGGGGGGAGAGGGACTCTGCACTCCCCTCTGGCTTTTACCCTAAACTGACATCACTCGGGGCCAGATGCAACTTTTCTTCTCCTTTTTCTGTTTTGTCATCGTTTAAACAATTCTGCTGTCAGTTGCGGAAATTATGTTTGATTATTATGATGAATTTTTGCTCCGATGGAACCACATGAATGGAGTTTTGTAATGCTGGAGACTGATTACACACATTTCTCCTCGCCTGCATGTTGTTCATTAACATCACACGTGTTATGCATTAGCAGTAACTTTACGTACATTTCGCTGAAAACTAATCCGCTCTAAATGGCGCTACAGTGTGTAAAAATTTAACATGGTGTCGATGCATTTTCCCCCCAGAAGGTGTGAACATCAACACATCACCTGCTGGAAATGTGTTGAAGGAGTGAATGGATTTGTTGTGAGTTTGGGTGAGGGGTGACGCTGCCAGGCCAATCATGCTTTCTCTTGTAAAAATGTGTTTTTAACATTGGAGAGAGCTGGAGGTGAGCAGTGTGTGTGTGGGTGTGTTTGTGTAGGGAGTGCTAGAATTATGCGTGGAGGAGGCGAGAAGTGAGGCTGTCAGTGCATTTATGAAGAGACGGATTGAAAAGGAGAAAACGCTCTTTTACAAGTCAGAGTCGAGCTGTTCCCTGCTCCTCTCCGGTGACCCCACTGCTTAACCAACTGCTCTGAGGTCAGCCTATTCATTTCAATGCCAAGCAGGATTGGCCACTGAGCCGTTTATTAGAGAACGAAACAGACATTTTATTCATTTTTTCCCTCACACATTTTCAAATAAGTATTTCATTTATTTATCTGCAGAATACATATGGTGTCAATAAGCCAGGGTAACGTTTGCAAAATGTTGAGGAGGAGAATCTATCTGGATAAAACAGCAGGCAGTTGGTTTCATTCAGTATGTCTAGATTGAAAAGCTGAAAAATAATTATTATATGTTCATATCAGAGCTGACACAATTTTTATATTAACCCTCGAAACCCCAAGCAGTTTCATGGTGTTTTTTTATTGCTTCTGACACATTTATTTTGAATTTCTTTGATCATTTATTTTACAAAGGGAAAAAATTGAATCTATATATAAAACATTTTCCAAGTGTTACCAATATTGATTATACATATTGAAGTATTTACATTTTTACAGCCTCTTTTGTTCTGCCCTATTTTCTCTGTTTGAACAGCCTGCAGTTCAGTCCAAATTTCACTGAATATTTGTTATGTAAATTTTTGTCACATGACCGTCAGTCTCAGCCAAGTCATTGATGGCTTCCCAGTTGTGCCAAGAAGCGCAGAATTTAATGTTTTTACAGAATCTGGTAAGTGCAAACTGTTTATATTGGGTGACATTTTAAATGACACGTAGAATAAAGTGACTTTGATAAAATATCACTATTTTAAGCTTAAATATTGTTATTTTTTTCCTGACAAAAACATTTGTCACCCATTAGTTCAAGGATGGTCAGACATTTGAAACTCAACAATAATTTCTGTTTTTACAGTTTTCCGGCTATGGTGTAATTAAATAAAAATACCCTTTAAACCCGCCAGCAGAATTTTGGGTTCAAATCAAAGAATAAAAAGAAAATTCAAACTTAAACCTTTCCGACAATCATTTAAAAGCTTTTTGAAGTGAAAATAGCAACAAAAAACAACAAAAAAAATCACTGCCTCAGTTATACTGAAGTGAATATTTTGGATGATTTTGCATCACGTTGGACTCAATTTTCTGACATTTTATAGAAAAAGCAATCAATCGATGAACTGTACAAAAAACAAAAGATGAATTAATAGTGAATAGTTATAAGTTGCAGCCTTTCAGTTAATATTGCTATTGATGGATGACGAGGATTGAGATAATAAAAGTGGCCAGTTTCATTTTTTTCTTTGACAGGTGATTTCAACTACAAACCTTGACAGAAACATCCACTTTTACACTTTTGTTCAAGTGCGGCTCCTCCACACAGCTCTTTACTGAAGACTACACGCCATCCTCTCTTCATTTTGCTTGACACTAACCTGGTTGTTCAGTCTGGGTCTTCTTTGTTCTCCTCACTTTACTAAGCTTCTTTGCTCACCCCTCTCTGTTTCACTACGTCCATCTGCCCGCTGGCACTCTATCTTATCTACTGCCTCAATCATTTGGCCGAGAGCTGCTGAACACACCAACTGTTGTGCTCTCTCTCAATAAAATAGTGAAGCATTGCACCTTTCAGGGGCTTTTCTCTTTGTGCTTTTTGAGCTCCACTGAAGAACATTTCAACTTAAAAGCATATTTTCTTTTCAGAGGTCTTCCTTTTAATGTAGAGCCATTTATCCTGAAAACAAAAGAAGACATAAAAGCTGCAATTTGAGTGCCTTGAATTAGAGTTTTGCATATTTGAATGATGCAGGAAGTCATTCTGACCCACACCTAAACAGAAGATGTAAGAAGTTCTGTGATCTATTAACTGTCTTATAAACAGCTGTTGACACATAAAATATTTACAGGCACTGAACCAAGCCGTAATTATGATGGGATGAGTAGCTCACAGTGGCTCATAGAAGGTAATCCAAAACTACATTTCCTCAAAATGAGTCCCCAAAACATTCAAGCAAATTAAAAAAAAAATTACTCCACAACTGTTGAATAAATAAGTGGCTCCAGCCTTCGCTCAGGTTCCAAATGTTTAAATATTTCAAAGTATTTATTGGTTTCCCCATTTTTAATTAGTAAGCTGGATATATTTTAGTTTGTGGACTCAAACAAGACATTTGAATAAGTCACCTTGGACTTTGAGAAACTGTTTCTTGACATTTTTACTATTTTTTTTTCTAAATTTCTAAAATAATCAACCCATATTGAAAATAACTGTTAGTTACACCTCCAGAGCAAACCAGGCGATACACTACATCAATGACTATACAAACTGTAACTATAATGTACTCGTGACTGACTAAAAAGGTTTGCTTAGGATATTTTGTTGCTCTCAAGTAAAAAGAAGAATTTTCTGAGTTAATCAGTTGAACCAAAAATAGTGAGAAAAAGAAGAAGAAAAAAAATTTTCACCACAATTTTATTTAAAATTTTCATCATTTTTCATATTTTCTATTAGTTTTACCTATGAACAGTTTACCCTCACTTATATATATTTGTTAAACTAAAAGACCAGGAAATGTTCATAATTGAGGAGAAAAGAACCAGTGAAATTCTACTTAAAAAATATGACCCAAAACGACAAATTAATTAGGCTGTCAGAATAGTTGTTTATTGATGAATTGCCTAATATAAGCAACTCTACTTAAAAAAACATAAAAATAGGTTTGTTTAGAATTGTTTTGCTCTTTGAAGTCAACATACATATAATACATTATAATCTACTTATAACACTGTATGACTATATATATATATATATATATATATATATATATATATATATATATATATATATATATATATATATATATATAAACCGTGGGGTCGCTCTCATTGTTTTGGCAAGCCAATAAAGCAGTAAAAACACACTTATAGTGCCCTAAGGGTTATAACAGTGATTATAATGCATTATTAAAAGATTGATATGTATTAAAACTATTACAATTATAGAACACTATGATTCTTGGAAAAAAAAGTATTATTATACTTGACCTTACAAGTTATTTTAGATGCTTTATATTGTGAGATGATTATTGCTATAAAACATTCTGAATATTTCTGACTGCTTACAAGGATAATTTTACAGTGCTATAAGCATTGTAATGCACAATAGACATGGGCGTCATAGAACGTGCTACCCTTTATTATTTCAGCGTGTGCAGCTGTAAACCACAGTTTACAACCTGTTTATCTTATCAGCTCTGTGTTGAGAAAACACACTCTGCAGACTGAGCTCCGTGTCAGCCCATCTCTGTTCTCTGGCAGATGATGGCAACTTCTCGACATCTCTGGTGGAGCCAAGGAAATGACATCATGTCCCTGTAGGGGTTCAAAGCGCAGCCCTGACAGGACTGTCATGACAAAAGAGTTCCTTGGGAACATCAGGGTGCACCAAGGACAGAAAAAAAGTGTCTGGAGGCTGTGTTTTCTTAGTTCCTGTGGTTCCCGTCTCCCACTTCTAGCCCATCAACCATTTTCTGATGTTTGAAATTCCCCTCTCACATGTGTGTCTTTTTTTTGCCCTGAATGTAGGGCATGGGGGCGGGGCAGAAAGTTCTCCAAATTAGTAGTTATTCAAAGAGTGGAAGAAGAATCATTGTGTTGGCAAGATCCTGCTCAACATCTCTATTTCACTCAGCTTACACTTGGACTTGCGCATTAGTTTTGTTCCAGTCTTACTTGATATGTATGTATGCACTCTTTATCTCTCTCCTCTCGGCGTTGACAATTGAAAATAAATTAACATTCCTGAGCTTTATTTTTGTCTTCTCTAAGCCTGTGGAGAAAACTTGGAGGCGAACCCAGGAGGTCAGGCCATACTCACAGGCTGTCAATCCTCCGCGGTGACCCTACCGCCCCTTTCTTTCTCCCCTTTCCATTCTTCTCCTCCTCTGCTCTCCCTCTCCCATCCATTTAGTCCCTCCCGTCTTAGAAACTCCCGAACTCCCCCCTTCTCTCACTCGCTCTTTCACTGGACGCCTCTCCAGTTTGAGTGAGGCAGACACAAGCTTTGTCAAAGGAGACTCACATTCATTCAGCCGGCTGTTGCACACTGCCTTGTATTTCATGTGAAGACATGTGGGCTGTCTCCTTCTATCCATTTATTTTAATTATGTTTTAATTGCTTGCCGTCCTCTTTTAAATGCTTGCTTATTATTTCTATCAGGCCGATGTGAGGAATTGGCTGTGGACTGTGATTCTCTCCATTATCTTAACTGATGATAGATTTCTCTCCTTGGGTTTCTGCTGTGTATGCATGGCAGACAAAAGAAAAACAGATGTCGTGACTGTTTGCCTATCATTTTTCATTTCATTGGTGGGTTTTTTTTTTGGTCTTGTTTCCAGAAAGACATACTGTTAATAGAGAGAGAAAACCTGAGGGAATATATATACTTCTGTTATTTTAGCAAGAGGAGCTGAAGGCACAGATGAAAATGAATAACTTTTATTTAGTCAGTGGTCTTCTGGTGTATATTAAATGTTTGAGCTCATTAGATTTAGTGTAGGTGGTGACAGTTAGTCATAACTGTGTGCCTTTTTTTACATGCACTGCCTCAGTGGAACATGGTGATCATTATGCAAAAATCGCTGGCCGAGACACAAGTAACCTCAATTCCCAGGCTTCATGGGGGGGTGGGGGGCTGTAGATAATTCTTCAGCGCAATCTCTGAGGGGTTAACGATGCCTCACTTACCTCTTAAAATCATTTTCTGCTTGACAACATCTTAGCCCCCCCCACAACCATCGTCTCGCTGTCCCCTGATGTGAAATTATGATACGTCTGTCAGTGCTTGTGTAAAGCATCTTAATGTTAATCGCCTAATCCTTTTATCTCAAGTCCGGACCGATTCAGTGCAGAAATCCCACCAAACAAAACAGTGTTTTTAGGAAGATGAGCATGGCTGTGTGCTCCACCAGCTTAAGGGAGAAAGGAGACATGTTACTCAGCGGGGCGACGGCTGATCAGGAGAAAGAACCCCGGGGTGGTGAGGGCAAGTCTGCATCCACGAGGCCTGGCAGGCTCTCGCTCCCTGGTGTCTGGAGGGGCTGAGTGGCTCAGCAGGCCCAGCAGGCCAGAAGGGCAGGGGGATGTCCCCCCAACAGTTTCCAATCTCCTCCTGTCAGCCGCTATTATGGTTACCCCATGGCCCCAGACCTCATATTTGCGGAAGATAAATGGCTGAGGAAGAAGTCACGTGTGTCTCTGGAGGGTTAGTGTTCTGCCCAATATTGAACTGGTGGCAGTCTTGTTAGAAGGGTGTGAGCAGCTTCAGAAGAAGCGTAGCAAGACTTCCCGCACAGGAGAGCTTGCACACTCCAATTCAACCTTATCTGATCTGGTTCAGCGCCACTGCCAGATAAACAACTGGAAGACAAATAAAACCACAATCCCTATAAAAAACTACCCAAGTTTAACTGATAAATTATAAGTTAGCTGTATGTGTGTTTCCTTGGCACAGAATGTGCTGCAAATCTGCTCGGCCAGGGTGACCTCAAATGAAAATAAACGCTCTCAGGCTGCTAGGTGCTGATCTTTCGGGCTTTTTTTGCAGCTATTATCCTCCGACCAGGCATTGGTCATGTGTAGAAAGAATCCCATAGTGACTTAAATTATTACTCAGTATGCTAATGTGAAAGCTTCCCATGTTTTGTGGGTTCTCATGTTGCCAAAAATATCCAGGCGCATTAGTGAGGCGTGGAGAGCGATCAGAGCTGACTGCTGTGCTGCTCAAATTTAGGTTCATTATAAAATAATCAGGGTAGTTGACGAGTGGCTGTGGCGGAGCAGCATTCAGAGACGGGAAACATTCACTCGCCTTTGCATAGCGACGGCTACCAAGTGACCGATCCTGTTTACTATGAGGATAAGTGTGTGTGTGTGTGTGTGTGTGTGTGTGTGTGTGTGTGAGCGCATTGGGGAGATGCTGGATAGCAACCTCTTGGGGAATAAACAAGATTAAAAGTGTGTGTGTGTGTTTGTGTGGGTGTGTGTATGCTATCCCTGCATGATGTCCCTATCTGCAGGCTTGTGCATGTCATATGTTATATGTTTGTACAGGCATGCATATGTGAGTATGAGTGTGTGTTTGTGTGTGTGGCATTTCACATATGACACCACACATCCCTCCTCGGTGTTTGACTTTGGTAAGCAGCTTATCTGTCTGATGTGTTAGTCCGTCTCAGGCTCTAACCTTTTGCTGCTTTTGCAGACAAAGGGCTGTTTTTGCTTTGTTAAGGAAGGAGACAAAAGTAGCTCTCAAAGCAGCTGTGTCTCTAATGGCGTCCTGTGTGAACGTGTTACCGGAGCGACAAGCTTTCTCCCGCGGGGATCCAGGAGTAAATGGGGAAGGTGCAACGGGGAAGAGTGGGAGAATGAGGCAGTGTAAACATTGTGTTGTAACACGTCGTCGAGCGGTGAATAAGTGTCGACAACCAGGCTCCCTGTCTGCTTTGTTTTCATGTCAAAGCCATCATAAACATTTGAGAATAAAGTTTGATTATTTTTGTAAAACTTCTGAAAAATGTTTTTGTTTATTCAATCAAACAGCAGTCAGAATGCTGTTTTCAGAGTGTGCATGTTTGTGTTTGACTACCTTTCATCGGTATGGGGGCTGAAAAGTCGGATTGGTGCATTCCTAATATCGGTATCTATCTGTATTGCCATTTATGTTGTTCGATGTGTGTGGAAATAATATTTTTTTTACCAAACAAATAATGCCAAAAAATGTGCCTAGATGATTTAAAAAGGGTGATATCTATTTATTATATTTTTATTTAGTCTTTATTTAAATGGTCAGAAATGTAATAATACCGAACTCATGTTTATTTCTCTATTCATTTTATTTATTCTTTATTTTATTAGTTTTCATTTCCAGAACTGGTTTATAATGTTATGCTTTGTATCTACACACACTTTATTAGCTAACAAGGTGTACCTAATAAAGTGGTGGTTGGTCTTCTGTTTCAAGGTTGGATGTGTGGTGCATTTAGGTTCAGAGTTGATCTTTTGCATACCTTGGTTATAACGAGTGGTTATTTTAGTTATTGTTGCCTTTCTATCATCTCAAATCAATCTGGCCATTCTCCTCTGACCTCTGGCATCAACAAGACATTTTCTTCACCACTGGATATTTTCTCTTTTTCGGATCATCCTCTGTAAACCCTAGAGATGGTCGTGCATGAAAATCCCAGTAAATCAGCTGTTTCTGTAATACTCAGAGCAGCTGCCACCAACAACCATGCCACGTTCAAAGTCACTTTAATCACCTTTCCTCTTCATTCTGATGCTCGCTTTGAACTTCAGCAGCTCGTCTTCACCATGTCTACATGTCTAAATGCATTGAGTTGCTGCCATGTGATTGGCTGATTAGATATTGCGTTTACAAGCAGTTGCACAGGCGCACATGAAGTGGCCAGTGAGCGAATCATGTACAATAATCTGAGATTATTTTCCACATTCTCTGTATAAGAAAGCAGTAATTTTAGCATCCCTGCAGAACCATACAATATAAACTAGGTGCACCATCTACATAGAAAAAGTTGATTTTCATTGCAGCTTTAAAAGTTCTATAAAAGATAAAATGACTATAAAAGATAAAATTACAATGCTCACAAAGTCTTGAAACGTATGTTATGAAGGTTAAGAATGTACTTGAATTTGAATATATTCCTTGATTTTCAAGATGTTTGAAAACACGATCATTCATAGAAAAGACCAAAACGTTATTAATATTTGAAATTAAGTGTCCCATCATCGTATTTGTTTGTTGTTTCTTGGCGTTTCACAACAGATGTGAAAGAGAAAGTAAAATAAGATAATATAAACAGCAAGTAAAATAAAAAAGTGTCAATATTTATTGAAAAAAGGTGTGCCGATAAAGCTTTCAAGAGGGGAAAATGTGTGATTTAGGTAACTGGAGAGTGCTTGAAAAGTGCTCCAATGCGAACCCTGCATGTAGAATCCAGATAAAATGTCTCACCTGTGTGTGCTGTAATGATACTTTTGATAACCCTTCATTTCCTCCGTTTTTATGCTCTTATCCCCTCTCTTTCTTCCAGATGAGAAGATGACTGGTGATGCTTCTCTGAGAACCACTGATCGTTGACATCACTCCAGCTTTCTGCTCTCCCACTGCAACACACTGAACCACTATTATTAGCCAGAAGGCTCCCTGGATCGTCTACATACAGCGCACAATGGCCTCTGCACTGTGGAGGTGTCCGATGTTCCGCAGCCTCTTGCTCCTTCTCTTTTGCTTTCACTGCTCGCAAGGTGAGTTACCATGGAGTTACGTGGCAGGAGGTGTTAATGTGATTCTGGTCAACCTTTCAAGAAGCCACTTATTATTCATCTTATGAATGTTTTGAATTTATTAGTACGCGTTATTTATTGAGTGATAATAGTTTCTTCTTAAGTAGTTTTAACCTTGGAGTGTGAAAAAGGTGTTTCAAACATTTTGTATTGAACTCATTCAGTTCAAAGCACAATATACCGACTAACCCATGGACACTTTCACTGACACATTCCACTCAGACTTTGTGTAGGAGACCTTCCCCTAAAGGTTAATAATGCATCTTTTCTGCACATCGAGCTTTGTAACAAATGGAGTGTACACTGAGACACTGGAGAGGCACTGAATAGAATTTTTTTTTATCATTTAAAGCAGCATTTGATTAAGCGCCAGACTCAGAAACTGGGAATGTATATGTCAGTGTTTTTAATTGTGTGCAATGACATCCCAAGGCTCTTCTTTGCTTCCTTCTCTCACTTTTGATCAGTACATTTGGCTGTAATTACAAGTATTGTCACAAAACACTCCCGTCTGTTACATGCCCATCAAAACCACTGATGCTGGTATGTCTGCTTAATGATGATCATTACATTTTTCCCCCTTTCAGTCCCATTGTACCAGGAAACAAAGTAACCCAAAATCACATGCTTGTGTGCCAAGCATTGATTACAGATAGACAGTTGAAGCACATTGTTTTGGGGCTTCCTTTTCAATTTGGATTTTGCCCTTTTTCTCCCCCTTGCTGTTTTGTTCTGTGATAGATTTCTTTTCCAGTTTTATTTTAGGTCTGGCTGTGCTGTACAATTTGTTAACAAAGACGGATTGCTATGGAGCAGGCTATCCCTGCAGTCTGTCAAGCAGAGATGCATTTTTTTGTAGATTAGCAATTTTAGATAATATAGAAGAGTCTTACTGTGGCATTTGAAGAATTGCCCTCTGATTTGGCCTGGCTTAGAAACAAAGTTGAATGGTCCTATTGGATTTTTTTTTTTAGAGAAATACTGCTTTGGTATGCAGAATGTCCAGGTTTTCGGTTTCAGCCAGAAGAATGCATATTTGCCCATCCATCAATATAGGAATGTGTGTGTGTGTGTGTGTGTGTGTGTGTGTGTGTGTGTGTGTGTGTGTGTGTGTGTGTGTGTGTGTCTGAAAATAATATCTGATTCCATCCACATGCCACTCACCTTCAGCCTGTCCAGCCTGAGGGCCGGCATCCCGGCGCTTATGATCTACGCTTCCATCATATGTGCCAGCAACACAAACTCTGCTTGATAATTGCCTCCTGTCCCTCACCAGGAGAGAGTATAATCAGGTTATCGCTTTCACCCAAAACATTCCTCAAGCTTTGAAATGCTCATTGACATAGTATTGACTTCCCCAGCCAGCTGGAAGAATGAACATCGGTCGTTCTTCTGTTTTGACAAACTTTATCCATCTGTGCAAAACGAAAAGGAATTAACTGCTTGCAGGCATTCAGTTAAAGGGACAGTTCAGATTTATTGAAATGGGGTTTTATGAGGTACTTATTTATAGTCAGTGTGTTACTACAGTAGAGGCAATCAGCACACATTGAGTTTGAAGAAGCAGGAATGTATTTCAGCCACATAACAATTACCATAATATAATTTTGGGGTTGGGGGGGGCTCTCTTCAAAGCTGCCAGACTCCAATGACAAAAACAGTAATTTTACCTTGCAGAACACGAGTTGCTGGTCTACTGCTGCTTCGATCGGTTAGTTAGTTAGTGTTATTGTGTGACTTTAGGCAATCAGAAGTAACTTTTAACCCTTTTAAAACACAGATTTTTATGGATGACATCGACACCGTCACCTGTAGTTGGAATAATTTTGTTTTCAGACAATCACAATCATTTCAAGGAAAGAGGTAGAAAATATTTCATTCCAACTTTATGAGTGACTGTGTATTAAAAGTAATACACTGGCTGATGAGAAGTGGGTCATACAACCCCACTTCAAAAACATCTTTAACTTTGAACTCCCTGAAAGTAGCTAAAATCAATATTTTGGATTAATAATGTATCAAATAATGTAAAAGAGTCATAGATGAGCTTACAGATGAATTATCACACACAATCTGAAGCTCCCCTCGGTTTTATGAAACTTGATAGTCAGTTTCCTCCAGTTAGCAATGACGCCCTCAACTTCAGCTCCTAAACAAATTAAAGGTACAAAAATATGTCAATATTCACAAACAAACTGCAGCTCAACTCTCCCCTGAAGCACAGAGGGGAGAGGTTAACGTGATGACACAATATCCAAGTTGACGCACCAAAATGACCCCGAGGGTACAGGAACTGAATCAATAACTTCCACATTCTGACTCTGGAGGCCTAACACGTTAAGTAATAACTATATACACAGATTTTGAGTAATGATAATTTAATAAACCACAACTAAATATTTCACTCTGTTGCATACAAAATTGCTATATAAATGGTAAATGGTAAATGGAGTGCACTTTTATACACTGTAATAAATTATTCTGTAGTCATTTCATTTTCCTTGATAAATTTGATAAAATGTTTTAGATATAAATGTGTCCTTTATTTTGAGGCAGTTGTTTAAGTAACTTAACTTAAAAATGATTTGAGATGGAATCTACTTATTTTGATCACATTAAATATAATCTTTATGTGTATGTAATTCTAAATCAAGAGAATTTTGAATGAATCCAACACAATAGAATTAGTCTGTTTTTAATTGACAGGCACTTCCTGTTAAGTTGTTATTAACTCAACTTGTAACGTAGTTAGATTTAATTAATAATATTGCGGGCAATCTGTTGCCTCAATTTTATTGAGTTGCTATTGTTTATCTTTTTTTACAGTGTATCGCTTTTATCCGAAGCGCTTTACACTACACACTACACTCATTCACCCATTCACACACACATTCATACTGGTGGCCGAGGCTACCAGGGCACACTGGTGCCACCTGCCACCATTGGGAATTCATTCACACACCGATGAACGCAGCATCGGGAGCCATTTGGGGTTCAGTATCTTGCTCAAGGATACTTCAACATGTAGGCACATACTTAACCTTGTTACACTGGTTCACTGGTTTCATCAGTTATTGGTGAAAAGGCTCTCTAACCCACTGTAGAGTACCTGCTCAGCCCCAAACAGCAGACAACTAACAACTAGCTGGTGAACATATGGAGTGTTAAGCAGTTAAAGAGCAGCATTTTTATTGCCTCTGGAGTTGATAAAGACCAAAAACAGAGAAAAAGGAGAATATATATTGGACTTACATTCACCTGTTAAAAAAAAAAAAAGAAACTCCAAATTAATACTAATGTTGCTCTGTAACTGCTTGATATGTAAATAAGCAATTGTTTGTGAACAATATCAACTTAAAAGGTGATGACATGTTGTTGTAAAAGCCTCCCGGTGCCTTTCCCGTTGAATTAATTTTAATGAGAGGTAGGAATTGTTTGGATTGTATTTGCAGCAATGTACAGAAAGTCAACAGTAAACAGTGATGTTGTTATCAATGAGTTGAGAGTAAAAACAGTAACACTTAATTAAATTGACGTTTTGTTTTCCTGTGAATTTCCCTTTGCATTGTACCGCATACAATGAAAACTTACAAGTAAATCTAATATATAGATATATAATTACAGAATGTAAATGTATTAAATGACTATTGCTTTAAAATGACCATAAATATGTTCAAAAATTGGGTTTGAAGGCACTGGATATCTAATGTCAAATTTTTGTCTTTTTAATTTTGTTCCATTATGGTGCATAGAAAAAATTACATGCACGCTTTTAAAAAAAAAAGTCTCTGTATCAGCTAGTTCTTGTTCTCAATATTTATACTGCATTTCTTCTTCACCCTTGTGTCGTTATATAACAGATCTATAAAATGACGCTCCTGCGCGAGTAAACTAGGTCATGCAGGTATCAGATTTGTTTTAGATGTTTCAGACCGCCCAGTCTGCAGATATGAAAAAAGACAACCGGATTCAAAGGAAACAGCCACAAAGGTGGAGCAAGTGCACAGGCACATACCTACTGTGACTGAATGGGAGCTGTTATCTGAATCCTCAAAGTAAAGAAAGCCAGATTTAGGGGGGATTATACCGTAAAGTCTAGTGTCAATGCTTTTAGTTGGCTGTTGTGTTTAAATGCCAAAAGGAGAGCAGGCACTTTGGCCTTCATATCTGAATGTTATACAAAAGGGAAATGTAAAAGATGAAGCGGTCTGTGTCCTATCTGCTGAGACGGGGATCAGAGTAAAGAGGCGGTGTTTGTTTAGGTCCTAGCAAGTGTTCCAGTATGTGTAAAGGGAGCAGTTGGACATTAATATGCAGTTTTTTGAATAATCAAGTCAGTAGACACAAGAATCATGTACAAGGAAAATGCGAAAAAAGGAGCAATAGATTCCTAAAAAAAGATTTCCCTCAGCGTTTTTTCTGTTAGTTTTAAGCCCCCGCTGTTCTGGATAACACATTTCTCTCTAAGGGGGATTGTGAAATATTCCTCGGTTGAACATACCAGCATGCTTGTGTTTCTCCCCAAAAGGTTGTAAAGGTTAACAATACGTCTCAGCACAACATTTGTCTCAAGCAGTGCCATACATTGTGCTGATGGAGGACCCTCCCTCGTGCCACACTGGCATTTCCAGTCCTGGGGTTGACTGAATGGGGGAAGCTATTGTGCTCTAACTCCTCTCTGGCCCCGGGCCATACACATCCAGTCTGTCATCCATTGATATGCTTGGCTTGCCATTTTATAATTCATATTGAATACTGCGGGTCCATGGCAGGGCGATCATGAATTATCAGCTAAACCATGGGAGATTCACAGATGACTGGTCAATCTGTGTGGTGAGAACAAGCAAAGAGGAAGAAAAAAAAAATCATATATATCAGTCTTGCGTGAAAATTCTGCTCCAACTGGAAGTATCTCAAGGAATAAGGCAGGGGTTTATCATCTGGATTGAATGGACTTTGCTGCCACAGGGAGACAGATAAATCATCACATTTACAATTTTTTATTATTATTTCTAATTAGGAGTGGGACAAAATATCAATACGGGAAAATATCGTTCTACTTTATCTTGTAATAAATTATCGATACACTAGCGCCAAATATTGATATTTTTTATTAAAACATGGAGGCGCTCTAAGCACATTCCCCCTGCCAATTTGACTTAGCAGAGTCACTATTTCATGACTCCTCATGGTGGCGCATATCAAATGAGTTGTATCCTTCTTTTAAACATTTTAACCCCAGGACTGTTCTGCTTTCTGGCAATATGTCTGAAGCTTTTCCGTTTCTGCACAGAGCCACAGATATATTTCCAGATAGCATTGCGCAAGAATATGCTGTTTTAATAATAACCGAGGACCTGGAAAGTTTTGAATCATGCGAGAACATGAAATTGAAATGAGCCAGAGTCACATGAATCTCGAGGATCAGTACTTCACTCGGAGGAAATGAAATACAATATCACCCTTGACAGGGTCATCCTAGATTTATTGCAACAGCGATTTCCTGAGTGCGTTTTTGGTAAAGCAAAAGCAGCAAGAAATATTTTCTTCCAATATGCGAGAGCTAAGCTCTTTTCCCTTTGAGAGAAGCTTGTGCTTTATTGTGTGTTTAGACATGATTGTAAAAGTTGTTGTTATACAGCCAGCTGATGAACAAACACTTAATTTAATGGGCCAGGAGCAACAGTTTTCTGACAGTTTGATTTCATTTGTTAAGCCTTAAATCTCTCTTGCTCGCAGCACCTCGGAGCCGTTCAATTCACACCCCTTATGGTAACAAGTTGTATAAACATTTGGAGCAGATGCCTACCTCACTTTTTCCTTTCTTGAATGCTGTCCACACTTGTTTTTTTTCTCCAGGCAGCCTAATTCAAATAATAGATGGGTCCTGCTTACAACCACAAAGTAGTTTGCCTCAGAATCTAAACTTTTGGATTTGCTCGGTGCAAGTCAGCTTCACAGGAGGGTTCAGCTGTCATAACAAAGTAATGCATTTAATCTTGAGTGGAAGCAGAAGGGTTTCAAATAAAATCAAGTCTACACTAAAGAAAGCTGTAGATTTTTTGTCCCCTTTCTTTGTGTGTGGGGAAGTGTTTGCCAACAATATAAATCAGGTTTGGAACAGAGACAAAAGTCTTTACGGAGGCAACAAGAACCTGTCGGATTTCACTGCAGTTCAATGTTCACCCAATACTTTTAAATAGCTTGGAGGCATGTCAGAGCTAATTTCATTTGAACAAAAAGCACAAAAGCTAAACAAACATGCAAAAACAAAAGGAGGCGTATAACATTTAACACCAAAGGGACATTGCGCGAAGGCAATCAAAGCAGATTGTTGCTCTCACTAAATAACTGCGGCAGCAAATTTTCTTTTTTAGCACAGCCACTCCAGCTGTTTTTTGTTTTTTTTTAGCTAATCGTGGCATACATTTTAAGCATTAATTTGTTAAATAGAGTTTGATTTTAGAGACACGTTGTGTGTGAAGGAACACGAAGGCCATTTAAACAAATAGCACCATGCTGTTAGAGAAAGAAAAAGAGAGCAAGGCCTCAATTATATTTACTTTGTGAAAATCGTTCAAAAAACAATGCATTTGTCTCTGCCTGTCCTCCTCGTTCTGTATCAGAAAAGCCACAACAGCTCAGGTCTCATATTTTTGCTTTGCTCGTTATGATTTACACTGTGAAGGCTGGTGGTAAAACTAATGTCGACAGTAGGGGCAATCAATAAAATAAATTATGATGGATTTGGTAAATGTGCTTTTGTGTGTGTGTGTGTGTGTGTGTGTGTGTTTTAGTGTGCACTCAGATTTTCTGATGTGTCTGAGGAGGAGAAAAACATACAGAGAGGGTCTGTTGTGTAAATGTAAGATGAAACAGTTTCTCTACCAAAGGTTTCTCTTTCATTTCACTCACTTTTGCATGGCTTATGGTCTTGTGTGATTCAAACCAGTGTAATAATTTGTGTTGGGTCTCTCTTCTCTCTGTGTCTGCCGTGTCTGCTCTCACTACAGGCCATGAATGCACCTCTGTTGCTTTCACTGTATTAGTAATCTCCTCAGGCTAAGAGGCTGTGCCATAGAGCATGACCGCACATTTTTTGTCGAGGAATTAAATGTCACCTCAGGGTGGGTCACCTGCAAACAAAAGGCCACCAGCCGATTTGCAGGTATAAACAGTCAAAGATAAGGAAGCCCTCTCCTGCCGTGCAGGAAATTGAATAAGTACGCAGCAAGGAAAAAGTCAAAGAAACAGCAAAGCACAAAGAAGGTTTTTGTTTGCCTTGCGGTATCGGTATTGACCCCCTCTTGTAGCGTATATCCCCATTGAGTGTGCGAGGCACAATGGCCTCATCGAAGATGAGGGGCAGGAAACTGTCTGTCATCAAGGTCTCCCCATCTGTGCATCTCTTATCAGCGCTGCTGTTTTCTGCTCGCATTGACCAGAATGCTGGTGGAAGGGAATGGGGCAAGGTCATCACGCTCAAGCCAATCAAAGTGGTCAGTGTTCCAGAGATAGCAGCGGGTTATTGCCAAGGAATGTGCCTGGATATTTTTTTTTCTTGTAAATCTCTGAGAGACTCCAAGCAGAGCTGTATAAAAGCCCACAAAGGCTTACCCTGTTGCACTATATGTAAGGTCGCATGTGTAGTATGCATACACAGCGTGGTCGCTATGTCGCTACAGGTGACCCACAGAGTGTCACATGCTCGACGGAGACGGCTAGCTAGGGTACTGCTGTAGAAAAAGGTTAACACTTTTCTTTAATGTGCCATAAAATGTCTGACATCGACTGTACTGACTTGTATCTGTACAAAGTTTGTCACTTAACCCTCCTGTTATGTTGCGGGTCAGATTGACCCATTTCAAAGTTAAAAAATAAATAAATAAATAAATAAATAAATAACATAATAAGACAAAAGTATTTTTTCATAACAAGAAAAAAATAAGAAATGAAAAATAAGAAAATAAAAAAATCAATGTCATGTAAATCCATTACCAATGTACATTAAAAAAAAAAGTTTTTACATGCATTTTTTATGAAAAACATTGACCATGATCTGCGAGAGGTAAAGAACACCATTGCACTAAATATTGATTGAAATGGTTAGTAATGGAGTTAATAATGAAATATAAACAATGTTTATTGGCATTTTTTTAAGTTTCTGACACTTTTGGCTAATTAAACATGCCCCAAGTCAAATTGACCCACGAACATTATTGCTGTTCCTGAGAAACGAACATAACACTTAACTACTTAAGGGGGGGATCTCTGTGCACTTCCCTAAAATCTAGCTGGATTAGGTACGTCAAAAGCCAATCAAAAGTCCAAAGAAGAAACCTGAAAGCTCCAGCACAGAGCAGATTTGCTAGTACGGTCAGCACAAGCACACTGTATCATTGTAGAAGATATTACTGTATGTTTCACAGCAACTAACTCTGTGTCACCCACTGCCTGGTACAGGCTAACAAGCCAGAATATGCTAACAACACTTACCATTCTGATATGTTCGCTACTCACCAATTTTGGTGCAAAACAGACTCCTCTTCTGAGTCTTGAGGCTTAACCATGTATGGCTGAATCCCTCAGATCTTTCCTTTTAATAGAGAAAATAGGCCAGATGCAAAACTACCACTGCAGTCTGCAGATTCTGAGCTGCGGGCAACTCGCACTACGGTCAACCTAGTGCAAGCAGCGGCGGTTCTCCATTCCTGGAGGATTACTTTAAAAAGTTATGTAAAAACTTTGACAGCAAAGTGAGAAAAGCAGCCCGGTTTGTTAATCATCCTGGCACATGTCTTTATGCTTTCACCTTGGTTTAGTTTTGACAAACTGATATAACTGATGAACAATACAAAATGTCTTTTTTAAATACATGTTTGTATGAGCACTGTTGGTTTTCATTGCTACGGCTGCTTCAAGGTAATTGTCATGCACAACAAAGTCAATATCATGACAATGAACTCACCTTGAAACACTTATTCCTTTTTGAAAGTTACATTGAAGGATCCCTTTAAAAAAATATATACTTAACTTCAAAAATGACAGTTATAACAAATTTCTCAAATTCTTTAATCTGTGGGCCCAACAAAAAGATTATTTTGTCTTGATTCTTTTGATGATAGAGAATTTACAGCTCAATGCCACTAAAGTAAATAGATAAGAAACATAATTTTCAAAGAGATGTTACCACTGAAAGTGTTAAATGTAACCTTTATGCAATAAAAACTTAGTTTATGAACTTACTCCAAGAGCTCAATATTGAAGCCAACGCACAAAAGCTGCAGTTCCCTGAATGGCTACTTGAGGCTGGCAACATAATTTAGTCAACCCCCATAGACCCTCATGTTAAAATTTAACAGCAGAAATAAACACGTTCACAGCCTTTTGGTCTCTGTAGCCAATTTCACCATTCATAACAACTGTACAGGATTTTTTTTTTATAATACACCTGCTTAAATTATAGTTATGGTTCAGCCAGGAGTTAGGCAGAGTCAGGCACAGCCAAGATAGTGACTGCAGTAGTCACCACATTGAATTTCACAATGGCTCTTCAGAAACCTGTGAGTGATTTTTTATACAGTCTGTGGTCAAACTTTGCATGAATTTATCTACCCTATTTTCCTGACAACGAAATGTTTGTTCAACAAACAGCAGATGCAGCCTGGAAATCTGGCTACAGCAAGATAAACATTGTTAGCAGGAGCTCAGGATGTGTCCTGAAGACATTCCTGATAAGAATCATCCATTAATGTAAACCAGAAGAGACTCAGTCTTAATTGCATTAAAAAGTTGACTTTTTAATGTGCATTGAAATGTGCACTAGATGAAAAACGTATGTCAAAATGAAAGAGGCACAACAAAACATACATGAAAGGGTTTTTATTTTTGTGTGTGTGTGCACCAACTAAAGCCGCAAAAACTTCTTGTGCCGGGATGAAACACAGAAACACAATTTCATGCTAAAACGAATACCAAAATTGCACTGCACCACTTCATCTGCATAAACAAAACCTCAACTACGCCACTCCATCCACTACAGCATAAGTGGGTTTATATGGAGACAGGAAAGCACCAAAATGGAGATGCGCCCAGTGATAGTGATAGCACCACTGCATTAAAAGGCTACTTCAGGCTCCGCATGAAGATAAAGACTGTGTCTCTTATCAGAATTGTCTGTTCATTATCGTCTCGAGGCCCCGATCTCTTGTTTCTAGTCATCCTTGTAGTCTGTGGCTCATTATTCATGTAATCCATGTTCCAGTTGCAGCTTCTCCTGACACCCTGTCTATGTGACGTACTGAGTAAGCCTCCTGGGCTCCGCTCTGTGCGGGGCAGGGTTGGGTGGAGGAGGTTGATTAGGTGGGTGAAACGGGGAGACTCTGCCCCAGCAAACAAGAACAGAGACGCAAGCATGTGATGGAGACAAACCCATATCCTCCTCCTCCTCAATCCCCACTTCATCCTCTTTTTTCCCCCCGCTCCACACCCTGAGGGAGGCACCTGACTTATTCTGAGACGTTTTCTTGAGCAGAAAATCCAGCTGGGGTTTAAGTGCAGGGGTAAAATGTGGTCTTTAAGGGGAATTTAGCATCTCTGAGGGCAGATCAAACCTGTGAAACTATACCCCTGCCGCACTTGGGAGGTTTTCTTTAACTCACCTCTTTCTGCGTGTTTCATCAACTGTCTTGCAAAACGGGATGCAACAATATGTTAGATATTGAACAAGCAATGAACTAATTCTGTCAAAATGGCTCTCTCCCGGGAGCATATAGGTTTTTTAATCTTCTAAGACGAACATTTTTTTTTCTCGAATGTTTAGCCTCTGTGACAGTTATTTGTATCTTTCTGAAAGGGTTGTTTTCTCAGCAGACTGTACAAGGTGTCGAATTATACTTTACTTTAATCCGAGTGATGTGTCCACGGACCCCGAACAAAAGAAGACATTACATCTTTCAATGTCTCCACGACTGAATCATTCTCGTCACTTATCACTGTGATTTATAATAAGCACTGACCCTTTTTTTTTTTTTTTTTTTTTACATGAAGAGGATTATATGTATTAGTGATGTAATGATGCTCCTCTACTTGCTTGCTGGTTTTCTTTGATGTGCGCCCACAGGGTCAGGGATCATCCAAGCAATCGACAGAGGAGAAAACCTTGAGCCAAATTAAGACACAGTCATTATAGCCCTCCACTTTCAGCCTTTTTTTTTCTTAGTTCTCACTCCCTTGGGAGAAATTCTTCATCTGCAGTCTTCACTTCAGCTCAGTCGGCTGTTCCGTTGAACCAAAGTAATCCACCGTGTCGACTGTGCATCAGTTGTGGCAAAACTTAAACATTTTCTGTGAGTTGTGTAATTCCACACATCAAAATAGAATGGTCTGTGCATTTCAACTATTTTGTGTACCTTGTGGGTTTGTGAGATACTTTCTGAAGGGGTTTGCATTTTTAATGGACACTTTATGGTATTTTCTAACCAAGGTTAAATTATTCTCATAAATGTACCTATTTTTAATGATTGGTCATGGTGACTCATGATAATATTCCCAACTCTTCCGCTGACAAAACAATATAATCTGGTATATATATACACCATATAGTGATGAGCAGATTGCAGTTATATTCATGGGCACCGAAGAAAATCTGTGGTTCAGGCAGGTACAGTCATAAAAGTTAAAGTGTGATTATTATTGGATGGGTTGTGGGGGGTGAAATAATAGGCTACATCATTAATGAGGATACTATTAATTACATCCTCTAAAATGTGACCATAGCAGAGAGCAAAGCTGCAGAGCTGCTGTCCGAGCACCCGGCTTTATTTAAAAAAAAAATTTAAGCACAGGACAAGTGTGACCCCATTAAGACGCTGTGTGCATTTACGCACGAGTATCAGCAGCGTACTTATATTGATTATTTCATAAACTGGACGTTTAATTCTGTTTCCTCTGTCAAGCTTCTAACTACAGTTTTTAGTTTTATGCTTAAATGTCCCACAATGCAGTGACATTAGTATGCACATGGAAAATTTTACAATTACTGAAAACGGACACTCTAATCATTAAAGAAAACTCTTGTGCATTAGTGCATCTCATAAATATCATGTAACTTTTAGTAAGATTAATTGTTAAAACAAATTTTTTGTTTATTTGGAAAGCTTTAGGTGACTTGTGCAGCCAATCCAGCATAAGATGTTTTGAGTAGTGTTTCCTGAATCTTTACACTGAAAGTGGTGAGTTAGCATAAGCGAATAGTCAGAATAGCCACAATTATGAGAATAAGACCCAGACTAAAAAAATACCATATTTTGCCTTTACATTCTTTCAACATTAAATGCCTGCATCTGGTGTGATAGGATCGAGCTGTCTTTAAATGGACCCACCTGAGGAGTTAAGAGGCAGCAGCGGGGTCTATCATGCTTAGCCTCAGCAATATGACAAATCCTTACCCTTAAACCCCTTCAACTAGACATGCGTCAACATGCAGCATGTGATTCTCTCCTCCCACCTAGTGTGTTTTTTTTTTTGTGAGCCAAGAAACATTGAGGAGATGAATATGAGAAAAGGCCATGGCCATGAATACAAAAGGTGGCTTTGGAATGTGAAGTGGCTACACTGAATACACCGTTAGGAGAAAAGAGATATGACTCAGAGCGCTTCATCTAACCACAAATGGACTCTATCTGTGTGACTCCTATATTGCCAGTTGCTATTTTAGAAGACTTATATCGGAATCAAGAGTGTCTGATAGCAGTTGTCTGGGAAAGGCGGGTGTAGCCCCGGGGTTTGTGGTCTTGTCTGACACCGTCTTTAGAAACAATTCCCAGCAAGGTGGACTGGAGCTGGGACTAAAGTGTCATGGGAAATGGTGCCATATGTCCAACTAGATTTTCAGTGTTTCACCGCATTTCGACGGTTGAAATGAAATATGAGCTGTTGTGGCAGAGTGAGGAGTTCTCAGGGTGTTGTCCGTATATTTGAAAAGCAGGTGTTATTTTGCAAATCCCAAATCTCCTTTCTCATCTCCCACCTCGGCCCTGTGTGCCTCTCACTTGTCATGGGCGGTCTTGTACTGCATTTGCGAATGTGTGTCGCACATTTTAGGCAGGGTACCTTGGAAATTTGGGGACGTGGGAATGGAAATTTTGAGTGTTGTCTTTGTATAGTGTAAGCTGAACAACTGCAAGTATTTAGTTTGTCAGTTGAGAGGCATGTGCATGGACAGTGAAGTGTACTTTTGTTTAATTTTAATACATAAAAGGTTTACCGTATGGTCTCTTGGATTTTTTTTTAAAGCTAATTTTATTCCTTGGCCAGAAATCAAAAAGTTCCACTGAAGAGATTTGTAATATTGCAGTAAAAAGAACAAAGGGTGTGGTAAAAAGAGGCAAAATATTAATGACGCCTTGTTCCCTAATATTAAAGAATAAAAGTATGTTTTTCATTTTTTTATCCTACTTTATGAATTCCCATTGAACATGTCCACCAGAGCAAAACATGCTGTAAGACCTCTCTGTCACTCCGGATATTGGATTACGAAGGCATCCCCCGCTGTTGGAGGAGAAGCTTGACTCTAAGATGTGCGCTTTCTTCCAAAGATGTTGGCTACCAGTAATATCAGGAATGAAACAACATAAAAAGACAAACAATCTTGAAGTACTCCTGCTGTGACCACGGTGGGGGCACTCTTATTTGACTAAAGGCTACACCCTCCTTTATGCTGCAGAGAAAGCGTCCCTGTCAAACCCAAGCCCAGAACAATGGGGGCCAGCCTTGGGGAAACAGGGCCATTTGCATGCAGCTGTTTGCCGTTTCCAGGACCACAAAGGCCAATCAAAGCAGCCCTAATGGAGGATGACAAGCGTCAACCAACGCCTTTGCTCTCTGTCTGTGCCAGCCCTCGCCACTCTGTCTACCCTCCAAAAGTGGCCCAGTTTTTTTTATTCATTCGGACTGATCAAACATTCCTCCAGTTCTTTCTCCCACCGTCTGAAGTCTTGATGGGGTGGAGTTTTAGGGGTTAAAGGTTGGTCACGACTACTAACGCACAGAGCGGCAAAGATGAACCTCAACATGTGTGTTATGGTCTGTCGCTCGCAGACGCCAAATGGCAATATCTCGACACCAAAACCTCCATTATCTTTTTGCTTCATCTCCAGGGTTTTAAAAGCCACCAAGTGTAACTCTGTGGATGGTTTCAGATGCACCCATCTGAGCCACAGGGCCACTTCCAATTTCAAGGGTGTTGATAGAAAACAAAATATGTATTATGAGGAAAGGGGGGAGGGATTGTCGCCAGTGAATTATAGGCTGTCAACTGGAGAAGAAGAGAAACTCCCAGAATGCAACATATTGAGAAGCAGTGCTGGGTCCTTGCTCTGCTCTCTTGAGCTCAATAGACGGCTTAGCAGGCAGGTCAGGGGGAGGAATCTGAAAAGCCACTTTCCTCACAGTCACTCACTGACCAGAATGCATGATAAGGCTTCGTGTCAACAAGGCCAGGAATAGGGATCACAGCCAATTATAGGCAAGTCAGAGTGGTTACCATGGCAATTTGACTAAATGGTCATATAAAGCATTATTCAATTCCCTCAATGTGTAATTTACTGTTAATCTAAGGTACAGGCGCAGAGAGAGCAGGCCGTTCTCTTTCTTCTTCTTTTTACACACACACACACACACACACAGTGAACGTGTTATGGATTTTTTCCTGCAGTTTTCTTGACACCGTTTTCCCTGCAGCTGGTGCCCTTCTGTCGCAGTCTTCAACTGCTGCAAAGTTGAGCAGTCAAACATAGCACAGAACGCGAGATGAAAAGCTTTTCATACCTCCCTAAGACATTGACATTTGTGCACACAAACAATCTTCCCCTTTTTCCAAAATCTCGCAAAACTTGTTTAAACCGAGAAAATCAACACAGAAGAATACCTACACCCAGAAACCTTTGTTGTCACAGGGTTTTTTCTTTCTTTGCTGTGCTTAAATCCTAAGATCTTAAGCAACTTCCTGTTAAGTCGACCAAAAATATATTCCCTTCAATTCATCTCTACAGAGTGAAAAATCTCCTTTATATATATTTTAACTTTTTCGACAGATTTGTCATTACTTGCCCAATTACAAGTTGACAAGACTGTCATTAATGAGACCGAGGCTATCCGCAGTTTAGAGAAGAAGCAATTTGTTCTTTAGGCCGCCAGTACAGTCTAGATACTCCCCCTAATTGATGCGGTGTTAGCCTATGACCAGAGAGATCCATACAGGCGAGGGAGGAGGAGGCCAGCGAGGCAGAAGCCCAATCAATCGCTCGGCCCCTGTTGACAGCAGCATGCCATCATGCCATAGTGGTCTGATAGATGGGCAGAGTCACCAGTGGACAGCCAGAAAAGGAGGTTACGAAGGCAGATGGCGTGTGCGTGTGTGTCTGTGAGGGTGTCTTAGCCGAAAAGACACTCTCTCCCGTCAGAATTTTAAAACCCCATGAAATGCATTCTTTCTGTTTGCTGTCTGTAGCTGCCGTGATAAACCCGTCACTCCTTCCATGAGGAATGGCAGGCGGGACGGTCATTAGTCTTCGCAGTAAAGCCAGCGACTTCACTCTGTGTTTTATCATCCACCATTCTGGACAGGTTTTCTGAAAGGTTTGGGTAATTGTAGCGGTTATTGGAATAGATGGAGTGACCCCACAGCCCTCCACTTATGGTTCGGCTACACTGACGTCTCCTAATGAGGTGATAAACAGTCCAGCTAAGCAGAATCTACTGGCCATTAGACAGATCATGGCACTATAATGAAATGTCTAGTGGCCGAATGCCAGAGAATTTATACCATTAGTTTCATATTTTGTTATACTGCTACCACTTCTAGTGCGTGCAGAAGTTTTTCCTAATATGGGATGACTCCAACATTATATCCTCAACAATGTTTCACAGATGTCTGTGTTTAACAATGTGACATGTGCAGACGGACATAGAATATCATTATAAGTGAGCCAGGCGGGCTGAAATGACTAGCAGACATGTGAGTTGGGGGGTTTCAGGGTAGGAATTTCAAGCCGGAACCACTTCAACTTTGAACGGTTCAAACAATGCTAATTGCGTCAGGCCCTGACTGTCAGAAGTGTGAGGATAATTAGAGTGAGGGGGCAAAGTGAACCCAGGGTGGTAAGTGTTAGTACATGACAATGCTCGGGAGCCAATGGGAGCATGGAAAAGGCAACAGGCTGAAAGGAGGGCTAATTAGGAGAGAGCAGTGCAGAAAATACAAATGGTAGCTGCCCCCTCAGGGACCCACTATTGCTGCAAACAACGGCGATTATTGACAGTTCATGCAGAGCTCTGCTTGCACTTCTTAAATGGAACACATTTGCATGTTCTACTTAGATTTTACCTAATTGTTTTCTCAGAATTGCAGACACTTACATTTTTTTCTTTGTACTTGGGATCATTTTAACCTCAGATAATGGGTTTCTTTCTTTCTTTAGTTTTTTTATTGCTTTTCTCTCTTTGCATATCTGCAGTTCCACCCTTTTGTGACATGACATTTTATGACTTGGAAAATGGAAATACAGAGGAATAACCCATTTCGCTGTAATTTGCTGAAAGATGGGGGACAGATTTGAGTGAAATAGTTAATTTTCCCCCAAAGTAGAGCTATTTGGCTGCGCTCCCATCTGCTGTGTTCCATGTATAGATTTTTCCTCCTGTGTGGACTCCAGACTCTTCGATCCCCGACACTGTAAAATGGATTATATTACGCTCCATTCTGCCGGGATTCTGCCTTTTTCCTCTATCGTTCTTTACAGAGCAAGTAAAGCAAAAGAAACAAATGAGGGGGCTAGTACAGCTATAAAACAAACTATTCTCAGTCCAGGCTTGGCTCCGTGGTGGATGTTCTCTAGGTGGAGGCCTTCCTGATGCTCTGTAGCCTTTGTGTTTGCTCAAGAATTTATGAGGTTACCATTGGTCTCCAATGACTGAGATTTGATGTCTTAGCCAACATCCAAGACCACAGAGAGATGGAGAGATGGATTGTTTCGTCTTTCTCCATTCCTGTATCGCGTGCAATGGCCCGTCTGTTTAAAACTGTGGTAAACATTGGACTGCTGTTGCCTATTTATTTTGTGCCAGTGGATTTTTATCGCATCATGTGTGGTCTTATTGTATCTGAGCAGT
The DNA here is from genome assembly GCF_030273125.1 of Centropristis striata. NCBI lineage: Eukaryota > Metazoa > Chordata > Actinopteri > Perciformes > Serranidae > Centropristis > Centropristis striata. Next base: position 19,381,017 of record NC_081527.1, on the reverse strand, counting down.
GATCCTTTTAAACTCATTAATTTTTATTTTTTGCCTAAAGTTTTGTCTGTGTCTTGTCTCCGTCAGGGTTCAGCCGTGCGGCCTTGCCTTTCGGGCTGGTCAGGAGGGAGCTCTCATGTGAGGGATATGCAATTGATCTCCGCTGCCCAGGGAGTGATGTCATCATGATCGAGACGGCCAACTACGGCCGAACTGACGACAAGATCTGTGACGCTGACCCATTCCAGATGGAGAATGTCAACTGCTACCTCCCCGATGCCTACAAGATTATATCACAAAGGTAAAACCCAGGGAAGAGGAGGGATCTTATTTCACAAACATAACCAGGAGCTGGCAGAGTACGGAACTCTTTTTTTCTCTTCTTCCTCCTTTAACATTTCTGCACACAAGAGTTTAACCCGTTCAGATACCCCATCCATTCCAGAGCACCTAGAGTTTCTAGGATGTCTAGATCTATGATTACCGTCACCTGATTCCGCCCAAATGCACAAACTGGTTAGATATGATGTCTTTAAGCCAATCACAGGACTACACATCATCTAAAGTGGACTGTAGTAGAGCCACACCCCCTTTTTCAGCAAGTATGGCCAACAGTGAGGCACAAAGATGGTATTGTTCATGTACATAATGTGTAATCTAACTGTGTTTAAAGTATAAGATACGTTTTTTATATTACTTGAACATGTCAAAATATATTTTTTATAGCTTTCACTTAAGATTTTTTTGATTTTATTTATTTATTTAAAATCAATCCATTTGAATGGGCGAAGGGATGTGAATGTCACTGGAATAAAAATGGGGAAATAGGGAAGTCATAGTACTTTTTTTGTTTTCTAATGCTATAATCAGCTTATAATTTATCATGTAGAACAGGAAACCTTGAACATACTGTTTTCAGGAGATAATTTCATTTTAAAATTCAATTTCAAGCATCTCTTTTTTTCCCCCATTTATAAAAAAAATAGTTATTAGTTATTTTACTTTTGGTGGTTTGTCTTGTTCAGATTCTCTGTGGAATGGATAAAAAAATTAGGTTACAATAACAATTCTCATTACAGTTGTAATACATTATATTTTCTTATTGCATTCTGCATTGTATTCCCTGCTATAAAACGTAATATGAAGTATGTTTGTAATGGGCATGGACTAGCAAAAACAATGAAAATGAGGGACCATCATTTTTAAAGTATTATGATACTTGACCTTATAAATAAGTATAAATTGCGCTATAATGTAAAAAAAAATTATAATTATATAATATTCATGAGTGCTTCTGACTTATATAATTCTGTGCTATATGCACATTTTAATGCATTGCTAATAATACATTATACACATACAGCATAAAGTGTTTTTCCTATTTCTAATGATTTATGAGTGCATACAGAATAAAAATCCCCCATTAAAATATTTTTATTGTGTGTTTGGAACATAATTGGATTCTGGGCGGGTTGCATTATCACCCTGCTCTTGCAGCCACCTACACACCGGACAATTAATCAACATCTCACACCTTTTTTAATATTTCTTTATTCCTTCATTGACTAGATCATGTAGGTGGCATTTTAAAAAATTCAGAAAACTGGGGCGCAGATTAATCCTTGACAGGCAAGAATTGACATCCGTGCGGGAGGACTCTTCACACCAGCTGCGCGTTGTTGCTGCTGTTTGAGTCATAATCAGTGTAGCTCAGAGAGACTGGGAGTCACATGAACACCCTCTTAATTCCCTATCTGGAACATTGGGCTTGCTTTGTTCAAACACTTGTACTGCATTGAAGTGGCTTTGCCTCAGGTAGTGAGCTGTGCCCATCATCGTGCCTTTTATCCCGGTTACCCTCTCACAGGATGTTGCTTTGCTGTCAAACGACAGCACAGCAACACTTCAACTGCCTTCCCCTAGAGGTGTGTGTATTTTTAAAGGGCGCTGGATGAACTATTCATAAATAGTAACCAGCACAGTTCATCTTCTAATGCACTGCTCTGTCCTAACCTGGCCCCCCCTTAGGCTATCTGCTGAGCCTCATCGCCCACCATCTTTCTCCTCTGGGTCTTTTCCCTCATTCACTGTTGTATTTACTCCTGTGAGATGCAGCACTACAGACTAGCTCAGGAATAGATCAAGTCCTTCTGTCTTACTCTGTCTCTCTGAATTTGCAGCTGATTCCCAGTACTCTCATACAGTAACACGCCGCTGACAGCGTCCATGCCCCTCGGTTTGACTGCAACCTGCTTCATTGTGCACCACATCTGTTGACAAGTCAGACTCTGGCTTGCTGGAGTTGAACTCCAAACTTATCTCTATAGAAGATTCCCCGGAGGCAGCGCGCTAACGAAAGCTTTGAGAAGACTCCACTGCACCACAAGCCCTTAGTCAGAATTATTCTAATGATTCAGATCAGAGGAAATGGGCTCCTGACCGTAATTAAGGTTGATGCGATAACCAGGGATGTTAAAGCAGTCGCAAAGCTGAGAATCGGCCCTCTTAAGTCTGCAGCGGACTAAAACAAGAAGGGTTGTTTAAATGGCGAAAAACATTAAGACACAACTCTGCCAGTGTCAGGGATGATTAACAAAAGGCAGTAGCAGCGCAGACAGATAAACAAACATATTAAACAAGATTGGGGGAGAGAGAAACAGTGGGAAGTCTGTCGCGCAGAGTGGCAGTTTTGCTGGTTTGGAAATTGCGACAGAAAGTGTTCATCAGCAGCCCGTTTTTCTCCACAAAAGCAGCTAGACAGGAATCAAATGTCTTGATTTTCAACAACATCAAATTGTTTTGTCAAGTAAAATGTTTAGTTGTTGACAAAAAGAGAAAAGAAAGTGGTTGGATGAAAAATGTATAAAGGAACTGATGGAAACTCGGGTTGTTTAATATTCAGGTGATCGTTCCCTCAGAGATGTACTGTAAATGGACGCTATGTTCGACCCCATTCTCTCTTTCTCTCTGCCGACCTTGTTTCAGCCTTCGCTCTGTTTCCTGCTAGTGTCGGGTCAAAACCTATTCACACACGAGGAGATAATCTGAACGGGCTGCTTTGCTGACTTACATTATCTCATTTCAATGACCACCGGCTCTCTGAACCAGCGAAACTAACAGAATAAATGTTTCCTCTGGTCAGAGGTGCAGCTCTTAAAGCAGGATTCAGACACTTTGCTACCATGAGATTGTGCTCAGTGCAATAGAGATTGCATGCAGCGATTTCAGCGGCCGTTTAAAACAGAAGAAGCGTGTCTAAATGCTTAGCAACAACACCTCCCTTTTCTCCAAAGCATCTGAAAATCGCAGTGCAATAAATACCAGAGGGAATTCTTTCAATGTGAAGGAAATTAGCAGTGGTGGAAAAAGTATTTAGAGCTTTTACTTAGCTGCAGTAAGCTATATTTTATACCAACAATGGATCAAATGTCCTTGTGTAACGTGGAAAGAACTGCTTTTAGTGACACACCCACAGTTATCCCAATTATCACCCGACTCTGCAGCTCCCCTCAGCTTCAAAGCTTGAAAAAAATCATGTTTTTAACCTTGTTAACTTATGAAGTTCTTTGTCACAAGACGTATCATGAGCAAAAAGGCCAGTCAATGCCATGGCAGACAGCCTGCAATAATATGGTCTATAGGGAGCTGGGAAGATACCCACTCTGTGTTGCAGTTCTAAAGAGGATTACTGGCTACTGCGAGAGGCTGATAGAAGGTAAAGAAACTAGACTCAGTCGAACAATGTGAAACTATTTGCTCATCCTGTATGATGCGGCTGTATGTGCGTCCACATGGGTTTTGCAGGTCAAACAGCCAAGGGATGTCTGTGGTTTGTGTTACATCTGGCTCACACTAAAGTGTAACAACATAAGAGTGTTGAAGAGAGGCGGAAAGATCAGTTCATGGAACAGTGAGCTCAGAAACATGACGTCATGTGATATTTATGTAGAATTTAAACAAGAGCTTAAATTGGAAAAGTCTCTGTTGTATAAAAAACAAAAGTAAAGGCAGGCTGTTTGTAATTTTAGAGTGAAAAACATCAGAATTCCTGAGGTCATTGGCAGATATAAAGAGCTGGATAGAAACCAGAAGATCTACAACCTTTGTGATGACAATCGCCTGGAAGACGTGTATTATATTTAGTTTGAATATAAGAACACAAGGACAATGAATTATAGAAGAAAGGGATTTGCCAAAGCATTATTTAAACCACCCATCTGTGTTTAAATTAGTTTTGTTATTACAAACAAATCCGCCAAAAGTTATTTGTAAACGAGGTGCCTTTCTGAAGAATGTTCTTTTTTTTGTTTAAGTAACATTTGCTGTACTTTAGATGCCGTGTGCCGTCGCTGTGTTCTGTTTGTCCCCCATACTGTGTAGTCAGGGTCCTGAGGCAATAAATAAATAAATGAAAGAAAGTTAGCGGCTAGCTGGTGAACATAGGGCAGCATTTAACAGCTACAGAGCCAGATGTTCCCTTCATGACTTGGTAGAGACCAAAACAGAGCTAAAAAAAAAAAAAAAGAGATGATTCTGGTAATTGTTTGGAAACACATTTAAACTTAATAGGTAATAATATGTCAGTGTTGTGTTTACAGTATATCACACTGACCCCCACATTTAATAATAATAAATTAATAAGAATGCATTGTATTAAATTAGTTAATCATATCTCTTTTATGTTGAATTTTAACCTACAAAGTAATTGGAAACTGCAGCTGTCCCTTAGAGTAGGAGCATAAAAATAGCATAAAAAATGACACAAGTAAATAACAAGGATCTCAAATTCATACATGAGTGCAGTAGTTTAGTTAATGCAGTTTCTACTATTCAGAGCTAGTGTCAGTCAGACTTATAAACCCCTGAATTAAATCGATTACCTCTGGGTGTATTTGAAGTAAATCTGTTGCTCTCATCTGCCGTCAGTCAGTTCATATTTTGATACAGTGACCCTTGTCCCTCTCAGCAGCTCTCACTGCAGTGAAGTCATAAAAGTGAGTCTCTTAAGTGCAGCTGGTACTGGCACCGTCACTGATGTTTGAGCAGATGCTATTTGTTAGCTTCGTAATGGACTTTGCGCCTTTTTATTCATGTATAATGCTTAATAATCCATTAGTTTCAAGGAGAAGACTTTTGTTATGAAAATGAATAACCGGGGTTTAGAGTGCAGCTTAAAAAGCCAAATCTCTTTCTTAATGTAAATACATTTACCTTTTTATTCAAGACTTTTACATCCTGCACAGTTGAAAGTGCAGAGTCACGGCTTTGTGTGGTTGTTGTGCAGCGCAATCCCATTTTGCAGCGACAGAAAGCCTCTTGAATTACTAATGATTCTTTGGAAGTCATGTCCAATGTTGAAATGTATGTACAACTTGCATGACTGCTACTGACCTTCTGAAATATTTATCTCAGACTTGCAAATTGTTGAATGTCCTATTTTGGTGCCAATTTCTTCTTGTTTGCCTCTGTTACTGCTGACATTATTCTCAATCCCCCGGCCTCAAGAGAGACTTGATTGAAGTGGAGCCAATTTCAGCCTATACAGTATTTAAACAAACTCAGTCCTCTTCTGTTCTTTTTTCCCCCTCTCCGTCTATACTTGAACTTTGTTAGCACCCAGAAACATCTGCAAACACACACACACACACACACACACACACACACACACACACACACACACTCACACACACACCCTAATTTTGCAATTCACATGTCAGTCTGTTTAATCACTGAAGGACATTATTTTATACTGGAGAAAAAAAATAACCTCATTAAAAAAAAAGGGATGCACGATACGTTTTTTATTCCAGCCAATACCAATAACAAATACATAAATACTTCTCATGACCAGTACAGATGACAGCCGATCATTTTTGTAAACTCATAAAAACTTTAAAAAATAAGTTCATAATCTGTAGTTTATGTACACTGGAGGGTAAGAAAGATGTAGTGAGTAAAGAAGGATGATTGGATGTTCCATAGCTCTTCCAAATCTAACTGACATCACTATTGTTTACATAACAAAAACAAGAAACAGTTGAAATGTTCATTTATTGTTTTCTAGTAGAGTCCATAAAAAAATGACAAACAATCTCTTTTGTTGAGCATTTTGTCTAAAAAAAAATCAAATCAAACACTCAATAGAAAAACAAGACTCTTATAGAACTGAAAGACAAAAGGCCACAGTAGACTGTTATACTTCACCATGAAATGGAAAAGGGTTGAGGGACAGCTATGCAATGAATGCAATTCTTTAAAAAAAACAGGAAATTTAGGGACTAGTTTTCCAGTCATGGAAACACCTTGAAATTGATTTAAATGACCAGATATCCTGGGAAATGAATTGTCTTAATTTTATTTTAGCTCCTTACATAAACCTCAGTGCATTTTTTGTTTTTAAACTTGTAAACAGCTACTAGTCAGTCTAGTAGCTGTTCACATCAGACGCAGAGCAGAACAGACTTACAGCAGTTTTTTGGCGTCTAGTGTGGGTTTTTTCTATGTAATTTTTTCAGAGCTACCAGAAATTAATTTCTCAGGGAAGCCGGCTAGGTAACTCACTTATGTTTTACTGGTAGGTTTTCATTTAGGTTTTTTGGGGTCAAAATACTGAAATTTCCCATGGTTTTCTTGATAATGATTTTGATTATTATCAATAAAACCATGGAAAATGGCTAGATATCAGCTCTTAGATTAAACTCTTGTGAGCTATTTTTGTTGGTATCATTATATTTGTCCAAACAAATGTACCTTTAGTTGTACCAGGCATTAAAATGAACAAGAAATTGAAGAAAACAATGGTCTAATAATTTTTTTCCATGACTGTATATCTGCTTTTTAAAAGAGGAGGCCAAACAGCCTTGTTGTAATCTACATTTATAATAAAGGAGAAATAAAGCTGGGGTTAAATGTGTCAATACCAGGGCTAGCAGTGAATTATAGGGTTAGGACCCTTTGTGAGCCTGAAGACAAACTCCTGGAAATGCCCTTGAACCCTGAATTTTGCTTCGTTATTTCAGCTATAATTCCATCATCCCAATAAAACATAATAATATAGGTTTCCCAATACAATATTTATCGTGCATCCCTAAGAAAAATACCAACACATTCCTGTCGTGTTTGTTGCATACATACAGAGGAGCAGCTCCGTCTCACCAGAGGCCACCATTCCAGTCCGCTCACATGCCACCGCCACCTGTCCTGTGTGTCTTTTTAATGATTGTCTTCCCTTTCAATAGCGGTATGAAGACGCTGTTAAAGGAAATGCCATCGCTAATTCCTAACATCCCTTTAGCTGCTCTCTCACTCTCTTATTCATTATCACGTTCATTTACATTCATTTACACTTCCTTAATGCTTCCATTCCTCTCTCTGTTTGCCAAGGTTTAAACTAGAATGCATATGTGACAGTCCAGGCTGGGATCTCATCAATTTCTTTGTAGCCCCCACTCTGTGTTATTAATGTTGTCTTTGCCGAGTACTCTTTCTGTGGGTAGTCATGATGAAATCTCTGGTCAATCTTTTTTTTTTCTAGGTGCAACAACCGTACGCAGTGTGTGGTTGTCACTGGCTCTGATGTCTTTCCTGATCCATGCCCTGGCACCTACAAGTACTTAGAGGTCCAGTATGAGTGTGTTCCCTATAGTAAGTATCGCCATCCAAATCTCATACTGAACTCTTATTGTGTGTCTTTTTTTAACGTGTCTGTAGACTAGACAGATGTGCTGTAACTACAGTCTGTTTTACAGATGATTCTTCAACTGGAAGATTAGCATTAATAATGATAAATTAAGTGGATGTATTCAAGTGTTGCAGTCACTTAAAGGGTCAGTTCACCAAAAAGACCACCAGTGGAATCCAGCCATGCAGATAGTTTTTGGGTTAATTAGTGCAGGTTTTAAATATCTGTCTTCAGATTCGGGTTTTGAGAGCTGCTTCATTTTTGGATCTGGATCCCGGTTGGCAAAATACCCAGATTCAATAAGCTCAGAGGCTAAAGATATTATGTATGTAAATGAATGTTAATTCTGTAATGGCTGAAATTGTGTTTTTTTTCTGGTTAATGTTTTCTCCAGTGTCTAAACTGAAGATCTTTTGTGAGGGAAGAGAATCATCACACTATGACTGCGAGTAGACTTCACACATATTAATATTTTAAGTCCATTAATCTAATAGGTCTTTGATGGGATCTCTATTTTCTCGGGCGAGTAGCTCACAAAAAAAAAAGGTTTAAAATAAGTTGGGTACTTCAACGGCATATTAGTGCCTGGGGGAATGAGATAATATTCATAGAAAAACTCAGAATTTCTGAGATTAAAATGTAACATGTAAAACCTCAAAAATACTTGAAACTGTCTATTGTGTTGCAGTTCTTGATACACAAAAGGTGTTTTTACAAAATATTTTCTCCTAAATTTGAGATTTCCAAGAATATTCAAGGTTTTTTCTTGTGAAGTTTCAACCATAATTATTTTTTTTTTATCGTAATATAATCCCTCCTCCAGCTTTTTTCTTTTCTTTTCTTTTCTTTTCTTTACCCTCAATAGCCCTAATTCACCTGTTATTACAATACGACTGTAGTGATTGGTGCAGGTGATTACAGATATAAATCTTTAAGTTTGATGTCACAAGCTAAATCCTGAAAAGATTCAAAAGGGGTAAGAAAGAATTAAAGCATAATAAGCAGATTCATTACTAGATTTGGATTCAATACAAGATACAAGGTCTGAGACGTGAGATTTCTGCTTCCTCCCTCATCACTGCAGAAGTAAATGGAATTTGTGGTTTGTAGTCTGTGGCCCTGAAAAAATGACATTTAAAAATATCAACAGAGAAATCTTCTTTAGAAACGGTGTTGCTGTTTCTCTGGATAATCCACAAGACTCTCTGTGAAAAATTTTGATTGGAACAACTTTCTAGTTAAGGACAGGCTCCTATAGAAAATGTTTTTGTCACAGCTTGGAGCAGCACAAACAAAATTCTATTCACCTCTACTGTATTTGGACAGTGAAAGAAATGTCAGAGGCAGATATTTCCAAACCTGGCCAAAATACAACTAAAACTAGGCACTAGGGGAACGCAGATGTCTGCCAAGGCCAATGGTGCATTCACATGCTCCTCGGATGGTCCCGTTTCCAGAGTTTGGAAGTCGTGGAATTGTGGAATTTGGAATTTTATTGCTGAGATGATTACACAACACATGTCTCCAGTATTTTCTTGAAAATGAAGAGCAAAGGAAACACATCAGACTCGGCATGAAATAGATCTGCAACAGATTATTTCAACACCACATCAGTGCAGCACAAATGTCGAAATCTCGAAAGTTTAGCAGTGATGGCACCATACTACTTTCTCAGGGCCGATACTGGTACCCAGAACCTTTAGTATCTGCTAATAGTGATACCGATCCAATATCGTCTTTGCTCAGACTGTGAAACAACTACTCCTCTAAAGGAAGAAATTGCCCACAACGGGCAGCGCCGCCAAAAGTTTAGTGAAGCATCTACGTAATAGTTTAGGCTTATGGATTGGATCGCATAATACTTTTTGGGTAATTTTGGCTCAATACCGAAACTGAATGCGAAACCCTAAAGTTTAGTGGGTTCCTCCTCAGCCTATGCGACATCCTTTTCATGAAAGTCAGATTGTTTGTTTTCTGTAATCATGCTGGAAAACAGACAAAACAAACAAAAAATCATAACCTCCTATGTGTTGGTAACTATCTACATGTCTTGATACCACTAGGGGTCATTGAGAAAATTGGGTGAACTGATCCTTTAAAATGGCTTTAATTCTAGCATCTTAGATTTGGTGTCTTTTGCTGAGATAATAGAGGAAACAGGTCTTACTTTAGTACATTACTCCCATGAATGTCCTGTGAAAACATGCTACAGAGACTTCTGTAGAGTAAAACAGCATAAAATACTAAACCACATTTCTGTATTCAGTCATGGATGAGCTTTAGTGTTTCACTGTGAACATGATTTAATTAAATGCACTGAAGAGTTTGTTAAATCCGGCACTATATTAAACTCTGCCTATGGTATCTGATTTGAGTTAATCTACCTTAAAAGGGTGTTTTAGAGTAGTTTATAACAGCAGCTTTAGGCTTCATCCCTGCCTGTGAAAGTACTTAGTATTTAAATTGATGAATTGTAAACATCTTCAGAAATATTCACCTCTTTTTCTCTTCTTTCAAACAGACCTCCCTTTCACCTCCTGTCCCGCTCCCCCACGACTAACCTCTGCGCTCTCATTTTTTTAACTTCTAATCTTTCACATATTGTCTCCAGCCTCTCCCTCCTCCACCCAGAGTGTACGCAGCTCCAACAGTCCACTAAAGAAACTCCATATTAGGCCGACTGTTCATCAGTCATCTCATGTACTGTTGCTCTCTTTGGCTCATTTAAGAGTTTGGTCTGTAACATTAGCACCGTGTCATGTTTTACGTGTGTGGGCGAGCGAGTTTGGAATCAAGTTGTGATTTGTGTTTATAAAGTTTGAACAAATTCCACCCTCAGTCAATACATGCCAAAAATAACTCCTGTGATGTTTCTCTAAGAATGTTAACCATCTTAATACGACCAGGAGATTTTTTTCTCCTTCTGCCACTTAGGAGAAGCATTTTTAGAGGGATTTATTCTGCTTTTACATCGGCCAGTGCATTATTTTGTTGGCAGTTAAAGAGGGTAGGAATGAAAAGTTTAATGCGCTGGAAAGCATGGCACATAGCTTGTCTCCAGCCATAACTTGTCTGTTTTTATATCCTAGGATGAGAGGCCGTTTCACTAACAAACACTTTTTTTCCCTAGCTCTTCTTTCCCAAAGCAGCACCGCAGTTCATCTCATGGTCATATCCTCCAGCTAATTCTTCTCTTTGTACCTGGTAGTTGACTCGTGATAACCTTTCTCTCCCTTTTGCACTCTTTTTTGCTTTCTTTTCCAATGCCTGAAATAGAAGTGGAGCAAAAAGGTAAATGAGTGGTCTGGTCCTCCCCCTCCCCCCTCTGGCTCCTTGTTCTGTGGTGTTGAGTACAGCTCCCCTCACGTCTCCTCCCCCTTCCTGATTGCCTCTCCTGTCAAATGCTAAACCCATAGGAGGATTGTTTGCACCCATGGAGTCCAAATGAATTTCAAAACTGAATTTCAAACGGTCATCGAATGTAGTTTTTTTTTCTCTCTCTCGCAATGTGAAAGAAACACCAACTGTTCGGTGTTGATTTGTTCCAGGGACTCTTGCCTAGCACTGTGTTAACCCTTGAAGAATGAGTAGTTGTGTGTATATATTCTTATTTGGCGTAGTCTTAGTTTGCTTGGCCCAACTTCTGCTGCACCCATAGCACGTGATGTGAAATAGCAGTGATGGCTGAGTGAGATTGGCACGGACAAATGAAAAAAGTTTGAAAGGAAAACAAGAATTCACTGAGTCCCTTTTTTTATCCAGAACCAATTAATTAAAAAAAATGGGATCACTGCCATGGCCTCCCTCACCCATCAGTGGTTACTTTTGTCTTTTGCAACAGAAGTAGTGAAAATCCTTTTACCACTGTTGTTCGATCTACTCCCCAACCTCCACTTTCATTTTACCTCTGCTTTGCTGCCACCACCACCACCATTGACAACCTGTTGTTCACTCTTATCACAAGATGTGAAGTCTGTTCCCTTTTTATTTTGGTTCACAACCTCAGTCATGTCAGTATGCATGTGCAGTGTGTCCATATACCCAGCTGTTCATGTAGTATTTGACGTCCGAGACAGGCTGGTGTTCAGTGGTGGACTCAGGCTGTCGGAGGGGCAGGGGCAAAAAAATAAAAAGAGCACCAGCTGCATACGGTGGGGCACCAGCATGCAGAAAGTTTTCAAACATGTAGGTCAGCCTTTAATTAATTAGGCTTCCTTATTTAATTGCCACTCCATCACGATTAAGAGGGCATTTCATTACATTTTTTTCTACTTGAAGAACACCCTAAAGGGCCCATCATCATGTTTTCTCTACTAAAAGGGCACTGCATTACATTTTCTCCATTTAAGGGCACCCATGAGGGCACATTACCATGTTGAATTAACCATTGGGGCACGCACTTTTGTGGCTGTTTTCCCCCTGAAACACCAACGGGGACGTTGCCCCCCCCCCCCTGCTCCTCCTCTGAATCCACCAGTGCTGGTATAAAAAAAAAAACTGTGACCTTTACTTCCCCCATTTTCCACGTCTTTCATTTGCAGGATTTTTTGTTCACATTTTATTTTGTTTTGTACCTGTTAGGACGTAGCAGCAGACCCTTGAGATGCAAGTTCTCCTCACGTCACATTTCTCATTCTGAATAATCACTATGACATATTCAATTTATTTTCTTTTTTCCCTACCCATTCGCAGTAGTACAAAAGCACTAGTTAAAACATTCCTCCAAATTCACAATCCCTGATCTTTTTATTCTGCACTTGAGTTGTACAGCAGCAAGAATGATGCGTGTCAAATGTGTTACGTGTGTTTGAAATATTTTTGCCTTACTGTATTTTTTTTCACTCTCTTCTCTGTCACTAGTTTTCATTTGTCCCGGGACTCTGAAGGGCGTAGGAGACGCCACCTTCCTGTTTGAGGCAGAGCAGCAGGCGGGGTCGTGGTGCAAAGACCCGCTGCAGGCCGGTGACAAAGTCTTCTTCATGCCCTGGACGCCATACCGCACCGACACCCTCATCGAGTACGCCTCTCTTGAGGACTTCAAAAATGGACGCCAGACGACCACCTATAAACTGCCGCACCGCGTTGACGGGACAGGCTTCGTGGCGTACGATGGCGCCATCTTCTTTAACAAGGAGCGCACCCGTAACATTGTCAAGTTTGACTTGCGCACTCGCATCAAAAGTGGCGAGGCTATTGTTAACAATGCCAACTATCATGACACCTCGCCTTACCGCTGGGGCGGCAAGACGGACATTGACCTGGCTGTAGATGAGAGGGGCTTGTGGGTAATCTACGCCACAGAGCAGAACAATGGGCGCATTGTGGTGAGCCAGCTCAACCCGTACACTCTCCGCTTTGAGGCCACATGGGAGACGGCGTACGACAAGCGGTCTGCCTCTAATGCCTTCATGGTGTGCGGCGTGCTGCACGTGGTGCGCTCGACTTACGAAGAGAACGAGAGCGAGGCCAGCAGGAGCCAAATTGATTACATCTACAATACCAAGCTGAGCCAGGGCGAGTACACCGACATCCTCTTCCCCAACCAGTACCAGTACATCACCGCTGTGGATTACAACCCCAGGGACAACCAGCTATACGTGTGGAATAACTTTTACATCCTGCGCTACGACCTGGACTTCGGCCCACCGGATCCTGCTGAAGGTGAGAGCTACTCCATTATTTGTTAGAGGGGAGACACTACAGGGGAATAGGATGAAAAGTTTAACTTCTATACCACATCACCATGAAACTTCCCGTTGATTACTGACATTTGAACATTTGATTTTCGACTTGATTTTTATGTTTAAATATGCAAATGAGACATTATCTTTTTAAATATGTGCTAATTTGCATACATTTCCAGAACAGAAATCTGAACATTGAAGCCAGGTTTAAAATCCATGTTTCATTTTGTTGACATATCAGAGTTGAAGGTTTCTACAGGGGAGTTTTTTTTATCTCTCCATAAATCAGAAAATACTGTCAACAGCCATAAAAAATCTATAAAATGCTCTATGAATCAGGCTATGAAGGATATATAAACAAACCCCTCTGTAAAACCTTCAGAATACAGATCGGAAAGAAAGCGGGAAGTTTGGTGTGTTTAAGTGCTTTACCAGTAGAGATCTGTGGCTCAGAGTACGATGAAAAACATACTCGGAAAACAGCCTGTAAGATATGCATTGTAAAATTGCATACATTTTGCAAAATACTGCAGTGAACAAGGTGAAAAGGTTTAACTAATAAATATTACCATTAAACGAATCCAGTTAATCACTGACATTAATGTTAACTGAAATTCTATGTTTAAATATACAAAATACTACCTTTTGATGAATTTAAGTGATCTACAGATGCAAGTAGCTAAAGTGCCTTAAAAAAACCATCTCAAAACCGCCCAGTGGAAAAAAACATGTTTCTTACTTCACTGTCCTTTTCAATGAAATTGTTCTTTTGTTTGGATGCAGCTTGGCACGTCACAGATGGCTGCATTTGAATTTTGAATGCCAGTCAGGTGTGATAAGAAAGAGGGTTGTGTTAGTCTTGGGGAAAGGGCTCATTTGCAGACAGAAATTACAGATTCACCTTGGAATGAGGGAGATCTCCCAGTGGACCTGAGCCTCTTCAAGAACCTGTTTCTTTATTACCATGATGCACGATGAGGCACTCGCTCACGCTGAAGCTCTGAACATATCAAATTCTTTAATCTTGGCCTTATCCAAAACTATTATGTATTATATACATTATTAGAATGCTGTGGATACATTTGAGAGCAATGTTGTGCACAGTATGCAAAGGTTATCCTTTCTCCCCTAACTTGGGATTTCAAGTTTTGTTGCCATGGCTACATCACCAACTTTACAGAACTCTTTTCTTTCAATAGATCAGGAGATAATAGCCATCCTATTGTGGCGTGATATTTTTAAAAGCACCAGGCTGAAGTGTGTGTGAGTTGTGCACCACATGGTGAATCAGTATGGAAGAGAGATCAATTACAGTGAAGGATCTTGTCAGGCAGTTAGAGGGCTTAAATTAATCTGCGAAGTGCTGAGAGGTGACATGGGTGTCATCCGACAGAGACCTTTACATTAAGATGATAATGGGTTTAATTACCTGACTGCAGCCACCTTATCCCATAGAGCCGGGCTGAGTCTCCTGTGTGAAGTGGGGAAACAGGGATCTTGACCCGACTTCTAGTTGCGTTAGAAGCTCAGGTTGCCCCCCGAGCACTGGTCTGGATTAAGTTATGATTTTTAACTTCTGGATATTCGGAAGGAGTCGCCAGGGGGGAAATCTGATTCATGACCTTAGCTGTTGAAGGGGGGTTAGCGCTGATGTCTCAATGGCGGCTGTGTGCTCCTGAACTCTGGCCTCTTGTCAACAAGTCTGTTTGTTTTCCTGCCGTTCCTCTGGAATCTCCCCAGCATGATAACTCGACACCCAAGGGGCGGCAGCGGTAGTGGAGGGACACAAGTTTGTGTCTGTTCTGCTGAACAACCAAAGCCTCAATTAAGAGTATGTTAGAAGAGATATGAAAAATAGTTTAATGAGTTCTCCATGCATGCAAACTGCCTGCTCAACTGTTCACGTCCTGATGTATGTAAATGTAATTAACAACTGAATTATCATAATTACCCTCCTTGTCTCAAAAGAGGCTCAGGGAAAGGAGGAAAGTGGCCATCACAGAGCATTTTCAATGAAGGGTTTAATGTGCTCTCTCAGCTACTGTAATGCCTCGGTAAACATAAATGCCACATAGGCTTAGTGTTGCCACTTGCAGAAACAGTGCCTTTAATCAAGGAACCCAACAGAACATAGTTGTTGATTTCACTCATTATTCTAAATACCCGTTTCTGTCTGCTGTTCTGTTACTGGCATCCAATCAGAAATGCGTCCTTGCTGCAGAACGTGTCACTGACTGTGCATCATTAAGTGTGTTTTATGGGAACATTTTTGAAATGTTGTGGGCTCAAGAAGGAGAGAGGAGGCATCTTGAGAAGCTACGGCCACCAGCAGCAGCAGCAGCAGCAGCAGCAGAGATGGCGGCGGTGGCTGCAGCACGCCAGGCTTTGTGAATGGCACTTGAAAATAATTGGTTCTTGTTTATTAGGGGGTTTTTTTTTCAGATCTACACCTTTAACTTCTTTACTGTGTAGCTATTAGGATTTATAGCTGCCCATGATATGGCGTTGAATTAAACAACCTATTCTGCAGGGTAATCTAATGGTGCTGAAATAATGTCTCTCTCTCTGAAACTGAGGGGCACTTGAGGCGTAAAGGAAATTAATTGTGCCCATTAAGATTCATCGACCACAGAGTGAAGTTACCTCGAACACCAAACCCAGTGTATTTCTCTCCTTTGTAGAACTCATGTAACACAATGAGCGTCTGCGTCCTTTTCTGTCAAAAGCATCAACCTTGGCTGGAATGCTCATCCCAGAGTTGTGCTGAATTGCCGGCAGGATTAGGGGTTTATATTAAGGGAGTTTTAGCAAAGTGATCAAAGCAGAAAATAATTGACCTTAGCAACTTCTCTGCATTTTCCTTTACCTTGAGTAGAGTGTTTGTAACACTGCAGGTTTTTTTTAATTCTGGCCCTGGTTGAAGTGATTAGCTGAGATCTTTTCCCCTTATTGATCTTTTCGCTTATTGTTCCAAACAATTCACGTGCTTTTAAAGAAAATGTCGGTGCTTTGCTAATGCATTGTGAGCACAATGATCAATACTTAGAGAGTCAACCTCCTCAGAGGTCTCTCTAAAAGACGTGCATGCCAATAAAAAGCACACCAAAGCTGCCGCCGTTACAAATTTGGAGGGACACCGTTAATGCATTCTCTGTGATGTGCGAAGGCATTAACTGATTTCAGTCCAATGAATTCAAAAAAACTAATCAGAGGAGCCTGCAATAGCCGACAGCATTTCAAACTAACAAGGAGAGAAAAGGAGAAAATTAATTTGTATTTGAGGTAGCATTGATCTAAGGCCTTAAAGACGAGAGGCATAAAATGAACGGCTTTGTCCAAAAGGCTTAGCTACTCTGCGTAATCTGGTTGCATTGAGCACAAGTGGGCTCTGCGCTCAATTGAAATGTCAAGAAAAAAACACTATTTCATATCCTGCATGCCACATGATAGATATCTATCATCGTCACAAAAGGTTTTTTTTTTTCTTTTTTTTTTGCTCAGCCATTTTGTGGCTAAACCCAGCTGTGCACCTCGCTGCACTTTGGTATGCTTTTATATCCCTGAATGACGCCTCCAGGTGAGCCGTCAAGACAGAGGACATTTATAGACGTATCATGCTCTAAGCCTGTGTTCCACCCTCTGAAGCATGATGTTCGGCAACAGAAATAAAGGCTGAAGCCAGGAGATTTGCAAGAGCTGTACTTGTTCTACTTCTCGCTATGGCTCAACACCGGCAAGATATGGCAGGAAACTGTTTAAGTGGACAATATACACGGCAGAGTATTGGAGTGTATTTGCTCTGAGTGTATTTCTGTCAGCACATATAACTCCTTGTCTGCATCCATGTGTCGTTATTGTGAGCCACCTTCGTCTGACTCAGACTGCCGAGTTGTGACTGTGCTATGTCTGCTGTCTCCACAGTACTCAGTTTCAGGCCTCATAAATTACCCCGTGCAGTCACAGGATATGTCCGGCAGAGCTTTTTCCGTCTACTGCTCTTTAAAGAACAAGCTGAGACGACCTGCAACAATTTCTCGACAGCTTGAGTTTTTCATTTAGCAGAAATAAAGACATATTCCACAGCGTTTGGGTAAGAAACTGTAGATGGATTGTCATGTGGCAGTTTACCTTCCATGCCAAGCCGCGTGCTGCCGTCACGTAGGCTTAGATGAAGCAGAACAGCATGAGCGCATATAAACAGCCTAATGTAAAATTCATGTCTTCTGAGACTTGTTTCTCTGTCATTAATTACCAGCACAGGCTCTAGGTGAAGAGGCAAAAAGACCAACTGTAGCTCTCACACGGTTCTTATCCTCTGAGACAGTCTTGTTATTGAGTCAAGCTTAAATGCACAATGAATAAAGATATATGAAGACACACAGAGTCACACCATGTCACTTATTGGGCACAGTCTGTGGTTGTACCAAATACTTCAAAGCTTCCAAGCATTCATAATGTTGACATTCGAAATCTAAATCAACATTCGAATGCTGCGTTAGGGTCGGGTGATCGGATGAATATTTCGGCGATCGCATATTGGCTGAATACATTTTGGTTGTTTTTCTTTGGAGCTATTATTTGAAGATTTTTCGACATTTTATTCTTCTCATTTAATGTTCCGCTTCCAAAGGACAAGGCAATTGATGAACAGCGGGTAAAAACAGCACGTAGAGCCAGCACACTTTAACATCTTACTCTGTAAATTGAGGGATTATTTCAGACCAGAGTTAAATACTAACCCAGACTGTTTTGGTGAGTTTATTTTATTTTTTGAGTGTAAATTTAAATGAACGGTGAGTTAGCATAGTTTTAGTTATAGGTTAGTATAGGTTAGTGTTCAAGGTCCTTTTTTTGAGAATTGGTGCTTGTGGGAAATTGATGTTAAGGGGGAGATAGCAGGTCAACAATAAATGCCACATAGCACATCATATGAAAGCTGTGAACCTGAAGATTAATTTGAGATGCAGCTCAGCACTGTGTCAAGTTGTTCTGGTCAAAAATATCTAATAAAAATTACTTAATCAATTCATAATTATTTATTGAAACCTATTAGGGTGTAAAAGGGGTAATAACATTAATATGATGATATCTGAAGTCTATTTCTGTGTTCATCTATGTCCCATAAGTTGTTGCAGCAATTTTTAGGTTGATACCATTTGTTGAAATGAATTTCTCCTCCTTTATTGTGATATTATGGACTCTGCGCATTTGCTGTTTTTTTTTTTATGATACTCTCTATACAATTATCTCTGGTATTATTCAAGTTGGTTAGTGAGTTTTAAAGGTGCTAATAGTTTGATTTTGTTGTCTTTTTCGACTAGCTGTTTCCAGTTTTTGACTTCAGCTAATGTAACCAGCTGCTGACTGTGAGCCTATATTTACCTTGCTCTATTCTTGTTTTTGGTCATTTGGAGATTTTCTTTACAATACGACGACAATAGAAGGTTGAAGGACAGGATTGATGATATAAAGCTTGCTCACCGTTTACTATGGTTTAGAATAGTATGCAGTTTGATCAGGTGCTTTTAAATTTGAGCACTCTGGCACACATTAACTGACTTCCAACCTTTAAAAGTGCAAACACACTCTGCTAATAAAGAGACGATTTCTTTTTTTAAACTGAGCTCTGCCTATTTGATAATTTCTTCTATATGTGTCAATGCACTGGGAGGATTAGCCTTGTAAGTGATTCATCTTTTAAAATTTAAACCAATTAAAACCGCTTGATTTGTCATTCCTCTTTCCTAATAGCAGGAATTAGGCGGCTTATGATCCATTTATCCTTGCGTTTGTATGGACAGGTAGATCATTTTTTTACTGCTCTGACTGTATGTGTGTAATTTGAGATAATAATGCTCTTTTAGTGCAGCGATGTAGGCTGCAAAAGCAAGGACAAACATAATATCCAGACCTCTGATCATCCGATTATGGTTTAATATTTTTTGTCATCTTTCTCGCAGATACGTAAATGACTCTTGGGAGCTATAAAGTGATAAAACTAATTCTGCCTCGTCTCTGAGATCTTGATTGATGATCTGGCATAATGGTTTTCCTTCCTTTTAGCAGTTTTAATTTAAACGCTCTGGTTTAGACTCTGGTGACAGCCGTTTGTCAAGTGTTCAATCTCCAACTCTTCCATTATTTACAAGAGGTATTATTCAGCATATGGCAACAGTATGCCTTTGGTGTCAGATTGCCCATAAAGAGTGACTTCACTGCCTCTTGAGAGAAATGGCAGCTAATTGGTGCAGCCCTCTCTTGGTCGAGTGCTATCAGAGGACATGAGGCTCTAACTGGAGGGGAATTTGCTCTTCGCAATCAAAAGAAAATTGTAGTGCGCCTGGTGCAGAGACATCAAAATAAGCCCACAAATGCTTCAACATCTGACAAGCGCATTACTTGATGCGGTATTAAAAAACATGTTGTTTATTTGATGTTCCTGATGTCCTTCACAATCACACTCTGATAACCCAAGACTGTAAATATCCACAAAGATTGTATCTCGCCTTTGATTAAAAAAATCACTCAGTCGACATCTGAGTGCCCCTTGTAATTAAAGAGATATGATTTCATGATTCTGCCTGAAAGAGAGAGCATGAGAGAGACTTAGTGTCGAGTAGCATAAAATATTTTTTGTGTGTGGAAAAAAAAGCACATTTGATGTATTTTTCAGTACAATACTTTCTCTTAATGTTCCTAGGATTTGCTCTCTATTGGATTTTGTCAGTGATTCATGGGATTAGGGCTGCAACTATTCATTTTCATTTTGAATTAACCTTACAGATCTTTTTTCTGTCAGTCAATAAATCTTCTGGATTCTAAAATGTCATAAAATGGTGAAAATGCCCATAGCAGAATGATGTCTTCTAATTTGTTATTTTGTCCGATCAAAAGTCTGAAAATCAAAAGATTAAACTGAAAAAGAAATAAACGTAAAAAAGGCAGAAATACCTCACACTTTTGTTATAGGTAGAACAAGAACATATTGAGGTTTTTTTTTTTTTTTGCTTGAATGAGAAATACAGAATACCTGAAGTCAGTTACAGCAACAAAAACACTTCAGCACAAAAATCTCAAAAAGAAGTCTGAGCTTCCAGTCAGATTCAAAATGTGATATGGCTGGTATTCTTTGCCTTCGTTGAATAGAATCTTATTTGGTTTTGGACTGACTTTGTGAACAAAACAGTAAATTAAAAGATTAAAGAAGACCTTGGGCTCTTGCAAACGCTTGACATTTTACACAATTTTGTGACAAATTATAGAGAAAAGGCACAATCAAGAAAATAAAAGTCAGATAAATCGATAAAGATTCATTAGTTGCAACATGTATATATAGAGAAATATATTGTTTCTTTACTTTGCATTTAATATTCCTATTTTCTGCAGTATCTCTGAACTGACTGAATCCCTAATTGTGAAATATTTATGTAGATATGTTTAGATGCTGCCGTATGTCTTCTGTCTGAAAAACTGAGACAATACAGGAGCTCAGTCAACAATATTTAATAATGCCCCACAGGAGTGTACATTGACCTGTATCTAGTATAAATAGGCAGCCAATTACCAGTTTTTCAAGGTATCTGAAGAAAAATAAGCAAAACAGAATATATAATTAGCACCAACTGTTTGGGGGTGATCACAGAAATAACTACAATAAAAGCAACTTCTGCTGGAAACAGTCTTCGTATTTTAGCTGGTGATAATATATGCTATTAAAAAGAATTTGCAGAGATGACAAAGAAGCTTTAGAAACAAAACATATTGTATGTACTGTATGTTAATTTGTGATTATGTGTGGGTGGTGGAGGGCTTTGGACTCATGAGTTGGTGCAATACGGCCTCAGGAGCAGGTTAATCATCATATCAGCCTGTGGAAAAGCAGAAGTTTGCTCAGGTATGGAGAGGTTTAATATTCTCAAACCTAATTACACTTGCCCTTGTATTGCATTATATGGGCATATTGAATCAACAGAGTCAGCCTATGAATCATCTCACTTTTCCTGAGTCAATAAAAAATCTTCACTGGCAATACATAATATATTTGAAGCACTTTGTTCCCGTCTTTTCCCTTAAACAAAGCGATGTTGACTTCAGTTTACTTCATATATCTTTAAAAAATAGAATTTAAAAAAGTAAAAGTGTAAGCCTATGGCAGCCCTGTTTTTCTACTAAGATACTTCTAATCAAATCAAGACCTTGTCTTTCCTTTTCCTTTTTTCAACAAAATGTTTATTCATACTTATTTCACACTTATGTACATTTTAATTACACACAGCTACTTTTCAGAAAGAAACTACTATTGACAGTTTGGCAAACAAACATGGACTAACAAGATCCACATTTTAAAAAGTGTTTAAAAGAGTTGGAAAATGGGGGAACTAGAATGGCGCACATCAAGGCCAATGGCGCATTCATGTTCTCCTCTGATAGTCACATTTCCTGAGTTGAGAAGTTGGGCTTCTGACTCGAAAACAAACATGGATGCTACAAATAAGGTGTGTTGTATTTTTTGCTCAAAGCGTTTAAACAAATTTGTTTCTGTGCCCTCACTACTGTTTCCAGTATTTGCATGAGAACAAACACTAAAGGAAACAGATATTTAAATATGATCAGGAACTCATTTTTCAAATAATTCCGACACCATATGAACGCCACACAAATGCCCTATCTTACAGTTTTAACGAAAGTGAAAAATTTTGTATGTGTCCTGTCATTCATATCGGTTCCAAAATTTAAAATTAACAATTAAAGATACTAAACTGAAAATATGACCTCCTTAGTTGAGGTAATAATACAAGAAACAGATTTGGTCAAATCCACAATTAAATCAGTATAGCATCTTATCTAAAATATGTGATTATAGGAACCCATCGGCTTAAAAAACATGTTTGTCTTTACATGAAGTTTTCCAGTTTTTTCCAATGAGTACATGTTTTGCCATTTCTCTAGAGTGGGTGGCAATGACTTGAGCCAAGATAAAGTTATAATTTGTATCCAATAAAAAGGAATGCAGCAGTGAACTAAGCCTTTCTCTTTTTCCAGAGCCCCATCAGGGATTGCTCCTATAATATAATACAAATGAGTCTAGTGGTTAGTCAGTGTTCAAAATGGCAAGAATTTCTGTATGAATCCTTTCCCAGAATTACTTCAATTTTGGACAATCCCCTTCAAAAAAAATGTGTGTGTGGTCTCCAACCTGTTTACAATCGCTCCAGCATGAAGAACATATTTCAAAGCATTGAAAGGAGTTATAAAATAACTCACTTTTAATTACCAGCTGAATTTTTTCCGTAGTGAGCTATTTTCTACTTTATGTAAGGCCCTTTTCTGACTTTACCTTGTTTCTTGGTAGTTATTTTGAACGCCCTCATAGCTGTGGGCGCTAACCGGAGACTTCATAATCGTCTGCTCGTGTTAACCGCACATGTCAGCTGTTACTTTTGCAGCCATTCTGTCCCGGCCAACCTGTGAATGTGTGGGTGACAGACACACAATGACTGAGCTAGTGTAAGGTAATTAGCCAGCGCTCCTGCCAGTGGAAAAGGTCATTGAGTAAAATGTCACAACTCAGCCAACACTGTAGGGTGGTTTGGGGTTTATTTTTTAATAGTGAGCATCACAGGAACACTGCTCCCTCCCTGCTGTGGCCTCCTGACCACATCGTCAGATATCAGCAATGTAATAAACTCAGATATTTCACTGGAATGAAAAAGCAAAGATTCCCCTGACTGGCTGATTACTGTGAAACGTGAAATGTGGGCTTTGTCGCCATTCTCTCTCAGGAAATGGAGATATGTGTGTGATGATGGAGTGTCAGATAGCATGATATTGCATTTTCCCAGAAGCACCCAGGGAACACGAAGACAACACTATAGAGCCTTTCACAACGGCAGACCTCATTGTGGGAAGCTGCTTTTATCTCTAAATACAATCAGATGGTTGTGGGTAAAAAATGTCTGATCATTCATACAGGAGGGTAGTATATCCATGTAGACATCACACCGCGCATAAACATTGACTGTGTTTTCCTTTTTATTCATATTGGCTATTCATACTGTATAAAATTTATAGATTTCCTATTTCTGCTCTCATTTCCCAGTTATCTCTAGGCTCTCTGCAGCAGCTATCCATCTGTGCGCACACAGTGGCTTTAAGCAACAACACACCTGAGCAATGGAGCAAACACAAGCGCCTCTTGCACACGTGCATGTGCACATTCACACATAGATTTGCTTCGCAGGGTAGGCGTGGATTGAATACAGTGGAATCACATTATTGCTGATGTATGTTTTTTGCTCGGAGCAGTGCAGTTCTCCTTCCGCACACCAGCTTTATCAAAGTGAGAGAGATGAACTAGGCAGAAAAAAAACGTAAAATCCAGACAGGCTTTGTCTTCATTGTTGACATTTAATCAGCCCGAGGTACTCACTCTGTTGGGAGGAAATCACTGCTTTGTCAAAGGATGCCCCACCACTGCTGCTTGTCTTATTTATGGGCTTAAGTAAACCAAAAATAGCAAAAGATAGATGAGTCGTGTTGGCAGGTTTGCCTTCATTTTGTTTTGGGAAGGAGCAGAAAAGAGGTGGAGTTACAAGTGAAAGCTGCATGAAGCTTTTTATTTCCAGGAATTATGGGCAGCAGTAACTCTAGCAATACCAATAAGCCACAGGACTCCAAACAGTTGCAGTTCCCCCACTGCTAGAAACGATGGGAGTTCAAGGCAAGGACATTTATGAGTCGAGCTCTAACAGCTTCATTCTTCCCTCACTCTAGTGCCAACCAGTGACGATTTCTCGGTCTCCTCATCCGTGCCAAGGACCGTACCCGTTACCACCACCGCTGTGTCCACCGTGAAGGGACAGGGCGACACCACCGTAGCAGGAGCAGATCCAAGGGACGGGAGGGACCCGTTTGAGGACAATCGTGGCTCAGGGACAGCAGAGCCAACTGTCCCCGAGCTGCCACCGACGCCCAGACGCTTCTGTGAGGCGACCAGGAGGAGAGCCATCGACTGGCCACAGACACACACTGGAAACACTGTGGAGAGGCCCTGTCCCAAAGGAACCAGAGGTAGGCCCGCCAACTGTGTGTTAGTGTTTGATACATACAGATGGTGTAACTTTACAGTGTATTCTGTTAAAGCTGGAGTGCAGATCTTTTGTCTCTTCCCTCTGGCAGCGAGTGAATTACATAAACAGTCGACGTAAAGTTCCCCTCTTTTTTTTTAGTTTATTTCTTCTTCTGAGCGCCAAGTTTCTTTTTATATGGAGTATCCACTCCAGAAACTTTGACTTTTTTGAGATACACTAGATCCATTGATGTCTGTGAATTTGATGGATCCCATTCATTTTGAATGGAGAGCAGGAGATCTCGTCCATCTAAGCTCAGATCATTCTGACAAACTAGGCCGTGCTGATAAAATATAAAAGGGGATTATGTTACCGCGTTGCCTATTTCTCATCTCAGATATTTTCAGAAACATTTTAGCTGTAAAGTAATAAAGTCTGTCTTCCAGGCGGCCATGTTCAAAATATTAGAGCCATAACTTAACACAGCCCAATCAGTGGCGTGATCTAGACTGTCTTTGTTTCCATCTTTTCTTCCATTTTTTCTTCTTTTTCTCACTGGATTTGGTGTATCTCCACTTATTCTGCCATTCTCCCAGCTGCTGCTCCATCACTATGCTCTCCACCCTCTTCTTGTCTGTCATGGTATTGGGTAATACTGATAGACTAACTTACCATGTAACCAATTGGAGGTGGTTGACGGCACTTTGTGTAGCGCTCATGTAGTGATGTTGTGAATGAACTACTTGTTCTGAGTACAAATAGGCTGTATTGGCAGGATTGTTGCCACAAATAGACATCACATCGCTTGAGATACTGCAAAATACAGAAAACTTCCCTGGTGGTAATGGGCTTAATTAGCATTGTATGAAATAATTTTGCATGGCTTGGATGTAACAGACTTTCATTTATACATAAATGTTCTGTACTCTAGCTTTAATATTTTTAGATTTGATTTTGTTCTGCCTGCTGTTATACAGAACATCTGCACACTTCTAATGCTACTTCTTTCATTTGTGTCATAAAAATAATCCAGCTAATGCACAGGTGTTTCCAAGGAAACAGAAATGCACAAGTAGATCGTATTTGATAGTAATCACGGATGTGTGGTTCTGCTATTTTTAATCATCCTGATTATTTGCTACTACTACAACTCTGTAGCTGGTAAACAGGGATAATGGTCGTTTTATTTGTTTGCTTTCCCCATTATTACTTAGGCTTTTTCAAATAGATTCACTCTTTCCGCATGTAAATGATCAGGAGAAAAGCTTCAAAGATCCTGTCAGAATCTGTTAAAATGGCACTGTCACTGCATTTGTTCTTATTTAGTTAGTTAATGTGCTATTTCCATCTTTGCCTCCGTGTACTGAGTATGTGACATTTCTCCTCAGGGGCATTTCAAATTTTTTTTTTTTTTTAAAGATTATTTTTTGGCATTTTGTTGCTTTATTGATAGTGATAGATAGAAAGGGGGTGATAGAGGGGAAGACATGCGGCAAAGGGAGCTCAGGCCGGATTCGAACCCGGCTCCGCCGCAGCAAGCACACGGCATGCATGGTAAGCGCTCTACCGGTGTGAGCCACCGGGACGCCCCGGGGCATTTCAAATTTAAAACTATAATCTAGCATGATTACAGCCAGTCACTTCCCTTGAAAATTGGCAACAATGTTCCTATTTTTGTGTAATTTTGAAACCCATTTCTGTTTTTGTTGAGTGCATGGAGAGGGTAAACATGTTGTTGCCATTCGCCCCTAACAGCACAGAAACCCACATGGATGATTTGGTTGGTATGAAGTTATAATAATAAGAATAATGATGGTGAAATGTGGAATAGAGAAATAAGTTCCTTTTATAGCAGGTGAAAGTTTAAATTACCACATATATAAACAAATAATATGTGCAATATAACAAATGATCTGATACAAAGCAGATAAGATGTCAATATAACAGCCAACCCTTGAATTTATAAAAGATTATATATAAATATATGGAAGAGTATATTTAAGAGATAATGTACATTGAGCGGGTCATTATTGGAAAAAGAACCACGAAAGGTTGATGCAGAACTTGAAACCTGCATCTTGAATGGAAGGAAATCAATAATTTGACACAAAGTATTTATTTTTGAAATGTTGATTGAAATGTATCTATAAAAAATGCAATGGCCTCAAAAATAACCTCAGAAATGCCTAACGGGCATTTATTAAAGCCGTTTGAGGAAACAAACCCACTCAACAATAGAGTTAAAATCAAACACCATAAAATAGTTATATAAATGGGAAATAGGAAGCCCAGAGTCTACTTATTGTCGCGATTACTTTCAGACAACATATTCCTAGTTGTTTCTCACATCTAAAACATTCTAGATGTGTACGCATTCAAAACATTGTGTTGTTATACCAGTTCAGTTGACAATGATACTCACACAGGAATCTCTCACAAGTTACCTTAACACCTCATCACAAGGACTGACAGAACTGTCATAATATAAAGCAAGCCTATTGGATGATGAAAGCAAAGAAGAGACAATGTTTTGACTGTGGGGGTGAAAAGGGGCCGCGTCACTGTTGTCAGTGAAGCGACGCTCATTAGAAGTAATCTTGTATTTTATTTAAACATGCATAGAATATAAAATATTTGCAATTCTGAAATGTTTACAGTCAACAACAAACCACCGTCCGTTATTTTTTTGCT
This sequence comes from Centropristis striata, assembly GCF_030273125.1. NCBI lineage: Eukaryota > Metazoa > Chordata > Actinopteri > Perciformes > Serranidae > Centropristis > Centropristis striata. The sequence continues at coordinate 19,353,913 of NC_081527.1, read as the reverse complement.
GTCAGTTTTGTTCGAGCTATGTTGGAACCTGATAATGTTTTAGTATGCCTTTACATTTTTTTGTTGTGTTTGTTGTGACGGTAAAAAGCCTTTCAAATTGTTTGGAAATGGTTGTTTCCTGCACTGCAGAGTCTGTATGAATAAGGGACCAGCAGGGGAAACTGTATCTGAGCGAGATTTTTGGCTTCTCTCCAACTGTTGTGTTTATTCTGTGGTCCTGCAGGCATCGCCTCCTTCCTCTGCACTGTGGCAGGGACCTGGTGCTCCAAAGGCCCAGACCTCAGCAACTGCACCTCCCACTGGGTGACTCAAGTGGCACAAAAGGTAAAACAGAAATGTGTCAATTACAAAATACAACGGAAAACAAGCGTGTTTCACCCCTTAAATCAAACATCCCGTGGCAATTCTTGACCCTGTTTGCTTGCTTGGTTTATTTTTCTCATTTCAGAAGAGAACTGGTGGTCAAGAGTAAATATCACGAAAATACTTTTTTCTTTCAAGTGTAGCTTAAATACAGTTTGTTGCAGACAGAAATGAGCCATCAGGAGTAAATGCCAACTTCTGCAGTCAGTTACTGAAAATCAAAGAGCCAGAGCTTCTTTCTTCACTCACTCCGCTGCTTTGATGTTCAACAGTCATGCAAGTAGAAATCTAATGGAGACGCATCAATAACAGTTTCAGTAGCCTGAACAGACCTTAATGCAGCACAAACACACAACATATTGCCTTCTAGAAGAAGACATTTCTCTTGCACTTGCAGGAGGTTCAGAAAGGGTTTCTGAGTGCTGGCAGTGGGCATTTTAGGAAATGTACAAATATACAACACTGGCTCCCTGAACTGGGTGCTGCAGTTTGTTCTCGTTTAGTTAGTGTTATTTAATTAAATTGAATATACTTTATTTTATTCTATTTTATTTTATGTTATATTTATTTATTTTATATTCTATTATATATATATATATATATTTCCCCATTGGGATGCTGGACATCATAAGTAACACCAACAGTCACAGGCGGCACGTAGCCTTATAGAGATCATCTTAACAGAGGAGCCTTGATCTTTTCTGGCCAATGACAATTCATGTCATTTAAAAAAAAAAAAGGTCCAGAGCCAAAAGTCTATATCAGTCAGTATATCAGCTTGATGTTTGGATGTGTGGTTGACACTATTTTTTCATACAGAAGCTACTCACAGATATATTATTCAGCCTTCATTTAGTGGAACAAGATTTATGCTGCATTGAGGCCATGTTGGCACAATTGGACAAATGTGAAAACCTGAAGTTCTTTAAATTTCTGAATGCTCAGTTATTATTCCAAGAATGTTAACCTTGTTGTGACACAAGAGGAATAGCAGAGTATTTTATGTTGACACATTTTCTCAATAACAGCTCAACCCTGATACAAAAAGCGTATAATTGGCTGAGTTGTTTGTATTTGCATTCAATTTTATTTAGATTTAATTGCAAATGTGGTGGTCTTGCAGCCAAAGGTGTGTTTTCACTTTCTTTGGTGGGAGATATCACGGCTGTCAGGAATGTCTAGTATATCTGACTCGGCATTACACCTTGGAATGTGTGCATGTTGTTCCCACTCAGTCACTCGTAATTATGGTCTGTATGATATGACATGAACGCTGCATTAGCTTTCTCTTTGTGAAGTTTAATTGGCAGCGCAGTTCCAAAGTCACATTTTGATTGATGTGTGTGTGCATGTATTGCTTCATTTCCTCTTCGTACAAAATGGAAAAGTAAATTGATTTCTTGTGTAGGAACTGCAAAAGCATCATAGCATGAAGATTGGCATGTATATATACTGTATAGCATTTGTATGTAGTATGAAATTAGGTCACAGCTCAGTAAAGAGGAGGGTGGGTACACGGTGTACCGTACACCTAAAAAGTGAAACACGTTATCACAAAGTAACTGCTGGAATTCACTGCTCGCATATGAGAACACAAACACTGACAGCTTATCATTGTTTCAGAGTGACAGTGGGTTTTTTTTCTTCTCTTCAGCTCGTGTCTTACAGTTGTCCCCCGCTAAACATGCACTCCCTGCACTTATATTCATTCTGCACACAATTACTTTCTTTCCTCCCGAGCAAGCAATGTTGCGATGGATTATGGCTCTGAGGTGCATGTGGGGTACATTATTTCAGCTTCAGCTTGCAGAATCATCTCAGGTCTGTTTCCCTGACACTTCACTGACACCCCCTTGTTTTTCCTCGTTGCTGTTTTTAGATCCGAAGCGGTGAGAATGCTGCTAATTTAGCCAATGAGTTGGCACGCCACACAAAGGGCCCGGTGTTTGCGGGAGACGTCAGCTCCTCGGTGCGCCTGATGGAGCAGCTTGTGGATATCCTGGATGCACAGTTGCAGGAGCTCAGACCCAGTGAGAAGGACTCAGCTGGACGCAGCTTCAACAAGGTACTGTCAAATTCCTGTCTCGCCTAAACTTTGTCCCCCTTTTTGCCCCAAACTCAGTGTCAGCATGACTTGGGCCATTCATTAGCAGGACACCTACCGAATCACAAACTGCACACATACATTTGTGGACACATACAGTCTCAGGTGAGGGGGTGGGGAGGCAGGTCTGGCCCTGAGGGGAAGCTGATTCCTCTACAACTCCCTGGTAATTACCGGCTTTGGAAACTCACCTGGCAGTTCTACCTTAAAGGAGCTAATGGCTATGAGCCCCCCACTAACACAAAGAATCACTCTTGATTGCTGACAAGTGTGGAACTGCTCTCTCCTTAAGCTTCTGCAGGCACTTGTCAAGAAAAAGAGTAGGCCCAAGACGTACCTCTCTCAGCTGCAGGCAGTCCCATGGAGAGATGAGTGACAGTTTGAAAAATTACATTGTTATTCAGACTTTCTAGACAGCAGTTGTTCTGTAAACAAGGTTATTTGCAACAAAATGATGCCCGTTGTTTCTGCCTTTATGTTCAAGATATCTACACTGCTATTATGCATTTGAAGATAAGGGCTTACAGGTTTCTCACTGAGTTGAGACTTTACTACAACAACAGCGAACAGTTGGCTGAAGACAGGCAACAGCGATGGAAGTGAAAGGATCATACCGGTGGTTTTTGCACATTTTATTGTCTAAATTAAAAACAGAAAACATCAAATTTAGAATTCAGTGTGTGTATATTTACAAAAACAAATAGTTTGAACAAAAAATATACTGTCCTACTATTTTGGGATACAAATTACAGCATTCTGTTCTATTTACGTTTTAGATAACCTCCAAATGTTTTGTAAGCGGGGTTGGATTATAGGCTTGGGTGATATTATGGTATCACAGTATACCAAGGTATTTAAACAGTGTGATTTTCAATATCGTCAATTCTGGCTAGTTAGCTTGCTCGCTGATTCTGCCATGCTTTCATGCTATGATGTTTACTGAAAATGAGCTAAACAAACTTGTCACTCATCTCGAGATAGACATTTGCTTTCCTGTGAGGTTTGGGCCATAAATGAGCCATAAAATTGTTAAATTGTATTAATTTAGCAGCAGGCTAGTTAGCTAGCTAGCTAGATTCCTCCATGCTTTTCATGCTACACTGGATGAGGCAAAGCTCCAGGCTTGGCCCTGTGCAAGAACTGCCCACACTGCAGCGACACATTGAATAACAGGTTTCCCTAAGTACTTAAACAAAGCAAGACTTCTAAGTAGGTTAATTGCATATTAGACACACAGTATTGTAGCCAAGACAATGTCATACATGCTATAATGATTTCCATCAGCAGCAGCTCAGCTTTTACATTTATTTTTTTTTGTTCATCTGAAATGTCAGGAAGGTATGACAGTAGGAACAATTATACCACCCAAGCCTATAAAACACTAGTATGGTCCTTTAAGTTTCATGAAACCCTTTCCCACAAATCAACAAGTGGTAAATGGCTGTGTCCCATCTGGGTTAGAGAAACATTTTCCTGTGTGTGTTTGCAGGAGCTGTTTACGATGTGGAGGCTGTAATCTGGATACAAAGAACATTTTTATCTCTTTGTTTTTTGCATTTCTGTGTGCGAGCTGCAGTATGTGATTTTCTCCGGTTTGACTCAATTAGGAAGGAGAAGGCGACTTATTTAATGCCAAGATACCAACAGTGTGGAGCTATATTTTTCTCTCCATGCCATGAAATACAAATGACCTCATCCCGCATTGTTTATCTTCTCAATGTATTTTAAAGCTTCACTAATGGGGAGCATCAGAATCTGGTCTCAGCATTTTTTCTCCACACTGGTGTGCATTTCTCATCTCTTCCACTCACTATTATGCAATCCATATTCATATTTAAAACATTTAGAGCTGTCGGATCATTTCAAGGTTGCAGTTTATAGACCTGTGCCTTTTCTTCTTTTCATTAATTCTGTACTTTATGGTAAGTGGCATGATTTAATGATTCCTGTGTTCTTACCATCTCTTTCTACAATGTGTCTTTTGTGCTTGAACTTTGGACAATGTTGTTTGGAAAAGCTTCAAAAAAGAGAGAAGACATGCAGGGCGTATATGAAGGTATAACTACTACTGTAGGCTTTCCATGTTGCTTTTGTACCCCAATTCCTAACGCCTGACCAGCAGCATGCAGCACTGTCTGTCTCTATGTCCTTGATTGTCTTGTTACGGTATATGCCTGGTTGTACAAGATGTGGCTGCTTCCTCATCGGACGTGGCTGTCTGTTCTCCCGTCATTCTGTCCACCTGATGATGCCACCGTCAATATCACTCCGTCTTTGTCCTGTTTCCCCTCCTGTGTGTGCCATCACTTGTACTTCTTTCTTTCATTTTTCTCTCTCCTTCTTTTCTTCCTCCCCCACTCTTTCTCTCTCTCTCCGTCTCTCTTGTCGACTCTTCATACGTTGTGTGAATAATTGCCTTCCCACGGTTGTAATTGCACCTCCCTGTCAGCCAGAAGTGTGATCAAAGTGGCAGTGTGCTCAATTTTCACTTGCTTACATTGTACAATTTCTGGTCTCCCTTGTCCCCTTAGCAAAAAAAAAAAAAGTCTCCTCTCCCATTGCAGTTGCGTTTTATCTGTGAGATTAATTTCTGAGCCCATTAATATGTTTGTGTTCGATTCTGATTTTCCAGTCGTTCCCCCAGACATTTTGCTTTTCCTTTGCTGTGCGGAGTTTATTTCCTCGGGTAGGCTCTGCTGAAAGACAAGGGCATGGTGTAAACACTGGGGAGGAGATGCCTTGCACGGCTTAATACAAATGAACAGATTTTGTATTTTGCAGAGGCTCATGGGAGATCCCTGTAAGTTTGAGTTGTTTTTACTTGAGGTCTCATTTTACTGAGAGAAAGGGTGATATATTTCCCTCAGCTAATTTAAAAAATATCTTTTTAGCCGTGCTAGTGGCAAGGATCTACAATGGTTGTGTTATCAGTACATCACTTAGATCTGGACTGAAATAACAACTGAATGGACGACTGACATTCATGGTGCACAGAGGATGAATCCTCCAATTTAGCATTCAGCATTTTAGGTTTATCAGCAACTTTTAGGTAACGATTTTGCTAGCTTATCCAAATAGTCGACTCAATGTGATCAGAAGGCAAACACACACACATTAGGCACAAAGCCCTCACTGTTTGACGAAAGAGTTAAGGCAACACCCTTGGATGAAATGCCAAGTTTTTAAGGAGTCATTCCTTGAATTGCTAGCCTGAGGCAGAGATGAGTTGTGAGCTAAACCAGATTTTTATCATTATGATACACGAGTCTTCAGCTCCAACTGAAGCTGACTCAAGTGGCATCATTTGAGGTAATTTATCAAACTTTGCACGTCTCCCTCTGGAACCCCAAAATGTTTTATTCAGCTTTTTTCAGGTATACAGTTGTTCTCCTGTAAACAGACTTTGATGTGTCAAATCAATGGAGTTCTTAGCCTTTTGGATGGATTTCCATAAAAATTGGTGCAGACATTCACGTCCCCCTCAGGATGAATTATAATAATATTGGTGATCCCTAATTTTCTTATCCAGTCCCATCATGAGGTCAAAATTTTAATTCTGTCAAAACTGCAAAACGAATGACTTTCCGTCGGCCTCAGCTGTACCTTCTGATTAGTGTTAATTAACACATGTTAGCATGCTAACAAGCTGCGCCAACCCTGCCGCTGAAGAGCCCTGAACATCTCCCAACTCACAGCTGATTCCAATGATCTGCTTGTTATCGAGCAGCTGAAGCTCGTCAAGGGCTTGGTAACGAGCAGATCATTGGAATCAGGTGTGTTAGAGTTTGGGCACACCTCAAACAGGCAAACAGCAGCTCTCCAGGAGCAGGGCTGGTTACCACTGCACTACATAGATGGTGATAAATGTAAACATTATTCCAGGCGAACACCAGCATGTTCTCATTGTAATTGTGACCATTCTGATGTTAGCATTTAGCTCAAAACACCACTGTGTAAGCCTCACTGAGCTAGAATGGCTGCTGGTTGTTTCTGTGTTACCTTTCATTATCAGCTCAAAGTCAGCGCTGTTTGAGTGTTCGGCGATTTGCAGACCTCACTTCATTTCTCCGGCTATAGCAAGCTATGGGGGCTCCTCTGGAATAGCACCCCTGTGATTTTTGAAGTGACCTCCACCCAGGCGAGAATTAGACAAGATTCAGTCTGAACATGGATTCTTTCAGTGCTACACAAATTACAGACAGCCAACTTTTTATTCCCTCTTTGGATTTCATTGGTCCTTTGAGGATGGCTCACTGAGGGTGGGGGAAGGGGTGGGGTGGGGGGCATTTAGTGTCTGTCTGGTTGTAATGGCTCCGAACCTGTAATGGCCACTGCTCCCTCTCTCTCTTTCACACACACGCACACACACGCACAAACACACACAGTGTGAGAGAGAGAGAGAGAGAGAGAGAGAGAGAGAGAGAGAGACTTAACTCCCATCATAGTCACAGCTCACAAGCTTCCAGTTGCCTGCAAGGTCAGGGCCACAGAGATTGATTTCTGTGCTCGGGCCGAGATATAAAGACACGCTGAGAGCCCTGTGTCTGGATACAGTCATCATCGCTGTGGTTAATATGAGCTCAGTGGTTAAATGTTGCGGTTAATCATATATTGGTGCAGACTTCGGTTGATCCCCTTTCTTGTTATTCCAGGCAAACGGATAATCCTGTCTGTGGTCAATTAGTGTTTTGGATAATCACAGCTGTGACTAATTGGTACAGTGAGCAAGGGCTTGTTGTGGTTAATTACCGTTATTGTGGTGGGCCTTACTGTGGTTAATGGCACCTATGGTTAAATTGTCACTTTGATTTATCACCAAGGGTTGAGCGCCATTCTGAATCTTTATACAAGTGTCTGTGTTTGTTGGGGTTTTAAAAAGTCAGCGAGGTTGTGTCAGGCAGGAGTCATGAACTCTTCTGGGGTTAAAGGAAACTCTTGTTTTATCAACATATGATACTTGTGTGGGTTTTGTGGAATGTTTTGCTTACTTACTGCTTATCAGAAAGCAGGAAATGAAAGGATTGCCATTGAAAACAAGCAGAAATGTTCCCCCATCTCCACTCTAACTGCCACTCCAGACTTGGATTTCATGATAATGCCCACTTTCCTCCAGGAGAATAGTGTTCAAGGCCATTACAGGCAGACCCTGTTTGGGAAATAAGACTATTGTTCACGGTGGTAATTGTTAATTTCGAAAATAGCTGCTCATCAGGAATTCAGAAGGCTGCATTGTGGGCAGCTTCGTCCTGTGAAGGGAAAAAAACATTTGGTTTGTGTTTCCTCTTCCCCTAAAGCATTTTTACATTATTCAAAAAAGAAATGGGTCCAAAAGAGGCTTCCTTATATTAGGCCTATTTCTCACAAAAAGAATATTAAATAACATGCACTGCATTTAAAAAAAAGATCATCATTATTATTCTAGTTAACCTTGCCTTTTTTGAACCCTCATGTCTGAAGTCGGAGTGATCTTGATATTTCAGTGTCACTAGTCGTTGCTGCTGTCACTGTTGGCCATGCATGCCCTTTTTTATCATTTGCTGCCCAGTCCTCGCTTTTTGTGATTAAACTGAAGTTATGATGGGAGGAAACAGCATACTGACATTTCACTTGTCTCCATGGATACAGGCAATTGTGGACACTGTTGACAACCTCCTGAGGCCGGAAGCTCTCAAATCTTGGAAAGACATGAATTCCACGGAACAAACGCACGCCGCCACAATGCTACTGGATACCCTGGAGGAAGGGGCGTTTGTCCTTGCAGAAAACCTGATCGAGCCAGCAATCGTAAAAGTGCCCGCAGAGAATATCAGTAAGTTCCTCTCCAATGACTATAATACAGACATGCACACATCTGTCAGTCCCAATTTATGATGCTGATGGTTATTTTTTCTTCTTTGGCTGCGCACTACCTCTCGCTTTGAGTGGTGAAATTGTCTTCAGGGTGAATTTTTCTTTTTTTTAAGCTATTCCCCAAGGAGAATGTGATTTTAAAAATGGCCACATCTTGCTGATGTCACAATAAAAGATTTATCTCAAAAGCCCCCCAAAAAAAGCAATGATGTGTTCACAGGCAGTTTATTAGCAACATGATCTCGTTCATTTGTCAGCTTGGTGCAGTCAACTGTCATATTTCTACTCGTAGCTCTTTGTTGCTATGGTTATCGTCTCCTACGCACCCTTTTTGTCTTATACCTCATTGATTTTTAATCTTTTTCTTGAATAGTAAAGTCACCTCATTGAGTGTGTGCTTCAAGATGAACTGTCCAGACCTCTGGGGGAAAACAAAGAAACCAATTGAGTGGCATTGTTCCATTCACACAGCACTCTATCTGTTCTCCCCGAGAATTTCCCATTAAGTGGTAGTTAGCTAAGCTGATAAGGACTAGTCGCTCTGTCTCTACCAAAGCACTGATTAATACATTGTATAATATGCTGTATATTGGCTACTTAATCACTGCATTCAGGCAATTTTTATGAGCTTGTCAAGCTCTCACTTATCTGTGTATTAGAGATAATATTCCAGCGAAGAAACATAAAAACAGCAAAACGAGGAAACACACAACCCCGGAGAGCAGCTTACCTGACCTCCCTTGAAGAGTGGGGGAAAAATGTGAAAATGATTGTTGCTCCTAATTAGCAGTTTGTTGAAGGAAAAAAATGGCACCTCCAGGCGAGCAACAAGGGCACGACGAGGGAAAGGGGAGGGAGAGCAAAGAGAGCGCTAGAAACTAGAAAGAGGGGGAGTGCAACCAGAGAACAATTCCTCATCTCCGTCTGTCAGAAGCCATCTATCTGAGGAAGTGAGGCCGTTTCTGATGGGAGGGAGTGTGCTGATACGTGTGTCCTCCTGACCCTTCAGTAATTTCACACATCAAAGGGAGCACCACCCGGCAGCTGGCATACCGGAGAGAGGGGCTGCTGGAATTTGGAGGATTTTCAGAGATTTGCTCGTCGAGCCCAGAGTTATCTGAACCCACAGGGGAGAGAAAAAGTAAAAGTAAAAGCTCAATGATATTTTTGATCCTATGAATATTTGACATTCATGCTGCAGTAGGCTGCATGCTTGCATTTGCTCATCCTCTATCACCGCCCTTGTTGTTATTTTTTCTTCTGCTTCTGCCTCGGAGGCTTCCACAATGCCAACCAACAGCTTAGTGACATGTTTTTTTAAGTAAATGACACTCAACGGGGTCCTGCCAATAAGATTAGATTCTGTTACTGCTACAATGAACCTCGAGTCTTTACACACACCCTGCCGGGCCTGAGCAGTAGAGCTCTATTAAACACCATGTTCCGCTTTTGAGATATTGCCAGTGACTAATACATCTCTCTCTTTCTTTTTCATTCACCTCCTACCATCTCTCAGTGTTGGATGTGTACGTGCTGAGCACTGACGGCCAGGTGCAAGACTTCAGGTTTCCTCAGACGAACAAGGGGGGAGCAACTCTCCAGCTTTCCTCCAACACGGTCAAAGTAAACAGCAAAAATGGTGAGAAAATCCAGTCGATGCAGAACCATTTAATCATGGTTAATTTTCAGCTTTTTGTGTTAGACTGGTGATTTAAAAGATATATTTGATTAGTTGTCTTTCTTTCATGACATCAGGTAGATAAAAAGATTGATACAACTTTCATGTCTGTATGTGAACTATAAAACTAAATGCACGAGGTGATTCGTTTTGCTGAAAGACTGGAAGCAAAGAGAAACAACTAGCCCGGCTCCCACCAAATATACAATAATTAACTGTGCTAATTACATCTTGTGAAGGGCTCACAGATATGGTCACAAAATATATAAAATGCAAGTCTCCTTGAAAGATAATCCAAGGCACACTGAACGGTTTGTGTAAAATAAGAATGCCTTTATTTTACACTGCAATATGTATTTAAAATGACCAACATGTTGCAACCAACATGGGTTTTCATCAGGCTCTTACACACCTATATTGTGTTACTAACATATACATAAGATGTGATATATACACTACCCCTTTCCCTCCATGTTAGCAGATGGGACTTTGAATAAACATCAAACAAATTCATGTTTATGTCTATTTTTTCTGATAAGTTTGGTTATAATTAATCATTTGGTGCTATAAAAACACATGATGTTTTGATGTATAGGTGAAACCTTAATACCTCAGTTCCCGTATGTGGTATATTTTGATAAAGACAAATAGTCAGGGGCGGCTGTGGCTCAGTTGGTAGAGTCACTTGGTAGAGTCAGTTGGCGGTGAATGAATTCCCAATGGTGGCAGGTGGCACCGTTTAGGGTAGCCTCTGCCACCAGTATGAATGTGTGTGTGAAAGGGTGAATGAGCGCAGTCTATAGTGTAAAGCGCTTTGAGTGGTCGCAAAGTGACTAGAAAAGTGCTATATAAGTGCAGGTCCATTTACCATTTACATAGTCCGTCTTTATATACAGTCTATGGGAAATACGCTTATTCAGAAATTTTAAGAAATACAGGAGAGTAGTATCAACCTTTCACCTCTAACTTAAGAAAGCGTTGAATGTCTGATAATTCTTACAGTATCAGTATATGATGAATATATCTCCTCTATGTTCCCTCTGTATGTCTTATGATTGTGTTGTTGGCGGTTGCAGGTGTGGCCAAGCTGGTATTTGTGCTTTACAAACACCTGGGCCAGTTCCTTAGCACGGAGAACGCCACTCTGAGAGGAATGGGCGACCTGAACAAACGCAACCTCTCCCTCACCGTCAACTCCCACATCCTGTCAGCTTCTATCACCAAGGAGTCCAGCCGTGTGTTTGTGGCCGACCCGGTGATCTTCACACTGGAGCACCTGGATGTAAGCCTTCTCCTGAGACCCACCCAGACTGCTCCGTAGAGCCCGGCTGTTGGAATACTGAAACAGCTGCACAGGCTTTTGTAGTGAAGGGCAAATGCTGCGCTTTGATGGATCATTGTTGTAGAGAAACTGTTGGACTAAAGAGAAGTCATCTATATTATTCCACCGTGTCCTGGGTGGTGAGACTCGTCAAGTCGAGTTCTTCTGTGCTGGGAAACATTGACAGTAACCCGTCTCCAATCTCAACAGAATAAGATTCAGCTATATTTCTTTATTTGGATCTCCTTCATGCCTTTTCTCCAACAGTCGATTATATTTAAATAACTTTTATTTACTGTTGAAGCACCAGTTCTACACATCAGGTCCATTGACATTCTCTTTCTTGCAGCCAGAGATATGAAATATACAAGTTGTGTTTGTGTACAATCATGCATATTGCAGCGCACGTTCATTCATGTTTAATCATCTTTCTCTCTCTGTGTTTGTGTTTTATAGAAGGAGCACTACTACAATCCCAACTGTTCCTTCTGGAATTACTCAGAGCGGAGCATGATGGGATACTGGTCCACTCAGGGCTGTAAACTGCTGGATACCAACAAGAGCCACACCACTTGCTCCTGCAGTCACTTGACCAACTTCGCCATCCTCATGGCTCACCGGGGGAATGTGGTAAGTAGGCCCGGTCCTTGTGGCTTGCACGAGCTATTTTCTGTGACTCTGTTAGTTGTTCTTCTGTCTCGCTGACAGATTTGTGCACACACGGCAAGAACAAGAATGGCATTTCAGTGGAGATAATTAGATTATTGCTGGAGGAGAAGGTAAGGGTGGGGGAGGAGGTGGAGAAAAGGAAGCAGGCTGTCACTTTAAAAGAGCGAGATTGTGGATCAGGAGAGAAAGTGCCGTACCATTATCAGAGCTAATTATATTTTACCTATGGTCCGTGTCTAATACTCCTCCATGCGTATGTCCCTGAGAATCATGGGAAACACTATAACCTCAGCTTTAACTTATGTTTCCACCCCTCTTGAAGTGGTGTAGGATCCATTTGGCGGTGAAATGCAATTACAATCCAATTACATGATAAATAGCATGTGTAGCGAGGACCTAGCCAGTAATAAATGTGGAGGATAAGTTTGTGGTTTGTTTAATAATACGTCCCATTTCATGAACTCTGTCCCTGTCATCTGTCTTAACCTCAACCTTAACCACAGCTTGAAACCAGAGCCCCGAGGCTAGGCTTAGCCTCACACCAATCCCCTGCACATCACCTCAACTGCAACTCCTGCCCTCAATAAAATTACAAATATCACAGGAGGAATTGCCTCACTTTCGGGCCACCATGTCCTTGAGTGATATTTTGTATGGTCAAGTCTGTCTATTTTCACATTTGCCCGGGTGCTCAGTTTTAGATTTTCTGAAACAGAAGCGTGATTTGACCTCAGAAAAGAGAACCCACATGTAGACGTCACTTCACTTGGTCGTGACTCTTTATGGCAGATTTTTAAAGCTTAAGTTGCTTTCTGCAACATGGGCCTCTTCATTTTTTTTTTTTTGCAAAAAAATATCTACTAGAGCCTAACAGATATATCAGTTTACAGATATTATCAGCCGATATTGGCCTATCAAAGGCATATCAGTGTCTGTGTGTATGCTGTCCTGTGCAGTTATGGGAAAAAAATTACAGAATATATAATGCAGAAAATGTAAAAATGGTGTTAGCGTTTCATTTTTTTCATTATTATTATTTTTTTTTAAATAGCCAGCAATAGACTGGAACTGTACAGTTTTCTTTTTTTCCTATTTATTCTACATTTTCTCAGTTATCATTTATGGAATTGTCTGACAATTAAATACATTGTGTGTATAATAATGTTAAATATTATTTAATGACGTTTTATTTTTGAGAAAGTAGCTCTGGGTATATTTGCAGAGTGGTGAAAAATCAGTACCAATCCACATAAAAAAGGTCTATTTCCATTCCAACTCAAAAAAATTACTATATCGGTCACCATATGGCTTATGGATTAATTTTCCCCTCTAGAATCAGTATCAGGGGGCGTCCCGGTGGCTCACACTGGTAGAGCGCTTACCATGAAGGCCGTGTGCTTGCTGCAGCGGACCCGGGTTCGAATCCGGCCTGAGGTCTCTTTGCTGCATGTCTTCCCCTCTGTCTCCCCCTTTCTATCTGTCTATATATAATAAAGCAGTAAAAAATGCCAAAAAAATAATGTTAAAAAAAAATAATAATAAAATCAGTATCAGCATCTGTCTCAAAAATCCCATATCGGTCAGGCTCTAATATCTACTTAATATGTCGAGAAGCAGCTACACAACATGGAATGATCACAGCTATCAAAACCTGCTCTAATTTTCTCATAGACATTGTTTTAAGACAATGTGTCTGTTTCTGTGCAGGGGGAGGGGAGCGTCCACGAGCTTCTTCTCACCGTCATCACACGGATGGGTATCGCTGTGTCCCTCGTCTGCCTCGCCATCAGCCTCTTCACCTTCTGCTTCTTCAGAGGCCTGCAAAGCGACCGCAACACCATCCACAAAAACCTCTGCCTCAACCTCTTCATCGGCGAGCTCGTTTACCTCGTGGGCATCAACATGACAGAACCGAAGGTACCGTGGAAATTATACTGCAGGGGGTTTTAATGTTCATGCCGCTGATGAATAGAGCTCATCTGCTGTGATTAACCTTTAAACACTTCTTCAATTTTCCTTTAAGTGGCTGTAAAGTTAGCAGAAAATCCACATTAGATTAAAATAGCACATATATATTCTGTATGTGCTCGTTCCAACACTTGAAGATCTATAATACTGACCAAGTGAAATATATCTCAGGATGATGAGTTGATACAAATATTTTATATATCATTTCACAAAGACAGGTCTCCTCCATCATTTATGTCTTTGGAAACTTTGGGATCTTCAGTAAAGATTAAAAGTAGACTGTTTTTGCACAAAGCTTTGCTGCAAACTGTGCATTTAACTATGGACTACCAGTGGATTTATATGAAAAGAATGATGTCTTTTTATGTCTAATGTATGGTGTTTTTCAGCTAGTGATATTAGCTTAGCTTAGCTTTGATCATTTATTGAGTAGTTGAGTTGTGTATCATACACATTCTCTAATTATCAAATGGGTTTTTGTCCTCTTACGTGAAATATTAAAATTTTTACCACAAAAACGGTAAGGTTGTGAAAAGTATGAATCCTTTTTCAATACTGTGTGTTTAAAACAATGCAATTAAACACTTTCATTAAACATTCAATAGCATCAAAAGTACCAAAGCTATTTGAAAGGTGATATTTTACAACAGCATTGTTTGCAGGTTTGTAATAGAATAAAAAAGTGTAAATTCTGGTGTTAAGACAACCTTGAAATACTGAAATCTCTTTCTTGCATTTTTAGGGAAATTAGTAATGTAATAAATGCGTTTGTAAAAATTTTGATTTATTGATTATTCTCCTGGCAAACATGTTTGCACTTGCCTTTTACACCTCCTGCAGACACAGAGTAACATAAGCATTCATTTGGAGCAGTGTTTCTGTCCACCTGATGAATAGATGGCCAATATTCGCTCTGATTTTGTCTCTGGGAACTCTGGAGGGAAATATTTGTCTCTCTGGCAGCTCGATGCTCGACTGTGTTCACCGGGTAGTAACTAAGTTTGCTTGTGTTCTGGGCAGGTTGTGCACAGCAGGTTTATCAAAGGGTTTTTGCTGAAAACAGCCACCTGCTGCTGAAGAGAAAATATTGAGCCGAAGAATACTTTCAAAGCTTGAGCAATCCCTTTCACATTATATGCAGTAATATGAACCACAAATATTGATTGGAGCAGCTTTAAGCAGAGCCACTATTTGATCCCATAGACACTGTATTCTCACTAAACTGAGCTAATGTCATTAAACTTAAAGTTAAACTCAAAACAAAACCATCAAACTGTTGTAAATAACTACGAAAAGTCAGATTCAACCAGTATTGGGCAGCAAAATGTTTCTACCAGTAATATTACTTTACCCAGTAACAAGTATTGTAATAAATTACTAATTAAATATCAGTAATATAATACCCCAAAAATATAAAACCTGTTACATCCTTCGACACTACATTCCCATTTGTGTTAACGCTGCATCTGAAGAACCATGAAGAATAGGCAAATTAAAACAATGTTATGTTAAAAAACAAAAAAAACAGGCCAGCATTTTAAATGCATTTTCACACACAAGGGAATAATGTAGACACTGTGATGATTGCTGTGACTCTGATGTTTTAGTTGGATGAACACAAAGACACACACAGAGATGAAAAAAGGAGACTAAAAACTCCAGAACATCTGTGTGTTTGATGGTAATTTATCTCTGATTTAGTATGGAACTCTCCCATGAAGCAATTAGCCCATTAAGTTTTGTTTGTCTTGTTCACACATCGCTCTCTATCTGTCTCTTTTTCATGCTTTCAGCATGTGCACCCACTCTTTGTCTTCATGCTGTTCTGTTTTTTACTAGTTTGGAAGCCAACAAAGTAGTGTTCAAATGTTAAAAATGTTAAAATCAAGTAATGCACACCTCGTATCCTGCTATTAGTATGAGTGGTACCACGTACCTCCTTATTTTGTGAATGAAATTGTAGTTTTAGTTGCCATGGTGTCTGTTAAACCAATCAGTGACATGAACCATTGGAAAGTACTTTCCCTGCAGCAGGGACTTTTATTTTTACACCTGGATGCAATTACCACTTTTATGGTGTGTAACAGAAAGTAATATAACAAGTAGGGGAATGAATTACTGTTGGCATGGAGTAATAAGTAAAGTAATAGTAGTACTTTTAAAAAGAGTAACGAGTAATGTCCGCATGTGTCTTTCCTGTCAGCTGGTGTGCTCCATCATCGCTGGCGTTCTCCACTTCTGCTTCCTGGCTGCGTTCGCCTGGATGTGTCTGGAAGGCCTCCAGCTGTACCTCATGCTGGTTGAGGTGTTTGAGAGCGAGTTCTCACGCAGGAAGTACTACTACGTCTCCGGGTACCTCATCCCCGCCGTGGTGGTGGGCATCTCAGCAGCCATCGACTACAGAAGCTACGGCACGCAGCGGGCGTAAGTGTGACATCTTCTTCTTTTGTGGGATAAAAAATGAGGAGCATTTGTCATCCCTTCTTCACATCAGCATGCATGTTGGTGCTAATGATAGTAATATCACAAAAGAGTAGTCCACCTCTGCCCTCTGGTAAATTTATACCCTGTCACAGCTGTGACAGGGTGTAAATTTCAGGAGTCTGTGAGCAAAGCTGCAACATTAATGAATGCGCTGGCTAGTTGCACTGGCCTGCTGGGTTTCTATTCTTTGCATGTGGATAATTGCCGCCCTTGTCAGTTAAAAGTTTATGCACATCTCTGCTGGTCTTCATCCAAGCAGCAAGCATTTTGGTTTGTAAGACTGCAATCCTCTAATTTATGGAATTGAAGTAAATGCTGTTCTCAAACTCCATTTTATTGCCTTAGTGTTTCCTGGTGATAAACACAGGCTGAGGTGCAATTAATTCTTGAACTGTCTACTATACATTGTTTACTGTTCAGAGTAAGAGGTGAACACAGTCAGACATTGGTAGACCGTGAAGTCATGAGTCCAAAAACCGCTGCCTTTTAGACTGCAGCTCCTCATGGCGGCGGGCCAACGCTCCCTCAAGGTCGGGTTTTCTTCTCTGTGGTCAGAGGAGTCTCTATTCTGTTGCTGTGGCGTATCATCCAGCCAGCTCCGCCGGGCTCTGATCGATGAGACACAAATTTGTTTTGGCAATGAGATGATTTAATGAACTGAATATCACCTTTTGCACCCTCTAGATGCTGGCTGAGGGTTGATAACCATTTCATATGGAGCTTCATCGGACCTGTAACCTTCATAATTGTGGTAAGTTGTAATGTTGTGCACGCATTTGATTACTTTTTTTTCCCTTTCAAAGAAAAATCTTTGAAAACAGTTTATAGATTTCCTCTCTCTCTGTACTGGCAGCCTCTTAGCTGTGCTTTCTCAGATCAATTTGCATGAAAGGAAAGTGGTCCCATTATAGCTGACACGAAGACATCAGTGTCCATTCAGCTATGAAATCCTCTGAAATCAGAATTGGTGCACAGCAACAACTTAAAGCTGTTCGGTCCTTGCTGTATATCCAGAGAATACTCCCCTCCCGCAATCAGGAGAACAAATCGTCTCAGGCATGAAGGTCATTTGCTCAGTGGGAAAACAAGGGTGATGGTGGTGGTGGTGGTGGGGGGAGGGGGCGGGGGGGTGAACATGGGAGTAATGAGTGGGTGGGCCAGACAACCATTACCACAGCTCATAGCCCTGCTGAGGATCATGACACGTCCCCAGCCAATCCCTGCACACGGACATCTCCATCTTCACCTTTTAATATTTTATGTGGTGCACTGGGTGTTCTCAATGCACGCACACACACAACACAAGCATGCATGCAGGGATGCATGCACACAGCCCTGAACAAACACTCAGATATAGGCGCATATGAAGGCACACATGTAAATCTGTCCATGGGCTGTAAATACATGCAAAAACGGAGAGAAATGCTGCGTCTGCAGCGCTGTTTAGGTTTTTTTTGCGCTGTATTTGGCAAAGAAGTGAGAGACCTGAATATTGTAGAGGACGGCCCCTTAGAGACCGGGCATGAGGGGGGGAGTCCATATGTAGTTTGCCTCAGCTTTCTGCAGAGTGCCTCCCTGCCTGTCCGTCTGTCTGTCTCATCGGATCTGTGTCATCACTTGCGGCTGTGTTAAATGCATCTCCAGCCACTCGACTCATGCGGACGTAAATCGGCCCCAGTGGCTGGGAGACAAAACTCGGCATTACTCTAAGCTGTGATCTAAAAGCCTCTTTCTGTCTTCTTAGCCACTCCTTTTTCTTCCATCTTTTCCCCTGCTGTTGTCGGTTCCATCTGCTTTCCGCTCGCTCACTTTGTTTCCATTTAAAGATCCCTTTCTTCTGTTGCCTTGTAGTGTCTCCATATGGGATAATAATGAGGAGTTTTTTGCTTATTTGTGATTGAAAATTAAGTATTTGATAAACTACATGGAGATCATTGCGCTTTGTTTTCCTGCCAACTTACACTTTTTTTGTCATTTATTTTCCTTCATGTATGGTCGATTGGCCACGCTTTCAAAAAAGCTTGCTCAGAGCAGATACGGGATAGAAGTTTTTAATAACATAAAATCCTGACATATACTTGCTTTTCATTGAATATTTACAGAAGTGCATTTCAAAGGTTTAATATGGTATCGGGCCAAATTGAAGCACATCTCCTCCCTTTCCCCTCCATGGTGACGAGCCCTCCAGTGCTTACAGAGTCCTCCTGAACGCATGGAAACCTCTCTGGATGTATGGCTTGAATCACTTTAATGTTTTTCCTGGCTTCAGTAAAAAATTGTTGTGAAAATATGGCACTGAGCTCCGTTCTTTCCTTTCCATATTTTTCTGGTGCTTTTGTCACGCTTTTGTTTGGACATTCTTGTATTTGATGAGGATTTGCATTTTGGGTCGACTATAAGAAGAAACTTTCACTGCAGCTTATGTTGAAGGCCGGAGCTGTGTGAAGTAGAAAGGAGAAGTTAACCTCTCACTGTTGTTTTTTTTGTCCTTGGAAGTCAGTGTACTTTATGATCTGCACTGAGCCATTACATTTTTATACTCCTCCTGGTAAAGGTATGTTGGTGTCGGCGCTCACTATAGAGCCAAAACCACTATAGATGAATCAATACTTTAAGTCAATGTGAGACATAACTACGGGTGGAAGCAACCAGTGCTGGACTGTGACCAAGAGCAAGAACAATTTCTGTATTTCAGTACAAATTCCATGTTCCACACTGTTTCCTTTTCATACCCCTTTAGGCTCCTACTGCACTACATTTCAGGTAGAAATATCGTCCTTTCTAGTCCACTTTGATTATTGGACAGCTTACAAATTAAGAACCGATGAAGAGCTTATAGAATATGATCCTTTGCTATTGATTGAAGTCACCAACATGATATACAAGTTGACGATTAGCTGGTTGGCAGAAAATCAGTGGACAACTATTTTGATAACCATTTACTGTAAGGCATTTTTCCATGAAAAATTGCCAAAGTTTCAAGGTTCTTGATTCTCAAATGTGAATATTTGCTGGTTTTGCCGTTAATAATTTTCAAAATAAATAAATGAGGAATACATATATATTTGATGTTTGAACTATTTCTTTGACAAATTAAGCATTTAGAAGTTGTGATTCTCAGTATTCAGAATTTTTAAAAACCCCCAAACCAATCAATTAAACGCACAATGTAAGTTTCTCTCACTCAAAAAAATAGAAAAAGAGAGATTTTCAATATGATCCATCTGCGGCCTGCAGTCAGCTTCTCCTGGTTAGGATTCTTTCAGTGTTCACTGTTCAGGAGATTTTTAACAGGAGCTGAATTATTCGCAGAGGACTTTTCCTCTTCAAAACAAACAGACCTGGTGATTAAAATCAGTAGTAACACAAAATAAAGTAGTTTCACATTAAAAAGTGTATCTGAAGCAGCTCGACAGCTAACATTTGTTCAGTGTATTTCTCTGATAACTTCAGATCCAGATATCTGGTTAAAATGTATATTTTAAAAGGACCAAGTGTGTCACAAATATGTGGCTAAAAAGTGAATGAAAAGTTAATTCATGACAGTTTCTGACAGATAAGCACAACACTGACAATGGCCGCATACATATTGTGAGTTTTGAAAATACAGGATTCCCCATAAAGTTGGAATACTTTTGTTTTCAGACACTCATTTTCATTGTGATATGTTTGAAAGAGATTGATCAATACCGTTTGGTGAAGATATACACTTTATCTGTCAAGAATAAATCATAATCACTTCATGAAAAGAGATTTAAAAAAATAATAATTCCAACTTAACGGGTGACCATGTAGTTGTGAACATTTGGGTTAATACGGAAAAGTTACATATTACACCTTTAATTCAGAAACAAATCCATCATGATAATAATCAGTTAAATAAAATGATTAAAAATAAGCTCCACCTCAACAACTGCAACAATAAAATGTTGCTTACTTTTTAATAAATGAGTGAAAATACAATGTAATTGAAAATACATATGTAATAAATAATATCACAGTCACAGAAGACATTTTCCTACATCGGCGAGTTCTATTTTATTCCTTTAACTGTACATTCCCTTACTTACTTTCACTGCTTAAGCATTTAAATGCAGACATTTCACTTGTAATGGGCTTTTTATTTAGTGTGATATTAGTATTTTTATTTAAGAAAAGGATCTGAGTTCTTCATCCACTCAGTGTCAACAACAGGAATTGGATGCCTTTCTAAGTGCGGCCTGTTAACCCTGATACGTGTCTGTTTTGACAGGTCAATGTCATCTTCCTGGTGGTGACGATGTTCAAGATGGTGAAGCACTCCACCTCCATGAAACCCGACTCGTCCAGGCTGGGGGGTATCAGGTGAGGGGTGTCACTCTGGGAGATTAGGTGGCCGCACTGTGGTTTGCCTGCTCTGAGACTCTGTGTGTGTGTGTGTGTGTGTGTGTGTGTGTGTGTGTGTGTGTGTGTGGAGGGGGAGGGTGTAATATGCACCATTACTGCTTTTGCCTCCCTCCTGAAATTTGAAAAGCCGCACTTGACCAACACGTTTTATTTGATTTCCTGACCGGACCAATATTTCTCCGCACAGATTTTATTTTATTTCGGTCCGTATAGACGCTGCCTTTTTAGTTCATTTTATTATTTCACTATTTGCACTAAGCAAGGTTATATTGCCTTTTTTATTTCTTCATAACTCCATTTCTGACCTTTGGGTATCTTTTTGCCTCCCAAGCTGGCATACTTTACAGGCTTTCTTGGAAGACGGATTCAACCCCATGCCTTATAGATTTAAAGATGGTAAAAAAAAAAAAGAAAGAAAAGAAAAATCTTCCACCCTCCCGCATTTTTCCGCTTCAAGTAGGCTGCATTTGCTCGATAAAAAGACAGGTCCCTGTCCATTTCTGTGCCTGGAATCTTGTTCAACAATGTTTGAGGGCAGGCCAACATATGTTATGTGGGTGTTTGATTTTTTAGGCAGTCGCTCTGATTTTGGTCCAAAAAAAAAAAAGGCTGAATTGAATTGGCTCTCAGGTTTGTTTTTAGCACAGAGAAAGCTGGCATTTGTGGATGCTGGATTTTACACATTATCTTTAGCAGTCAAAACTCATTAACTGTCATTAATTAGGGTCTACCTCAAATCTTCTATGTATTTAGATTCTGTGTCAAATGTTGTAGCTCATCAAAAAAGAGAAATAATTGGTTGAACTTTGTGTGATAATTCAGCCAAAGAAAATGCATTCTTGTTTTCAAAAAACACCAAAACCTGGACAGCGAGTCTAATCAGCCATCATATTCAGTTTCCCGCAGATCCTTTCTCAGTGACATGTTGTTGTCCCGTTTCTTCCCTCCTCTCCGTATCTCTCTTGACATGGCTCACCTCTCTCTTGTGTATCAATAACTAAGAGCCATCGCCATTGAAACTGACTGTGAAGTTATCTTATTTCCTCTAGGCTTTCCTGGAAGCTGCCAATGAGAAAGCTGCTGTGTTTGCAGTCTCTTTAGCTGACAACTCCAAGGAACACCAAGGAAATATTTTTTGACTCAGTCTCAAATACACTTCTGTGCACATTCATTCCATTTGTATCAGCATTTATGCACCATGCTGTGGCTAGTGCAACTCGTCCAAAAAGCAAGCAAAAACAAAAAAAGCTTCTGTTTTGGGTTTTTTTAATAAGCTGCTGTCCGGGGGCAGAGAAACATCAGATCAAGCGCAGATGAAGCCTTTCACTCATTAACATCAAGATTTCTTTGTCTCTCACAGGTCGTGGGTGTTGGGAGCATTTGCCCTACTTTGCCTGCTGGGACTCACATGGACCTTCGGCTTGTTCTTCCTCAATGAATCGTCTATTGTGATGGCGTACCTCTTCACCATCTTCAACACTCTGCAAGGGATGTTCATCTTCATCTTCCACTGCCTCCTCCAGAAAAAGGTACGATTATGTCGCTCTTCTGAAAGTATTAGTTGATTTGTGATTTTATGTACAAGTGGTACAATATAATATATATTCAGCTGAACATTACAGACCCAAAAAGACAACAAAAACAAAACAGAACATAGTGAGAACAGATTTGAAATGAAGAGTTAATAAACAAGATGTTTATGAAGAAAAATACAAGAAATATAGATGAGGATTTGCTGTTCTCTTATCCATTTTATAAAAACTACATATGGAATATTCTTTTTTATTTGTGTTTTAAAAATATACATTTCAGTAAAATGTTAATATACAAATAATTAGTTGAAGGAAAAAAATGACTGATTCATCTACAGTACAATGAATTAGTCTGTAAGTCAATCAACAGTAAATATCTCAGTAACTATTTTCAGAAACATTTAATCATGAAAGCCTCTTTTTAAGCAAAAGTGATTCTCACATTAAAATGTTTTGCTTTTCTTTGTTTATATTAAATTGAGTTATTTTAGTTCGTAGTTGTTCTGACAAAAAGAAGACATTTAAAG
Source organism: Centropristis striata (assembly GCF_030273125.1). Lineage (NCBI taxonomy): Eukaryota > Metazoa > Chordata > Actinopteri > Perciformes > Serranidae > Centropristis > Centropristis striata. The sequence goes on along the minus strand of NC_081527.1, from coordinate 19,331,031 downwards.
GCATCACATCACCTTTTGCTCTGGAATATTTTCTTTTAGTCATTTTCTATAGTCATTGAGAAAAAATCTGTAGATGTATTGATGATGAAAATGATTAGTTGCAGCCTTATAGTTATACAATTCCAACATGGCAAGGGCAAGAATTTCTTCTTTTCAAAGCAGTCTAATCCTTTGACTGAAGGTGTAAATATGGTTATTGAAGCATTTTTTGTTTCATAATATTTTTACATTCTTACTCAGCAAAACTACGCTACTTCGTTTCAACAACTTACTGCAGTGTTTGTTATCCGTGTCCTTACAGATGTGGCATTTAAACTGCTGTCAGCTGGATGGCATTTGATAAAGATTCAGGATTTGCATCTCTCATGGGGAGGAAAGGGGGATGAGGAGGACGTCAGTGTCTGTGTGCTCATTCTGTCCTGATCTTTTGCTCCTCTGCAGGTCCGCAAAGAGTACAGCAAATGTTTCCGTCAGTCCCAGTGCTGCGGGGCGCTGCCGCCAGACGGACCCCACAGTGCAGCCAAGACAGCCACATCTCGATCCACGGCTCGCTACTCGTCTGCAACACAGGTACGTGTGCACCACCGGGAACCGGCAGCGGTGGGATGTAACTAAGTACATTTACTCAAACACTGTGCTTAAGTACAATTTTGAGTGAATTAATTTTTATTAGTAGTGAGGGAAGCATTGAACATTCTAAGACAGGTGAAATTCTGAAGTAACTTCAGTAATATGATGACCCACAGAAATTAATAAAATAAACCCCCCCCCCCCCCCCCCCCCCAAAAAAGTACAATTTTGAGGTTGTATTTTGCTTGTATTTTACTAGACTATTTCCACATTTTTCTGTTGTATTTATTTGGCAACTAAAGAGACTTTTTGATTAATAATTTAAAAAATAATAAATCAACTTATAAATTAGGATGTATTATTGCAGATTAAGTATGTAAAGTAACTGATTTTTACCCCACCTTGAACAGCTGCAACATTAGTGAAACCAATTAATGATATTAATAATGCAACATTATCGCATCAATGATTGTAATCCAGTAATTTTATTCTTTTCTTAATTGAGCCATCATTCATAATAATTACTTTTACTTTTGGGACTTTAAGTGTATTTTTATGCCAATACTTTTGTACTTAAATAAGATTCTGAATGCAGGACTTTTACCTCTAACAGAGGTATTACCATTGTATAACTACTTTTAATAAAAGATCAGACTACTTCTTCATCCACTGGGAATTATATATATTGGGGTTTAGGATTTAGAAAAAGCAAGTTTCCATATAAAATAATTCCACTTAATTATATGTCAGTGGCATTTTTTTAAATTTTATTTTATGGTGTGTTTTGGTTTTCACCATTTTTTTATTTTATTTTATACTTTTAACAACAGGTCTGGTGATATTCTTTCATTTTTAATTATCAAAAAATCCCACGAATAGACCAAAACCAACAATAAAGTGATCTTTATTTAGTAATTAAAACAATTTGTCTGTGTAACCAAAAACCTCATATACTGCAGCTTCTTCCTCTGTGCCGTAGAGCTCTATTATTTTTCGGAAAAGCACATCACACATCAACAACGCATCACATCAAAGAGCCGCACCGCTGCACTGGGTGACATGTTCCTTCATTTTAATAAATGCAGGCTCTGTAGTTTATGTTGAGTCGATCCCATGCACACAAAATACTCATGAGAGCTCTAAACGTATATTAATCTGCAGCTGAAAATATCTTCAGTAATGTTTGTTAAAAACTACAGCGCCCAGATGTTTAATAGAGTCGAGTCCTTAGGAACAAATGGCCTTGTGAGAAACACAAAGATGTTGAGGAAAATATTGAGAAAAGCGTGAATATATTGTTGCTTGGGCTCTTTGTTTACAACAAGAAAAGTATACGATTTTAGCCTCATCCTTGGGAAAAGATTTAAAATTGTTAAGTGGGGCTTCTTGATTCTTTCATACACATTTTAAAAATTTCAATAGAGTTGTTGCTGCGGTACATTATGTCAGATTTCAGGCTTGGCTTTGTAGTGTAAGGCTTTATTATCAAGCTGTAGCACTGCCAAGGTTACATGTCGAGGGATACAGAGCAGTGCTTAAATGTATTTAAGGTTTTCTTTTTCAATCATCACCATGAATCTATTCCACAAGAAAGGCAGAGAACTTTGTAAAAGATGAGAAATTATCAAATTGGATGCACACACACAGAATCTCTTCTATTGTGACTTTGTGAGGTCTATCTTAAGAATACTTCTGGGAATTTGTTTGCGGCTTCTGCTCTAACTATCCTTAGAAAGAAAGAGCTGCTCTGGGCCGATATCTCAAATTACAAGCTGTAAGATTCTTGGAGTATCCATTTTTGGTATTGGCTGGATCAATAGCACATGGGTGGCCTTATTTCAGCATGGACATGTCATCCAGCAGGGGGTTAGATGAATCTTGTATACAAGTGTAGGGTCACAAAACCCATGAATCCTCAGGGCCAGAAGCCTTGAATGACAGCGTCCTGATCAATGGCTGCTTTTTTCTGTACCCAGAGCCGCATCAGGCGGATGTGGAACGACACTGTTAGGAAGCAGTCGGAGTCCTCCTTCATCTCGGGAGACATAAACAGCACCTCCACACTCAACCAGGGTAAGCAACCGTTTCTTCCCCCGCCACTAGAAGAGACACATACACCATTCTCTTTGTGATGAAGCTCTGAAACCACAAAAAAAAAACACTTCAGTAAATGCAGCTTACATGGCTCTGTGGCAGCTGTGAAAAGAAAGAAGATAAGACCGGATTTAATGTTGCATTTCTCTTAGTGTTAAGCAATCACAAAAACAGCGTTAAATGCTGCCTGTGTACCAAAGTTCACAGCATTTTTTCCTGCATTTCTCAGCTCGGTGGGATCGCGTTAAAGGCGAGGAACAGAGACAAAAGAGGTGCGATATTTAGTGTGGCACAAAATGTTTCTGATGAGTTCAAATCCCAGCGATTCTGACTCTGCAGCAGCCTCCCCAACTCATCTTCACCCGAGAGTGGCTGTCAGGATCAAGGTAGAGGTGGAGGAGATGAGCAAAGTCAGGCTGAGGTCAGAGCAGGTTCTGGGAAAGATGCCGGCGTCTCATGCTGCACACTCTGCCAGCGCAGCTTTGCCTGTAGTTATGAATTAGTTTCATTTTTTTCTTAAAAACACACATGCCAGCGCAAAGTTTCTCAGCGATCCATCCAAATGACTGAGGATAGTTATTACATTCTTGGGGATTTACACAAGCATGCTCAGGGTGATGGGGATACTGTAATATTCATGGCAGGCCACTTAGACATGTTTTGTCTAGTGTCTCGACTGGATGAGTTTGTTTAGATGGATTTGTTTCACATAAACACTCGAGTTGATTGTGTTGCTATGGTTTGGTCAACACTTGTCGCGATAATGTTGTTTGTCAGTTACATCAGTTGACTGTTTGGATAACGTCTTTCTTTGACCAACGTTTCTATGGCTGCCTTGTTCATAATAAAACGCAGACAAGTCGTAAATCTTTTGCGGTGTCAGATTTGAGACAGCAAATGTTAGTGTTTGTTTATATCGACAGCTACCCAGCGCACCACCACAGACTATGAAGTACAGTACCCAGAGCTCTTTTTCCGCAACTGTTTTTTTCCCTCCTGATTTTTCTCCCCCTCTCTCTCTCTCTTTCTTCCTGTTATTTCAGGGATGACTGGCAACTACCTCCTAACTAACCCTCTCCTCCGAACCCACGACACTAACCCTTATAACAACCTGCTGGCAGAAACGGTGGTGTGCAACACCCCCTCTCCACCGGCCTTTCACTCCCCAGGTGCACATCCACCCTCCACTTTTATTGTTACATTGATTTGTGTGAGTGTGTGCGTGTTTGTGTGTGTTTTAAAGCAAAGGTGAGGCAGTTCGGAAAAAAACACATATTGACTTTCTGGGGGTGAGAAAGATAAGACAATCGATACAATGTTTGTCTGTTACATGAAGCTACAGTCAGAAACCAGTTAGCTTAGCTTAGCATAAAGACTGGAAACTGATGGAACAGCTAGCCTGGTGCTGAAAGAAAATATGCCTTCCAGCACCTCTAAATCTCCATAATCAATCAATTAAACTTTATTTTTGACTCAGGGTCCACATAAAAGACAAGACAGTACATAGAAAAATTACATATAAAAACACTATAAAAAAGACAACTATACTGATGTCATAAAGCGTGTAGTACTTTATATTTGGCCCACGATAATTTAATTTTCACATTCATTGAGCTGGCAAAAGAAATGTATTCATCAGATTTTCTAAGTATTGATCCTGCAGCCACAGATCACCATCAAGGTTTCTTCAGTAAAATTTTCATTGTAAGCTATTTGAAGTCTTTGTAAGCTTGCTTATATAATTTGTTTGAATTTACCAGTTTGTGTAGGCGGTGATGTGCTGAACCTTTTCTTGGCTCTGAGCAGTTGACTTAAAGGTGTTACTGGTCAAGGCCAAGAAATATTCCAGCGCATAATTCCCTTTAAAACAGAAAATTTGCCCTTGCAATGCAATGAATCTGCACCATTGCAATTTTAGTAAAAATGTCATTAATCAAGAAGCCCTAGTAGTTCAAATATCAACAATCTTTTTCCAGAGTCGCAGAATTTCTTATTGGTCAGGCTAGCTGTTTCCACCTGTTTCCAGTCTTTGTGCCAAGCTAAGCTAGCCGGCAGCTGGCTGTTGCTCCATAGTAAACAGAGAGATAAGAAAGGGGTATTAATATTCTGATTTAACGCTCTCTTTCAAGAGTATTGGATTTATTAAGTACATGAAACATGTTGAGGTAGAGGCTCTGACACAGAATGCGTTTAAAACGTTGCGATTAATTTCCCTTGATTTACCGTTTGTTCTCCTTCATTCTCACCTTCTCCATATTTCAAGTAGTTCTTATCTAAGTGAGTTTCTCCTTTGTAAACACAGAAGGAGATAAACTCACGTCAATGCTATCTTATCTCTTCTGCGGAGCGTTCATATGGGAATTCCTCTCTGTTGAATATGAGCTTCACACATTGGTCCAGATCATTTATGCTGTTAGTCCTTATTCATGCATGATATGTTTAAAACATGTACAGATTGTCTCTACTTTATTTTCAATTAAATCGATTTGAATCGTTTCAGTGTTTATGGTGACCTAGTTCCTCGCTGGCAGAGCTAAAGAAACCCAATCAAAGGAGAAGAAAAAAAAACAGAAGCTCATGACGCAATGCGGGCAGAGTCATAGCCCTCAGATATTCCCCAGCATTTGATGATAAAAGAGAATATACAAAAACAGCAGTATGGCGAAAGTGTACAAGGAGTGGATCTGCAGTAATGTATAGCTTTAACCTACTGCTGTCATCCCGTCCTTGTTTTGTGCTGCAAGCTCACTTACAGCACAATGAGAGCACTTCACAAAGATAATGAAGCAGGGTTGGGACCAAACAAATGTCTGCGAAGAAAATCAAAGACAATTTTTTTATTTTCTGTCTGGGAGCTCGGCAGCAGGCGAGCAGCTCAGATGCAGAAGTCTGTGTGCTCAGACAGCTTGTGCTTTATTGCCCTAAAATGTTTACCTGCTTAATCATTGTAGTAATTACATGTTAACACTGGAGCACCAGAGACGGATAAAAAGTGGTGATATTTAATTAGCACGTAATTTCGAATGTCAGCTGGCATAAACACTTGCTTTACCTGTAGAAACACTTCTCCCCCTGAGGCGAACATACACAGGAGCAACAGGAAGCAGTGGCACACAGAGAAAAAATAGAACATATGGAAACTAGTTTGAGGATCACAGGCAACAGCATGACACACAAATGTCAAAACCTGGTGTGAAGATCACCAACCAAGTATGAAATACGCAACGAAAGACTGTCAAGTTTAACATAAGCTTTCTCAAAAATTTCGCCTGCTATAGTCATTACATTTAGCTCCTGGAAAAGGATGAGCGTGTCTTCTATTATAAGTGTATTAATACTAAGTAATGCTCTGCAGATGTTCATCCGATGCAGTAAAATCGGTAAGAAGAACATCTTGGATGAATCTCTGCTGGAACGGTTCCCAGAGTGCAGCTGTCGCTGTGTCCAGTTAAATTCTGTTCACATCATTTCCCCTCTCTCCCGGTAGACAGTACCTGTCTGCAATCAAATCACTGGCTGCGCATAAACAAATGCAAATTTGGAAGTAGGGTCTATTCAGAGAGGTGTCTAATAATCTTCCACCCGCCCCCCCCTTTTTGCCCTTTTGCTCTCTGTGCTCTTTTTTTTTTTAGAAATGTCTTTGATGTTGTTTTTAGTAGCTTTTCTCTTCCGTTGCTATCATGCTTTTTCTGACACGTGCATTTAAAACCTACAGTTTCCCCCTTTTTTTTCTTTTTTGTCTGCCTGTGACAACCCCCCCCCCCCCCCCCCCCCCCCCCTCTCACTCTGCAAAATGTCAGCCTTTCACTTTTAGGTTCACAGTGTACCCAGTAAATGAAATCCTCATATCAAATCAAACTAGTTCCCTTCACTGTCATCCTGCTACTTGAGCTTAGTCACCGGGCTGTGCAAATTGGTACTCCACTGTGTGTGTGCGTGTGTGTGTTTTGTTCACATTAAATGAATGTACACAAAAAGAGAAAGCAAAGTGGCGTTCAGAAATAAATACTTTCATTAGGAAATGTTCTGTCTTTTACTGTAGACTTAAAAAAGACTGTGCTTGCTGCTGAACCCTTTCACCTGCTGGGTCCAGGATTCAGTTGTCCTTGATTTGTCTTTTAGCTCTCTCAAACTGTTAAACACATAATTTTGCTGTCATTCTCCATCCACCTACAACAATTTGAGTAATGCATCACATGGGCTAAATTGCAATTAATAGCAAGGACACAAAGATTTGGATCTACTGAATCCAGGCTGGATGTTACAAGCTTTCCACTTTGGTCTTATTTCAGTGATTTTGTTGTTTCTGCTGCAATTGAAAAAAAGCATCTGTTTTACTTTTTTTGCACATCAGCTGTTCTTAGGCCAGATAGCCTGAGCAGACACACTTGATGTGAGTGTTGGCAAAGTGAGTCATTGCACCGTGCCTGCCTGTCGTGGTGTGTGGGGGTTGTTGCTGTGCTTGTGGGGCCCCAGTGTAGAGAGGTGGCTGGCCATCTGTGTTCGACATTACTCTTTTGTCTTGCCTTCCTTTTTAAACAGGTGGAATGTTTTATTCATTGTTAATGTCACAACACTTCCTCATCAGCTTGTATTAATTTATTTCTTTTCCTCTCATGCTATCCTGTTGCTTTTTGTATGCTGCTGTGTTGTTACCTTGTCATCAGCTACCATTATAGCGTGTTGCTGTTACTATATTTTTTGAGTCATCTTTTGTTTTCATTCCTCTAATATTGTTCAGGATAATCTCTTAGATTGGCTTTAATGATATTCAGCCATAATGAGGATGGACATGGTGGGGAGCTGATTGTGTTCTCCTTTTGAATTTAAAAACTTTTTGTATTTGCATAAAATTAAAATTAATCCAGAGATCAAAGAGCACAAGAGTCAAGTGTCCTGAGCAGTATCAAGTTATATGTGGATGGTGTAGTGGACACTGTTTTGTTCTACACAAGGGGCGAAAAAAATAATATCTCATGCACTATTTTTGCTTTTTTTGCAGGACAGCACTCTCTAAGCAACAGCAGGGACATCAGTGCCATGGACACCCTTCCCCTCAATGGCAATTTCAACAACAGCTACTCCCTGCGCGACGATGACTATGAGACAGTGGGCGTTAGAGCCCCTGGTGACCTGGGGGGCCTCAACCTGGATGATGCCGCCTTTGAGAAGATGATCATATCTGAGATTGTCCACAACAACCTAAGGCCCCGCGGCAAAGGTCGCGACGCCCTGAGGGAGCAGGACAGAGCGTTGCCTCCGCAGACCAGAGTGACAGTGGACCGAGGTGGGGGTGGGAGCGGCAGCGAGGATGACGCCATCGTGGCGGATCATGGCGAGGCCTCATCCCCGCAGAGACCAAGTGGAAGAGGAGGCCACGCCACCCTGGAGCTGCTCCTGCACCCCCACCACAAGGAGGCGCTGGAGGCCCCCCTCCTGCCCCAGAGGACTCACTCCCTGCTCTACAGCGCCCAGAAGGCCCCCAGGCGCCTGGAGGGGCAGGGCGGCCACGGCTCTGAGACTGTTACTGCAGTGGAGGACTCGGGCTCCCATTCACCCAACAATAACAGAGACTCCCTTTACACCAGCATGCCAAACTTGAGAGACTCACCCTCGCCCCCAGCTTCGCCGTACCCCCTGGAGGAGGAGGAGGAGCTCTCCCCCTCACCTCGAAGCGAGAGCGAGGACGCGTATCACAAAAGCATGCCAGAGCTCGGCGACGCACCGCCGCCCCTGTCCTACTACCACATAAACCGAGGCACCAGCGACGGGTGCATGATCCCACCCAACAATGAAGACTGCGCACAGGAAGGAGAGGCGCCCAGCGACGGACAAATGCAGCTCATTACCAGCCTCTGAGCCCACCCTCTTTGTTTGCACAGGGTTCAACAGATGGGGCGCTTTCGGTTGATGTCAAGAGAGCCGGCGAGTCTGGCTCCGCACTCCACATGCCCTTCCTGTTAGGACAGGAAGTGAAATGCTGTTGGGTGGGAAAAGGAATGAAGAAACGACTTTTGCACACAGAACCCATTAACACACAAAACACGTCCATCCGAGGCCAGAGAAACGAGGACTGTGAAAGCTCTGCTGTTGGACTAAAGAGGTGCAGAGAATAACACACAGGCCGCTGTGTCAGAGAGACGTCTGGCATTTCTATTGTACTGTACTGTTGAAGAATAAGGGATAAAAAATGCTCCAAGCAAAGAACTATGAAACTCCTGATGTCTTCTTGGGGGACTTTGCAGAACCAGGGTCTTTTTAGTCATGAAGTGCAGAACTAGAACTAGTGTGGCTCCACTACACAGTCAGGACTGTAAAGTTAAGAAACCACTAATTCAGACTCAGGCCTTATATTTTCTCTATTGCACATTTAACTGTTGTCAAAGTAACAGCTAAAGAAAATATATTTTGCTGTACCACTAGTGTAAAAAGTCAAAAAAAGAAAGAAAAAAAAAAGAAAAGAAACGGCAACCATTCAGTAGTTATGCCCTTTCAATGTTAATAAGATTCTTCAGACAAGGTTAATAATCAAAATGGTGGAAATGTGCTTTTTCCTCTCACACTTGACTCGTTGTAGTATGTTTGAATATTAAAAAAAAAAAGTTTCGAGAGATATCAGTCCATATGAAATCATGCTCACGTCTCTGCTTGTGAAGTGCTTTTGCTTTCATGAATGATGAGTTTTTGCCAGTAGTATATTTGTTAACACCGGGCCATGCACAGATTCGGAGTGAATTGGAAACTTGTGTAATTTATTTTACTTGAAAGAAATTGTCAGGTTTAAGGACTTATGTTCGCGTCAGTGGGATATTGCAGTTGCGGACATATTTCATCCTTTGACACTAATTAATTTATTAACTGAACTATTCAGAGAAAAAAAAGGAAAAAAAGAACATGGTTGGAAAGTGTGAAAAGTTGTTGCAGCACTGATTAGGTTCATTTTATTTCTTTTGTAAGAGCCCATCATCAGCTGATATTTAATTCAACTCCTGTTTGATATCAAATAAATGTGAAATTTTTTGTTGTTCGCAGACGTCTGGCTGCTTATTCACTTTTCTGCTGTGATCCGAATATGAAGGGAAATGATGAAGGATGAGGCTGGGGTTATTTTTACCACTGCCAAGGAGGTTTTGTTTTCGGTTCGGATTGTTTGTTTATTTGTCTGTTTGTCAGCTGGATTATGGTAAAACTACTGGCCTGGTTTTCCTTGAAACCGGGTGGAAGGTTGTAGAAGGGACCAAAAAAAATCCCATTAAATCTGGAGTGAATCTGAATCACAGAGCAGAGAAAACAAATTATTTCTCACTTTTCTTTGCATTGCACTTGAATTTGGCCAAGGTCTGGGCTCTCAGAGTGCCCCCACTAATATATTTTGTTATTGTCAACAAATCTAATGAAATGACAAAAACTAACAATCAACTTGTTCTTCTTGACTTTCTCAGCCTTCGTAGGATATTTGGCCCCAAATTCATTCACTCCTAATAAAGACATTTATCTTTAAAAACTAGTCCCCAATACATATACAAAATGCTGAGAAGAATTGATGCTGGTTTGAAGGCAAAGGTGGTCACTAGGGGTGTGCATTGGCACTGCCCTCACAATTCGATTCGATTACGATTCACCAGGTAACGATTCGATTCAATTCGATTCTACGATGCATTGCGATGCATCACAATTATACTGCACACAACAAGGGACATTTTTCGTCAGTCATGAGGCAATACAAGCAGTCAGATAGGCCTAATAACAATAGATTTATTAATTTTAATTTTAATTAATTTTATTTTAGTAATAGATATTATTACTGCTATGTGTGTATCATCACTCTCCTGTATCTTTGACATAAATGTCATTAAATACCTTAACATTCTCATTCACCAAGAAACATTAATGCACAATATATTAAATATATTAGAAAGGACCTTTTTGGAAAATGACAAATGAACCTGTTTTGAAAAGACGCCAATGCATATATTTTGAAAAGATGGCAAAATGAAAAAAAAGGAACCTGCTGAGGTGAAATTTACATCAGCTAAATGTCGAGCCCTTGTCCCTGAGGTAGGGAAGACGTTAGCGCTATCCCACCTAGCTAGCTATCGCCAGTTTTCATGACGCAAAAATGTAACCTTAAGGAGTCGACTTTAAATAGGCTAATACAATGGTAATTACCTATCAATAGTACTTTCTATAAAAACGTAAATGTTAAGTCCTGTCAAATACTACCACATACTTCAGCTACAACATATCAAAACAGCTTGTCCCGCTAGCTTACCTGTGCTGCGCATCAACACATGGCTCATTGAATATTCAAATTAGCCATGTGTTGATGCGCACATAATCATTATGGCACTTTGCCTCATCGATGCTGAATCGTGCATGCCCCGCATTGCGATGCATCGCCGAATCGATTATTGTTGACACCACTAGTGGTCACACCAAATATTGATTTAATTTAGATTTTTCTTTTGTTCAGTCACTTTGCATTTAGTTAATTAATAACACATAAATTATTAACATTTCTAATTTTGAAAGCATTCTTATTTTACAGCATTTTTTCACACCTGTCTAAAACTCGCACAGTACTGTATATTATTATATATATGTATATATATAATATAATATATATTTAAAAACTAAATTATTCATTGAAACAGCAGGGCACTGTAGTTTTTTTCCACAAACTACTCAAACAGGAATAAGTAGTGGTTTTGTTTTGCGACTATTTTCAGCTGCGGATAAATACCCATTTGGTGAATTAAAGGGAGACAAGTAAACAACAATCTACAAAAATGGTCAAAATAAACAACAAAAGTTTAGTGACTAAATAAGTAAATAATGGGGGGAAAATATAATAAAAGTAAGTATATATATGTGTGTGTGTGTGTGTGTGTGTGTGAGTGTGTGTGAGAGAGAGAGAGAGAGTGTGTGAGTGTGTGTGTGTGTGTGTGTGTGTGTGTGTGTTTGTGTAAAAAGGGGGGGGGGGGGGGGGTGCGAGGGGCTCCTCTGTTGTAGGTAATATGTGTCCCATAGTGTGATTGATTGTCCTGCTTAATTAATTACAAATGTTAAACCTTTTTATACTGAGCAGCACAACATTTGTCCAGTAAAATGTCATCCCTCATTTAAAACATTTAGCTTATTTGTCAAAAATAAATAATGCAATCAGTATTTTTTCTCACTTTTTACAGAAAGCTAAGGTGGTTATGTGTCGAAGGAACTGCATCAGTAGGACATTTCTTTCTAGCATTTCTTGTGCAGATTTTAAGCCAATAGTAAAGCCAAATATTATCAGCTGACTCAGGATGGAAAAACAAACAAACAAACAAAAGTGATTTATTGCGTGCATGTGAATAAATTAAACCTATGGAACATTTGAAAGGCTTTATCAACAGTAACTCAAATATAGACTTTTGCCGGCCTCTTCCTTTAGCTGCCACTGTAAGAATACACCATGACAGTAATTATGCAAGTTTAACAAGATGTAACATAATCATTTTTGAGCGGTGTCTAAATCATTCCATGTGCTGAACTGGAAGCACATCACCCGAAGAGGACACAGAGTGGATGAGACTCACATCATAGATTTAGCAGATTTAGCGCTCGATATGTCTCTCATCCGTGGCTTTCCACGAGTGTCCCGCTCCGACTGACCACACACACACTCAGCAGACGTACAGTGCATGCAGCCGCTGTAGGACCTGGGTGGTGCACTTTATTAGTTGGAGCTCGGTGCCAGTTTGCTGTCAAGAGAGTCGACGCAGGGGCCAAGGCAAAGCTCTGAGTCCACTATGGCTCTCTGCCTTGTTGTTTGAACATCAGCCTCTCGGTTTACACAGAGACATCCAGAAAGCCCTGAGAGACACCAGACCGGCCTGTAAATTATACGGAAAGTTGGCTTCAGTTCAGATATAAATCAACTATAATGCAAAGTCAATGACCTGCTCACGCTTCACCGGGAATGGGCCAGCCATTGTCTGTGAAAGCTTCTTTATTATAAACACTGGAGAATCGACATGGTGGCTCACATTCGGCTTTACATGAGACTTTCCCTTCTGGGTGTGTGATGTCACTGCGAGGAGAGGAAGTTTTCTCGCCTGCGTTTTCATAACAGACAAAATCGTGATGAATGAATGTGCTGAGATCCCTTTGTCGAGCATAAGGATCGGTTTTGCATGATGCATATATATTGGTTCATTATCACTAAGTCACCTGTGCTCTGTATTAGCTCGCTCACCCTATTAACTTAAAGAACATTGGATTCTGAAATTGAACAATATATAGATGATCACGTCCTTTCCCCCACTAAGACTGGAAAGGTTCCTGGTACGAAGATCAGCACATCCAGGGCTCTCCTTATCCAGCTGAGATGATTTCTGGCCATTCATCCTTTTCAAAAGAAACTCACTCCACCTTTGACTTTTTATTGAGTTGCTGACATTACCATCTGGGATTATCTGATTATATTATGATGCAGCATATTAGCCATGCAGTGTTTGCGCTGCAAATGAAAAAGTTGTCAAAGTTTGCTGGAGATGAAAGTGCCTCATTTATCAACTCATCTTTTATCTGTTGGCAGTCAAAGCCCAGCTTTCATGGGGCAGTGGCAAATGAAGGCGCAATAAGGCTCGGTCCGAAAAGACATTACCGTGTTTTCATTTGAATCTGTTTGATGTTCCAGCCTCTGGTGATTTGGACATTATTTCATGTCCATCATCAAAAAGACATCAAACAAGATGCTGCATTCAAAATCAGATCACAGAGCGAGGGCCAAAATGTGGTGCGTGTGTGCAGACTGCATGTAGCCTATATATATACTCGCACTGTCTTATATTTTCTTCTTGAATTATCTTAAACTGGAATGAATATTATGTTTACAGAATCAGCTTTTTGAACTACTCCACCTAGCTTTGGAAAAAAAAAGACATAATAATAATATTATTATTAAAATAAAAAGGCGTTCTTGCAGACAATGTTTATATTCGTGGATAGCAATCTTTTCTTTTGCTAGTGCAGGAACTATGCATAATTACATTAGCACAGCCACAATGCTGTAGGAGTATTATATTTCCTCAGGGCCTCTGTAAATGTACAGCTTACATTCCTCTACATTTCACTCTGCAGCAGCAAGATAAAGAACATCTGAATCGCTCCTTCCCTGCTGCCACCGTCCCACGAAACAACACTGCACCGCCTTGGCTGACTCGGCTTCTCTGTGTGCATTTAAAGCTCGAGCAAAGACAGAGAATTCCTGCCTGCGAAAAAACAGCAAAACAAGCCGAAATCAGGCTCCCTCACATTTTTACGGCTGTGGCGCATTATGGATCCAGCACTTATACACTGTGTTATAGGTTGGATGCAAATGTGTGAGCATGTGTGTTGGGGAAAAGCTGCAGAGACCAATATAGAAAGCACTTAATGTTGATCTGAAAATCCTGCTACGCTGTTTAAAGTTAGCTTTTGTTTTTCTGATGCATAATCTCCTGCTGCAATTACGGCAATTTAACTGTGCTGCAAAAAAATTTAATTTTAGCCTTATGGCATTTTTAGTTTGTTGTTTTAACGCTTGTTAGGCCATCACCACAACTGCCCCCCCTCCAACACGAACAGAGGGCTGTTTAAAAAGAAATATGGGCTTCCTTCTCGACTTTCACAAAGAAGCCTATTATGAGAGATTAAGACTTTAGGCTTAAAATATGCTCAAGAGTCCTCTTTGAGTCCGGCTGAGAAAGGCTTGATATAATTTTATGCCTCTGTGTGCTTGTGTGTGTGTGTGAGACAGAGAGAGAGAGAGGAAATGAATGAAAGAAAATGTTTCACGTAGAGAATCGAAGAGGCCAGAGAGGAGAAAGTGAGAGCAGGAGAAGGGGAGAGATTGTGAGACAGACGGAAAGCAGCAGCAGTCTAAAGATGTCAAAAACGATCCGAGTCTGAGCCCCTGCAGTTGTAAAACTGTCATACCTCGTAGGAAACACCAGCAGTGACCTCAGAATTGGGCTAAGGTAGCCTGTCACACCCATTATACAGTAAACACTCAACAGAGGCCGTGTTTTTGTTGGGTCGTCTCTGTTAAAATAATAGCAATGCGTCCCCTGAGACACAAACATAACATATGAGTGCTATTAGTCAAAAGCTCAAGAGAGGAATTTTCCCTTATTTAAGCAATTGGTCCCAAAATTTCTGGCCATTTGAGACTGAACGTAATGATTGTAATTTTAAAGATGCAGGACTGGAACTGGGGGGAAAATGTGAATGTGAGAATAAATTCCAGTCAAGCATGACTTCAAATACACATTTGAACATAAAATATGGCCATTTCCCCCTATATGTCCCACTTCAAAGCGCCTTTTGATATGCCAATTCAGAGAGACAGTATTGTCAAAAAACAGCCTGGACAGAAAAATCTTTGATAAATAAGAGAGAGAGAATTGTCTTTTTCTGGCTGAAACTTGGAGAAAATAAATGTTTTATTCAGTGGTGTTTCAGAGTGATAATTACAGATCATTCTCGCAGATGTTTTTCATATATTTTTGAAACTGTATAGATGTTATTTACACGGAAAAAAACCCCACCATTATACAAACACATCTGTACCTATTTTGCATTTCCAATTTATCAGAAAAAAAGGATGGAAAAGAGACAAAACAGCGAGATGAGGTACTGACTGCTTCTCTGATTCTTTTTGTAAAATAGTTTTACAAGTTTAATATGCAAAGCTGAATGTTATATTTGTTTTGTTGCAGAAGCACATAAGTCATTTTCTGTCTGACAGTGTCACCGTTTGTACTTCTTTGTGTTTCCACCGACTTCACTGTGAGATCACTGTGAGAATGTATAGCATTAAACGGCAGGGCGTCTTTGACTAATGCTTTATTTAAAAGGCTGTTATTCACAGCTAATTTACTTACAGTTATTATAATCACTCACACAGGATGTACCGAGCCTTGTCTGAATGTGGAATACAGTGGTATCGTAGCATGTGGAGATAATTATGAAGCTAAGGTAATCAATGTCATGCTTGAAGTTGCATTCAAAAGATGCCCAGAGCAAAGTTTACTTGGGCCTTTGGTTAGAAAATCAAAGTGACGGGTCCCCCCCACACCCCCACCCCTCCCCCACCCAAAAAAAAAAAAAAAAAAAGGTTGAATGAAGGTTTTGCTTCAGCTTTAAAACCATGATGAACTGAGCTACTACACATGGTGACATGTTTTATTATTGCTCTCTTGTAGTTTCTAAATTACCTTTACTCGGACTACATCAACAAAGGTTCATATTTCATCAAAATATTTGGTTTAGGAGTTATGATGGACACACATGCTCCAAACCACCCACATGTATACAAAGCAAAAGAAAAACTAGAAGAAAATAACTAAAATGTTTCATTGTGACATTTGTTTTGGGAAGGTTTTTTTGCTATCTAAACACTCATAAACTGATTTCTTCTGACTCATAACTACACTGGATATGCAGATTTTTTTTTTTTGCAAAAATCCCTGATGCTCTTACAAAAGGTTGAGGTCAAATTTCACAAAGAAGCCTTTTGGTTGTTTCAACTTCCTGCTATCAATGTGCCCTGAAGGCATCTTACCAAGGGGGGTCCAAATGTGGACCGGACCTCACATCTAAGGACTGCAGGGCTGTGAGCCAATGGGAGGAGAAGGCAGATGTGTCACTTCCTTTCCTGCCACAAAGGTATGAAAGCAAACTTTTATGTAATCCTGATAGCTCAGAACAATAGAGTTACAGTATATCCTGTGTTAAAATATCTGCTGTAAGTGAAATTACAAAAAGCCACATAAAGAGTAAAACATTCTAGTATTATCATTTTATCTTTAGGCTTCTTTAAAAAAAAACACCAGTTTTCCTCTATATTTATTTCTATATTTTATGTATGAATTTAGAACTAAGTAACTAACTTTAGCTTCTCCAACCGGCTGTTATGCTACCACCATATATCACCAGACATGCAGCTCTAGGAAAGTTTACATTACCTAAAGCTAGATCTAACGCCATCAAGCGCACGGTTCTGTATAGAGGTATGAAAGAATGGAATTCACTGCCTAAAAATATCAAACTCACCACTAACATAAAGCAATTAAAAATATTAATAAAACAGTATTTATCAAAGTAAGAAAACATGGTATATTTATATGAATGTAGTATATTTCTATAGATATATGATGTGTTATTATAATGTATATGCTGTAGAATGAATGTATATACAATATGATATGTATTATGTGTTAGTAGATTGTGTAATGATGTATACATATATGATATGTAGAAATGTGTGTAATATGGATTAGTATGTGAATAATAACATAACGAAGGATGAATGAAGCACAGTTAAGAAGTGTAAATGCTCACTCTGTTTTTGTTTTATTAGGTGAAGCATATTGCTCACTTGTTATTTGTTTTTAGGTTTGTTTTTGTTTTTTTAATTTTTATAATGTTTATGTTTTGTGTTTTCAACTGTATATTTGATACTGTTGGACCCCAGGAAGAATAGCTGTGGCTTTGCTGCAGCTAATGGGGATCTTGATAATAAACTAAAAACCATGTTATATTTATTTTAGGATGGTATAACTCTAACCTACTCTACCACACTACAATGATTTGAAGAAAAAATACTGCTAATGTAAATGACATTTTGTGGGACCCTACTTTCTTCTTATTCGCTTGCAGACCTGAGTTCCACAGACTGAGGTTCACAGCTGGACCCTCTTGATCTTTCCTCCAACTGCTCCATAGTTTTTCCTGGCTGTGAATAAATGTATGAATGTAAGGCAGAGTGCTGGTAAAAAGCCAGCATGCTTACACAGACTCGCTAGATTTCTTGGAAAGAAAAGAATTTAAAAAGTAAGAATTGTAATGAAGCAAAATAAATAATAAATAAAAGTGCAAATATCGTATTCTCTGTTGTTCAGACAGAGTTCATTGCGATGTAAGAAAGAAAAAACATTCAGAATCCAAGAGCAGAAAAAACATGAGATTTTGTGGAAAGTCACTCTGAGCTGCAGCTTCATGTTTTCTCTTCTGTGAGAGATCAGATGTGAAAAGCTCGAGGCAGCATGAGAAATCTCCAAGTTTGCACCCCACACCGCTATGTCTTTTCACATTTCAGTTTATGGAGAGCACACAGCAACGCTCTTCGCTGTTATGGTCACATCCAAGGCCAGACATTGGAGGGGACCAACCAGTTCAGTGACTAAACAACTACAGACCAGGATTTCAACAGACAAGAGAGAAACCGAGATCATTCTGCAGCCTGTTACACCGACAAACACCCGACCAGATGTGTTTAACAAGTTACACTCTTGTTTGTATTCGGCATGTGTGATGCTGTGAGTGATCAACTGTTCACAGTTGTTTGTTAACATGAACACCAACATAAAGCAGCAGGAATTCAGTGACCATTCAGTGTTTTGGGGCTATTTTAAATTGAAGGGGTTTCATGGGCTTTCCATTGGTAACTGCACACTTTTTTTCACCTATACACAAACTACCTAAGAAGGTGCATTTAAAAAAAAAAAAAAACCTTACAGCATATGTTCAGTATTATTTCTTAGTTTCTTTTGTTCAGACAAGGGTAAGTAGGAGATGTTTTTTTACCTGACATGTTTCGACTGGCAACTTCAGTCTTCTTACCCTTGTCTGAACAAAATAAACTAAGAAATAATATTCAGAAGTAGACAAAATGAATATGTTGGAAATAGTATATCTTCAGCTTTGTCAGAGCAAAAAGGGCATGAAGGATATTTTCAGAAAAGGAAATCGCCCACTCCACTCAAGGTGTGTTGTATGTCCTCAGTACCTTTCTTTAGCACTTTGCTTTTTTCTACCTCAAAAGGTCTTCAAACTGCTTTAAGAGTGTTAAGAATGTGAATCTTCTGAATTGTGACATTAACCGAACACCGTATCTTATTTTAAAATGTCTCTAACTATTGGATGAATTGCTGTGAAATAGGATGGGCATCTTTTTAAACTAACATTCCCTCTCATATTTAAGCATCTGTTAACACAACGAGCCGTTTTTATCACGATATGACAAACGCCGATGAAATAAATTATAATATTATAGAATACATTCGATAATACATTTATTTTTTTGAATGGTGTGGCTCAGATGGTGGAGCTGTCAACCACTTTTGGGAAGGTTGGTGGTTTAATGCCAGACCATAATAATAAATAATAATAACTAAAATGTATATAGTGCCTTTCAAGAAACCCAAGGATGCTTTAGAATAGGCATAACTGAAGGATAGAAAAAGTGGGCAGTGATGACAGGGTTGAGGGGTTTAGCCAAAGGCCTTGGTGAGCAGATGGTGCTTGAGGAGATTTTTGAAGGTTTCCAGGGATGCAGCATTACGGATTTCAGCCACCCCAGAGGGTGGGGCTGCAGCGCTGAAGGCAGAAGCTCCATAAGTTTTCAGTTTGGTGCAGGGGGGTGTAGAGCAGACCTTCATCAGGGGACCGCAGGTTCGGGGACGTGTGTAAGGTGAACAAGATCATTGAGGTATGGAGGGGCGAGGTTGTGGAGGGATTTGTAGGTCAGGAGGAGGAGTTTGTAGTCAATGCGTGACTTGATTGATAACCATGGCTGTCTCCATGTCAAAATAAGATACTGAACCCCAAATTGCTGCTGATGCTGTGTCATCAGTGTATGGATGTTATGAATGAATTACACGATGCCACCTGCTACCTGTGTATGAACGTGTGTGAATGATGACCTGTTATGTGAAAGTACTTTAAGTGGTCGCTATGACTAGAAATGTAGGTTGCGGTCCTTAAGGATCAAAACCTGATGGACCGTAACAACAGTTTCTTCCCCTCTGCAACTGGCCTCATCAACAAGGCCAGAAGCCCCCTCTGTCTTTCCCCCTCCACCCTCAGTACGTTACATTAACATACCTACAGCTACCCGACCTTATGTTGCACATTGCAAATATTTGTACTTTAAATGATTCCATATTTGTACATATTGTTTCTACTGTTTATATTTGTATATATTTTCAAATAATTTTAGTATGTTGACTTTTCTACTCTATATATTTTCTATTTAACCTACTGATATACTTGCCGTAATCTATATCTATATTTTTGTAGATTTTTTCTTCTTATGCACCAACACACCACAGCAAATTCATTGCATGTGAAAACCTACTTTGATTCTGATTCTGATTCTGACAAAGGCCATATGGTCAGATGTAAATAAATTATTTAAAATGTAACAACAATGATTTATTTCACAAGTCAATTGGGAGCAAGAAGAGACAGAAAATGCCACTGGTGGTACTATACAGCAACAGCTTGAATGTCCAGAGTTTACAAGGTGCACCTCAATGCACCATGAACTATCTTTTTTTTTAGAGTTCACAGAAACAATTTGTTTACATAAACTCACGGAAAGTGAACGCAGGTCCACGCCGGTGTCTGCGGGATAGCTGGAAGACTATTCCTTTTTTGTTATTTCTCCATCATCTCTGACTGAAAAAAGTGACCATTGTCTCTGAAAATGCTGCAAACTACTGGTAAGCTGCGCCTGTCTGTCTTTGGAGTTTTGTTGTCGTTTTTACCGGATGCGCACGAGTCGGCGGCTACTCGCTACACGCTTTTAGTGTTTTACATATTTTTGTGTGTATAGTCCTTAGTAAATATTCGCCTGTGCTATACTTTCTGTTTAATACTAATTAGCTAATATTAGCATTCCAACATTCTTAGATGTACTTTCTGTTTAATTAGCATATGTTAGCATGCTAGCAAGACGGTAAAGATGATATATTAGCTTAACATGATGATATTTAGAAAAATGTGACGTGCTTTTTATAGCAATATGATGCCTGGGAAACACTTTATTTTGAGTCTTCCTGTCAAGCATTTATACCCAGTAGTCGATATAAACATTTAGACTTGTTTTAATTGATTTGTATTTAACGTTGACACGCAATAATGTGTTTTAAGCAGATATGGGTTTTATAACAGTAAGACACAGTTGTAATACTATTAAATATATTTGCATATCTTTTAATTGCTTACAATACTGTAGGCTATAATAATAAATGTTAAAATGTCCCCACTGAAATATTTCATATTATTTCATAATATTTCATTTTCCAGAGGGCACTTTAGTTTATTGGTAACTTCTATGGTTGAAATCATTTTTTTCTCTATCTAAGATGGCTTTAGAAGTATGCTTTATCTGTTTTTTCTCTTTGCACATCCGAACAACTCTCCCCTAAAAAGATTGAGTAGTCCAAATGGATTGTTCTTGACCCTGCCTTGATTTTCAAACGGCATTTCTTGTTTTCCCTGGTGACTTTTCTGGGGGTAACTGTAGTTTAATGCACCGTTAAAAGGCTGCAGCTGGAAAAGTGAACAGGAACATTTTTAACAACCTCACAAAGCCCCTAAAGCCTGTCTGTGACCACCTCACGCAAAAGAGGAAGCAGTCTCTCAAACCGCAGATTCCAAATGCTGCATGTCAATCTTTCACGTTGGGCAGATGTGATGGTCATTTCACTTTCATTTCTCTGCCTGAGCTTATTAAGTATTGATTTTGAAAGCATCTCCCGACCACGGTTGAATTGTATTAAACATAATTCAAATTTGGACTGTGGTGTGTGAGATATAGCAGAGACCTTGAAGGCTTCCAGGAGAAATGGGGAGGACAGGGCTTGTGTAGCATACTTCAGAAGGGGGGAAAGAGGGATCCGTCCTGTATGTATGTACTGGACATATATTTCCTGGAGGAGCAGCAAATCTTGAAGGAGAAGTCATAGTCAAAAAAGATTAATTTCATCATATAAAGGATATACGGCCACGCTGCATCCTGGAGTTGTAGACCTACAATTCGATGATACATGTGTGTGAAAAAATGAGTTCTATTACTTGTCCTTCGATATGATAGCACATGTAATCTGTCTCTAGGACTTAATAAGAAAACTGTGTAAGTATGTGAGTCATGAAAGAAGACAGCGGGGTAAACTGCACAACAAGGGATGCCAACATTCATATTAGATCCAGGCCCTTGGGCATCATTGTGTGTTATGAGTTCAGCATTAATTGCTGCCTTTGGGAACGTTTGTTCTTGACGTAATTACTTGTCAGAGGGAACCCTTACTCTCGATAAAGCACGAGCTGCAGATGAGCACGTTTTGTGACAAATAATTCAGGTTTTTAACAAGACAGAGCTGATTCCCAACACTATAAAGAGCAAATGTGTCCCCCTGTTACTGGTGCTTCTACAGTAATTGCAGCTCCAGGACAGGCTATGCAATAAAAAAAATCGTATTTAATATGAATGTTGTTTCATACTTTTTTGCTGTTTAGAACTGAAACAATTCAGCTGATTGAGTTGATGAAAAATTCTCTAGTTGGTGCTTCTTATTTGTGAAGATTTTCTTTTTCAGGGTGCACAATATATTGATGATGTTACTTAGGCCTTGCATTCACCAAAGCAGTTTTCCCGGCTGAAATTACCAGGTGCTCTTCTGAAAAGTCAGAGCGGGAGTGCTAAAATGCTAATTCAAGTATTTTAACAAGTGTAAATATGCGGCATTGCTATTGCAAAGAAATACTAAAAACTGTGCACTGTCACTAATTTAGATAATCTTGTGATAATTTGCAGATTTGAGAAGAGTAGGTATAATTTCAGTCAACCAAGATGACTCCATGACTACAGACTTAATGTCAGTTAGATGTGGTAAGTCAGAGTTATGGAATATTAAATCATCCATCTTTACTCAGTAAATCTTAACCTCACTGACCCTCAGGTGTGGACAAACCAAAATGTGAAATTAGTGGTTATCTTATCAGTATTATGCATTGGTATAGACTTAGAAAATGCAAATCATGCGTCCCTATTTCTTTTTTTTTGTGACAGTAAATTGAACATCTTTCAATTTTAGACAGTTGGTCGGATAAAACAAGACATATGAAGTTGTCACTTTTGGATTCTGGTAATTTGTTATGTATATTTTCTGTCATTTTACAGACCTAAACGATTAATTTGAAAAATGCATTCATGGGTAGATAATGAAAATAAATTGCAGGCCAACTGTATTTTCCTATGCGGTGTAATCAATTCAGAACTCTTTCTAAAACTGACCTAAAAATTGAACATAAACAAGTTTCTGATCTCAGATTTCAGTGTCACTTTTCACATTTATTGCTCTGCTTGACCGTTTGACACACACCAACACTCTGGAACAGGCACTCATACACATTCACCCACACACACTCAGGCACACATGCCCTGTTGGACTTCGAAGCCTTGCGACCGTCATGTCCATCTTTTCAAACACTGTCCAGACAGGAGAAAAACCTTGGCCATCAGCTCTCCTCTCTGAACCTGTCCATCACTGTCACTCTGGATCAGTGGTGCAGAACTCATCCTTCCTCTCCCGCTGGTCCCCGCCGGACTGGACTTGCTCAGTCTAGCCCCTCATATCGCTGTCAGGAGTCCCAACTGACAGCCTGCTGCTGCAGCTGATTCCAGTTTGTTGGCCCTGCTACGGACCAATGCCAGCAATCTGTGCTTTGGCAGTGGGTGGCCGTCTGGTAAAGGAAAAGCTTTGATAGGTACTATGATGGAGTTATTGGTATGGGCATCTTAACACCCCAAAAGCACTATCATATGCATGAAATAGCAGCGTGTTGGAATGGCAATCCCTGACTTTGACGTGAGAATGCTCAAATCCCGCAGTTCTCAGGGAGAGATGGCGACACGGGTAAAACACGCACACATGTCTCAACTGCTCGAGCAGACCGGATGTCACACCAGTCCTGCGTCTGTGCATGAGCTCAGGCCTTTTCTTTCTCTCTCTGCACCACATGTGTGAATTCTATCGTAATGGCTGGGGTTTCCAGAGAAGTCTGGATCTTTCAAACAAACCACAACAGGCGGTAAACCCAGCTTCTCAACCTCCCACAGAGACTGGGACAGTCAGTGGAGAAGTGAGAGTGGGGATTGGAATTTAATTACAGCCTTAAAGCCCTCAGAGTCCAATATGAGAGAGAGGGATGAGACATAAATCTACAGGGGTGCCTTTGTTTGTACGGTGGCTACAACAAGAAAATCATTCGAAACCCACTGCGGAGACACGAATGTCTGTAGAACAGCAGTTCAAAGTTTGACGGATGAACAACTGGGCTTTCAAAGACTGACATAGTCACTCACTCTGTACTCCCAGCTTTCTTTAATTAAAGTGTCCATTCTTGTTCTATTATGGAAAACTGTGCTTCAATAACAGACTGGAAGTAACAAAGACAAATATAGATTTAATTACATACAGTGTCTATCAATATATTTCACTGTATATTGAAACAAGTCCTCCAAACCACACAAACACATAGGTAATTTGTTTCTACCCCCTTATATGACCCACAAGAGCTTTTTAAAAAAAAAAAAAATTAGTCACCCTAACCGGTAGAGGGATCTGTGGCACTTTTGTTAGTTGTAGGCCCCAAAACTACTTGGTTAGGTTTAGACAAAAAAGAAAAGATAGGTTGGCATTAAATTACTACTGATGGTAATTTACGGTAGTTATGTAGGTGACATTAAACATGTCATAGCTATGCATAGAACTTAAATTACATACGTTACTTAAAATATAAGTTTTGGTGCCACTGGGGACACAAACACCCCATAATAAACATAAATATGGGACGTAATAGGCTGCTGTACAAAAGTTTTTTGGTGGAGGGCAATCGAATAATGGTCATATCATTTCGCCATAAAAATAGATTTTCACTGTTTTTGAGCAGAAGAATGCTAGGGAGTTCACAGACTATTGAGAAGGTTTACTAAACTATCTGTGTCTTGCAATACATCACTTTGCGAGCGGAGATTCATGGCTAAAATCATCCATCTTTTTCCACATTGCTGACCATAAACGCAATTCCCCTGTGTCTAAGTGAAAGAACATGGATGTACTATTACAAGGGAACCTATGGCCTTATGATTGGATTCAAAGCTGCTTTGGCCGACACATCAAGGGAATTTTCTGGGCTGCAGATTGGCCAGACTGGCGGCAGAGCATAGAATCTGCAGAGTGAGTTAAAAGTCACAGGCCTGCTCCCAATCCATTGTATTTCAGCCAGGGTGGGGCACTGAGGATGAAAACCAGATTGGGTGCTCCATATACTGTTCCACATGCAGCATGAAGAATAAGGCCTGAAGGACGCTTTCTGTCTCTTTTTTTGCTTTCGCTTCACATTTGTAACCAAGATCCAGTGAGGAAGTGTTGTTTTAGGACTTCACTGGACCCTTCTCTGATAGGTGTGACAGGGAACATTGAAGGGTTACATTCACAATGCTGTGGCTTGCAGTGTTACTCAGAGAAAGAGAGGAAAAAACAGGCTCGTGGCTCTGTGAGAGGCTGACAGGGGGTGGGGCACCCTCTAGTGCAGAAATCCAGATGTAGGTCACTGCCAAAAAATTCCAAAATCCTGATGTTCTGGCCAACAGGGAGGCTGCAAAACCTTCTCCATGTAAATAACGTCAGCAGATCACCCCCTACAATCCCTTTCCATAAAGAATCTGGAGACATTTAAGCTGAGACAGCCATGAGAATACAAACCGCATGTCTTCTTCTGTTAGGGTTTCTTAAATCACCTCAGCTCTGCTAAAACAAAATATCAGGGTGCAATTTGACAGGGACACGTCAGGCAGTGGATGGGGGAGTATGACGATCGTAAGGCTTACATAGGAAAGAAGTCGGGATATCCAACATGTCAGCCATGATTGGTTTTGGCATCAATATCATGCTTATATACCTTTTCAAACTGACTAGGTTTGCTCAACAAATTGTTGCAAAATATTGCTGTCATTTTGTTTGTCTGGACCAAAGTCTTTAGGCGTCTATTTAGGGGATTGAATAGTCATGTGCTGAACTTTCCACTGATATAACTGGCCTTGTTCCAGGTCGAGGTCTCAATTCTCAGTGTTTGAACTAAGAGGATGAGCCTGGTTTGAGAAACTGCCATGCATACAGAGGGAAAGCTACTCCGTGGCTAAGAAAGCATGTGTGAATTCTTTGTGTGCAACCAAAAAAAAAAGAAGGATTATTCTCACAAAAAGTTGGTTGAGAAACAGCCTGCAAAAAATTAGCACTAGCGAAATTGAGTGTCTCTAGTGGGTGCATGCCGATTCCACCTGTTTTCTATTCGTTTGTGTAATCGCAGCCATGCAAGTGTCATCATTCCCTCATTTCAGTGCGAGGTTCATTCCACAAACTCTATATCCATTTTTCTGACACATGCAATCTCTTTCAACAAACGTGATGACTTTTTTCTTTCCCCAGGAGCTGTGAGGTGTTACCTACCAGATGTTTTATTCTCGGTCCACTCAAGGAGACATTTAGATTTGGAGAGGTAAAGCTTTTATCTTGTTGAAATGTAGCTATGTGTCTGATGGTTGTGAGAAACATGGAAATGTTCCAAACCGGGAGAGTGAGCCACATAAATGTCTGTGTCGCACTGTGGACTTAATAGTTACTTTGGGCTGCCACCTCCTTGCTTGACATTTTCTCTCCATAAAATCACAGCAGAGTGACATCTGGACTTCATGCAGCAAACCACTGTAATACTTCAAACGTCAGGGTGGTTTTCACTACCTATCTGCACTAAAACTGCTCTCCAACAGAGCAAAGCAATAATTTATTCTCTCGCTCTCCATCCTAGCAATAAAGTAATCTCAGAAAGACTGCAATTTTCATTAGCAATTAATTTGCCAGTTCAATTCTTAATTAAATGATTCATTATTTGGTCTGTAAAATGTCAGATGTGAAAAACAATTTCCCAGAACCCAAGTCGAATTTAAATGTCATGTTTTGTCCGACAAACTGTCAAAGACCAAAAGGTATTCAGCGTATTGTCATAAGAAATGTTTACATTTAAGAAGGAGGAAAACTTTTTTTTCTCAGTAATAACTTTAGTTATATAAAATTATCAGAATTGTTGCACTAATTATGTATTTCTATAGACCAATTATCACATTATCTATGTATAGTTTGATATTAATTAAATGTCAATTCAGGCAAAGTAAAAAGTCTAAGTTCTGTTCAGCAAGCAGTACTCATAAAAGAAGGTTATTCTTATAAATAAAAGGAGACCAATTACCTTAACATTTTAAAGTAAGCAGAACTAAGAGTGTAAGATGCGAGCTAGTTTGAAGGGACAATCGTCTTTTGTGGCAAACAACATAGTCGGATTTTCTTTTTTTAATATACTTTTCATATCTCTTACATTCATTTAAAAATCCTTATACCAAATTAAGCCTTTAGGTATGTCTTAAATTCCACATTTTAAATTTATGACAGAAGCAGAAAAGGAACAGTGAAAAGTATAAAACGTAAAATATGTAAAGAGTGATAAACAACACAGCCTGAAAGACAAAACACTTCCCTTCATGAAGTCAACCTGTTAATTACATTCACAACAGAAAACACAAATTCAAACCAGCAGCAAAACACAGTCGAACTCAAGAGATTTAACAGCGACTTCACTAATGGTTAAAATGACATAAACCACCACACAAATGACAGTTACTAACATAAATCACAGCGCTCTGCACTGACACTTTACAAACACTAACAAACACTTGCATTTTGGAACATAAAGCAGTAAACGTAACAACATACTTCATCCAGCACAAGGCATGATGGGGAATGTGGGCTGTTACTGCAATATATAAACTATTTAAAATAAAATGAGTTCTGTCGAGTTTCTCCAAGTTTTGCTGATCGGTCCACCCTACTTATACTTTCAAGTAATTACTTTCTTCTCCAGAAAGTTATATTGTGTGTGTGTGTGTGTGTGTGTGTGTGTATGTATATGTATATATATATGTATATGTATATATATATGTATATATATGTATGTATGTATATATATATATATATATACACGTTTTTTTAAGTAAAGTGATTTACTTTTACAGTGAATGTGGTGTCAGAAAACTTGGGAAAGTGAACCCAAAACTAGCTCACCACCACTTTAGAGAGGTATGTTTTGTTTTTGTTGTTGTCATTTTGATGAACTGACCCTTTAGGTATAGATAATATCTGCTTGTTATGATTATCAAAAATGAGCAAAAATTATAGGTTGTATCACAAGTCTACATAAATATCATTTTAAAAACTACTAGAGTTAATTATGGGCGGAGAGACTTCTGGTATGTTTGCATAACTTTGCAGCTATGCAGCGTTTTCCCCTCTTTGACGAAAATACCCCGTGAACTCGGCTCTAAACAAAGTGTTAAGACTGGCAACACACACATGACATGTATGTACTGTGACATGTCAACATGACTGGTTGTATTTATCCCTGCACAGGTTGCGAATGACCAGCCACGCATGACTGCTGGAGCAGTCGCTGAGGTTAATTAACTATCTGGAAACTATTTCGGCCCTGCCAAGTTTGTGTCACTTCAGGTATGTCTCCATTTAATGTCTTCCACTCTAAGTATAGGTGGCTGGCACTGGCTCAGAGTGCTTTTCCGTTGTGTGGAATTATAATGACAGGACAGAGAATGAAATAATATGGGCACAGGTTCAAAAAGGTTTCACTCCCAGGTTCCTCAAAGAACTGCGTGTTTTGCCAAAAACTGCTAGGACAAACATGAATTAATAAGGAACCTTGTCTCTTTTGCATTAGTATTTTAATCCAACATGCTGTTACACAGTGGTACCAGTGTGTTGAGTATGTACTGATCTTTTAGTTGAGTGAAATGTAGCAATACTACAGTGTAAAAATATATTTACATGGCTTTCTATATTAATTTAATTCATTGTAAATAGCAGCTCACTTATAAAAACACTGATACATTTTATTCATAAGCCATGAACAGTGAATATTGTACTATTTATTATATATACTTCTATTTCCTTCTATTCTTGTTTGGGTAACTGGAAAAAAAACTGAATTTCCCTCCGGGGATCAATAAAGTATTTGCGATTCTGATTCTGATATTAAAAATGTTGATTTTCTTAAACAAACTTGTTAAAAACCCAAGAAAGATTTAAAAAAAAAAATAATTAAATTTCAAAATAATAATTCAATTGCAATAGGGCTATCTGCATTTTGGGGGCAATTATTTCAGTTATATGTGATTTTTATTTTTTTTTAAGTAAAGCCTTTGTTGTAAAAAAAAAACAGAAATGAAGGGGTTTCAAGTTTCTACAAACATTAAACCCTTTTCCCCCCTACACTGTTCTTTGCCTTTGTAGTGCAGAATATTTCATGCTGTATTTCATGCTATTCCATCATTAGCTTTGAAAGAAGTTGAGGTGTTATCAAGTAAAAAGTCAGGATATTTGTTCTCTTTTGTGAAGTAGAATCCATAAGAGTAATTATCGTAGCTTCTAGATGGTCTCAAAGCAAAACAACAAATATATTAAAGTGTTCTTTGGTGTCTATATTCATGCACTGGCCTTATTTGTTTGTAGCATTAGCATAATCAAGTATTGCATGAAATACAGTTGTCATATTGTTACATTGCTTGTACCTGCAATGTGTTGATGTTATCTCTTCTGTTGAGACACAGTTATTGCAGCACTATTCATTGGGGGACATCAAAGCCTCTGTTCTCTATGCAAAAGGCTCTCAGCAGCTTCCTATCTGTGGCTCAGTCAATTGCCACTTCAGGATGGATCTGGGATTTCTGCCACACAACAAAATGTATGAACATGTCATATTGTCAAATTTATCTGCAGACACAGTGATGCTCTGCACACATGAATTTATCATAACTATATTAAATGAAGAGAAATGCATTAAAAATGTCTTTGTGAGAAAAGATTGTGATATGTGACGCGTGTGTGTGTGTGTATGTGTGTGTGTGTGTGTGTGTGTGTGTGTGTGTGTGTGTGTGTATAGTGAAAAGGCAATTTGATATTGCATATATGATGTGAATGCAGGATTGGTATGAAATTATTAATTAACTGCATTTGCTATTCTGGCCTTTTACATCTAACATTACATTAAACATTCAAATGCAATAGGCAGTCGGTTCTTTGTGCGTTTGAAATTCAGTGTAATACGATCTTAAAGTATAAGATTTATTCAACATACTGTATTTATGCAGTGTGCGTAAAAGTCCCTTTAGTGAGCGTTTTTGACATTCACAATAACACAATAACAGACCACAGTGAGATTAAAATCAAGGAAGCAGCATTTTTTTTTTGCTTTCTGTGAAATAATTCCAATTGTTGGAGTATGTATGAGTAGTGCTAGAGGGGAGCAGATAAATTCTGGGACATGGGTCGAAATGGATCATTGCCAACAAGCTCAAATGAAGACTATTTTTGCTTTGTTTCCAGTGAGTGATTGCTGAGTGTGAGGCATTAGTTATGCTGACTGCAGAGCCATAAATAATATTTTACTGTGGCGAGGGTGTGTGTGTCTGTAAGCATGACATCTGGGTTTTAATTCTCGGAGAAAAAATCCCATATCTGCATGATCCTTCTAACGCAAGCCATCTGAAGAGAATACAGATGAGAGATGCTCCCTCTATTCTCCCACAGCCTCCCTCACTCAACAACAGTGCATGGCAACATACAGTGACCTTGGCTGATTAAACATTCCTCTCTGGTCTGTATTCTGTTAACCAGCCCTCACTGTGTCTATAGTTTGGATGCACTGAGCACCTACAATGGTGCTGGGCTGTGAATGGATTTGGGATTTTCTTTTACAGAAGAGTGGTCCATACTGCTTCTGCAGGTTTTTTTAATGTGGATTTATATGTGTCTGTATGATGCTGGGGATATGCATGTGTGCATGTTTGCAAATCAATATGATTTAATTGCACGTGGCCTGTGGGATTTATTATCATCACTCATTTTAATGAGGTAGCAAGTTGATAGGACAACAAGATCACTAAGAGTAATGTTCCACTGGGAGAGTGCAAAGACCGCCACCAGATGGCTCAGTTGGGAATGACTGGAATACCAAACAGGCTTTACAAACAGAATCATTTCACTTGCAAGGTTAGGTAGCATAATTTCTGCCATGTTTACAGAAATAGACTTGAAACAGCCTATTAGAGCACCAAAAAAGAAAGCAAAGCAGATGATGAAGCACACTCCAGTCGACGGCACATACTCAGGAAAAAACATCATGATTTATATACTGTATGAATTAACATGTTTTTCACGTGATTGCCACAGTGGACTAATACCTTCAAGGAAGTAATGTTGTTTAGGAGTCTCTGTCTGCATCATAACATTTCGCATTGCAGTGCTGAAGATATACTTTTATCATGTGGGCCAGACTGATCCCTGGTTTAATTTCATAGCAAATTGTTGGCTCTTTGAAGCCTTCAGTTACCACATGGTGACACTGGAAATGGTCTATTTAATACCTGTTATATTGTCACTAGTGCTTCAGCTGCCTCAAGCCCTCTGTGAGATTGGAGAGGAACAAAGGGAATATGAATTAAGTCTGTAACTGAGCTGGCCTCTGGCATACCGAATACTGAATTCAGCCGTGCTTTATGAGCCTTTCATCTGATTCCGGTCTGCTAATTCTTGGTCTTAATTACAATGGTAGGAGACAGACCTGGGCTATGAAAAGATGTTCAACATAGGAAGCAGAGCTATCAGGAGAGTTAAAAAAAAACTGAGGTGAGCTGAGAATACCACTCCCACATTCTTGATGTATAAAGGGAAAGTTGGAGTCAAACTGAATACTCAAAGATCAGAAAGTGCTCCTGGAATCGGCAATGTCTTGAGTAGTGTGTGTGTGAAGCCTGTACAGACTCCTCAGCTCTGATTTTTAAGCTATTTAACAACCTCATTCCCTGCTGAACACTGGTACCTAAGGCCAAAACTGTCTCTCATGTCCAAGACAGAATTTAGAGCTATTTGAAAACTGTAATAATGTGAATGAAGTTTAAATCCAGACACCGTCACATCTTATTAAAGTAGACACAGTGCATGAAGTGCATGTCTGCGATTGCTAAATATTTAGAGCAGAGGCAGCAGTCGTTTTATTTGCCTGAAACACACAACCGCAGAGTGCTGTGCTGATGCCAAAGAGTCTCGGGAAACTAAGGAAAACAGAACAATACAAAAGTTCTAAACCAAACTGTCAAGTACGTAGAAATGCAATCGATAAGGCGAAGAATCAAAACGATACAAGGCCTTGCTGCAGATAAACAGCAGCTGGCACTACTGAGAATAAAAACAGAGTTAAGGTTAAGTCAAAAACCTTCCCAAGATGAACATGATAAGACGACTATAATCTATAAAGTCATTTTCAATTCAACCTATCTCTGGAAAGTTCTGCACAAACTGGCCAACAAACCACTTAACAACATGTGGCTCGGTTTAATTGAATCGTACATTTAGATACAATGGAATTTCTGGTAACACCACGACAAGCTGTCAGCTACATTTCATTCAAGTTGGTAAAAGATTCAAGGACACTTAGAGCAGCAGGGCATTGCTATGAGTCACCAAGACTGGAAGCTTTTGCAAACCAAGCAATAGTGCAGCCAAAAAAGAAGAAAGGGATAAAAAAAAAAAAACTTCAAACAGATTGATGAAACATTATCAAAATGAGTTCCCCCTCAGTGTGCTCATCCCTGCTCTCACAGACATTATAGGCACTCCAAAAGCGGCTGTCTGTGGAATTGACAAGCACTGCCAGGTCGGGTGTTTGATCTCGGTGGTAATCATTACGATGCTTTTAATTGATACAGCTTTGTCCCCTACCACTGCAGGTCCAGGTGAAACATTTGATCCATGCTCCCTGAGGTAAACCTGTCCCTGGGAGGTGCTTCTGTCTACCTGTCACCTCTGTCCCTGAGGCGAAATCCAACATCTAAGCACAACAGAGTCAGAGGCAGCATCTGTAGGTTTTTTTGGGGGGGGGGACACACCTGTGTTTTTGAACATTTTCCCATTTACTATAAATGCTGTATGTTGTGAAGCATTTCTCAAAGCACACCGCAACTTTTTAAATGAATCAATGTGTTTTTCATGCTTTCTAGGGAGCCACCGTTTACTCTTTAATGTCAGCTCAATTGAAAATTTATTTGGAGATTCTGATATTTCATCTATTAAAGCACATATTTTTAGACATCATTTATGAATTATTGAGTTAATGGTAACTTAGCTTCTTGATACAAGTGAAACGGTGGATTGCTTTGAAGCATACTCCGTGTGGTGCATTGATATGCTGGAGGGATTTTAAGATTTGAACCTGGAAGACAAACATTTAGCAAACATAAACAGTCATTTCCCATCTACAAGTCAATTATGTTGGTTCCTGAGTGCTTTGGCAACCCACTGCTACTAAATAGTTAGAATAACCCAAATAGAGATGACAAATTGCCCAAAGGAGATTGATAAAGTGCAATTTAATATTAGTTTTAAACTATCATAATATTTTTTTGACATTACTAAGGATCGGCATGTCTTATCATCCCATAACACTCGCTTTTGTATCACTGTAACACGACCTACCCTATTCATAAACAGATATTAGACGTGTCTAAAACCTGGGCATGCAAACTGGTGCATCTCTGAATGAGTCTAACTTCGATCAGACTTTTTCAGTCCTAGTACCAATACCTGGGCCCTGGGAATTGGGGAGTTCACTGAGATTACACCTGCTTATCATGTCATTACGCAAACATGTCAGCAAACAATTGCCTACTTATAAATCAAGTCGATGCGGCGAAACAATATCGTCCAACTCAAGTTCCCAGAGACCTGATGAATGTCAGTTCAGTGTTCGATCACTACGAAGCTATGCTTATCCAAACAAAAAATATTTGTATTATACATATTTATATAAAAAATGTTTTAGCTTACGAGCTGCTTAAATTAATTCTCCAATACTTTACATCAGGTCATGGACATTTAATTCTGTAATTACTGTACAGTGAAACACAAAAAGTAACTTAAAATATTAACAAGCTGCAGAGTTGGATCCTATTCTGAGAATTAAATAAAAAAAAGAAAAGCTGATAACAGAAGAAGTAAGTCCAAAAGCATGTATGACACTTAATTTGAAAGTTAACATCTTCTAGTTTCTGAAAATATTGTGTTTATTCTATGTCTGAAAGACTGCGTAAACGACACCAGTTTGAATAAACAACTTTTATTTTGGGTCTACCCTTAACCCCTCCCCAATCCTGCTGGCAGGCAGGAGGGTTTTAAGAGGTTAAAGTGATATGAATTCACTTCACTGTGAGTGTGAATTTGGAAGCTTTGTGCATTAAAAGTGTTGATGTTGAGCAGCTGTCATCTGAGAAAGTCTTGGCTTCCTGTCAGCGTTTAGAAACATTTTCAAAATAATCCAAGCCTTTCAAGTGCATTACCATGCAATCATTAACATAACCTTGACTAAGTATAAAGATGACTAAACATCCATTATGATGGATTACCTTTTTCAAGCGAGTCTCTGAGGTTGATTTCCACGCCATGCAGAAATTAACTGAAACCTGTAGCTGTCTGGGAGGTAGAAAAAATGCATTCATCAATCTAAAAACATGTGGGCACAAGTCAAAGGGGTCAAAGGTCAAAGGCTGAAAAGTCAAGGAGGCTTGACTTTGGAGATGGATTGGGGAGTTGTCAATGGATTTCCACAGCCTGAATTATAATGTATGTGAGAAAGTGGGTCAAAACTTCGACTCCGCTTTGACCGTGCGGTGCGGGAGCCCTGTGGTTACACCCTTTCATGTAAAACCATACATGACTCATGACAAGTCGTTTGTCATGACGATCTTATAGCCTAAACCCAGCACCATAAATGATTACGACCAGTGTCATGTCTTATCAGCACCGACATTACATAGGCTTTACAGCAGGTTTAATATTATCATAGGTCATTTACTGTGCTGTTTACATTGCTTTGAAGGATTTATGTCCAACCTACTCACTGTCCAGTATTCATGCAAAAAGGGCTTATGTCGATCCCAGAAGTGGAAAGATTGGGGATGGAAGCAGTTGAGTTGAGGGTAACACTGTTGCTCAGTCGGGGCGGGGGAGGCAGACATTTAAAAGAGCTTACTGCTGTAGCTTTCACTCTGGCTTTGATTGTCTTTGCTTTGATCTGGTTTGGGGCGGCCATGTTGTGCAGTGTTATCCTCCCATAATCTCTGCCATCTCTGAAACGCTGCAGTGAAAAAGACACCGACTGGGTTTCTCTGTCTCTGCACTGCCTCGGCCAATATTTTCACCCCCTCGCAGAAAACATGAATCACCTTATCTTATGTATAAAAACTGGAGAAAAATCTTTTGAGGGAACTCCGGATACATCCAAAAAACACATGACTCAGTCTGTCGAGGAAAGAAAATAATCTTTGAAATGGAATATAGAGCATGACTCTGGCAAGGTCACCTGGACAACTTTCTTGCCACACTATGTACTCAGACTCTTCATGCATGCCCTGCTTTGTTAATGAACCAGACTTCCACTTAATCAAATGCAACATTACCTTCCCTTCAGCAACTAAAACAGTGTACTACAGAGAAGCTGCTATATGCTGTTTTCTAGGGGGGGGATTTCTGAGCACTAGCACTAAAGCAAAACTTCAAAGGGATATTGTGCATCTATCCCAAATTAGCTGCCTGTGCAACTGTCTGAGCACTTTGAGACCATCCTCTGTTGGAATACATTATCTTGTGGTTGTGAAATTACAGACATTTATGTTGTAGTGCATCAGTGAGCCTGCCAAAGGACAAAATACTTGGATATTCCCCGCATGAACCCACAAAGCAGACCTGGTACAGTGAATAGAGACAAGCCCTTATGGTTTTCAGATCAACATTCCCAGACAGACTTACTGTGTATATATATGATACCTCTTGATGCCCAGAGCTCACCCTGCTTGCAGCTGCCACAGGAAGGGGGCACCAAGCTGCAAATACAAGCATCACGGCTACAAAAGACATGGGAAGTGAGGATAAGGCGTGTTTGCATACCTCATGTTTCCTCCATTTTTTTCCTCTTCTGTCTCCAGTTCTGAACATCTTATTAAAGCCCATAACATTTTTTACTGCATGTTGGTTACAAAATCAGACTTTAGGCCTTTGCAACAGGTCATTGGAGCTTCTTGTCCAGGATCCAATGTACATATTCAACAGAAATATATTCACTGCAAGAGCTGTCATGCGTGTTGACACACACTTGGAAGACCTTCTGCAGTTTGCACATGATTTGTATCACCTGCATGTCATTAAAGCATGAGCTTTTGCGAGCGGTATGAGCTACAACAAAGACAGGACCTACATCACATTGAAATATCTGATCTGTCTGCAGCTGAGGACAATACAACACAGTCCTTGGTGCTTAATTACATAAACAAATGCATGATTAAAAGTTGTGCTGAAGCCCTTCGCCAGCTGTTTGAGGCAGGCTGACACAGCTGTATACATGTGTCTTTGCACACTAAATCAAATGTCCCATTGTGCTCATCTGGAGTGAATTAGACTGTGGGAGGAAGGGGGACCTAGAGGCTTTGATATACAGAGGAGGAAATGGGTAATGTCCTGGAACCACATGCAACATCCTAATAGGAGCTGGTGACTGATAAGAAGGAGATAACTAGCTCATCTCTGCCTGTCTGCAAACTGTAACCTTTATTTCTTTGGATCAAAAACTTGAAACAGTGCTAATTTTAACACATTAAGACATAGTTGCTTTCTTTTCCTAATTGGCATATCTTTTGTAATAGCATATTTTTCGGTCAAAGTCTTCATACAGGCAGTGCCAGCCCCACCATGCATGCCACCCCTCCTAAAAAAAAAAGAAATTACAGATTTTTAAGCAGTAAGATTCAAATAATTGTACTCTCCAGATTTCGGTAATCTTAAAATGATAGAAGTACGCTTGCCATTGCAATGTTGTTGGTTTGAATCCCAGCAAGAGGAAGGAAATTTAGGGATCCAGTGACATCCAGAAGCTGGAGAGCTGCAAATATCACACACCCCACTCCCTATAAATTCAGTTGATGTGCTGTGGAGGAAGGCACTCAAGCCCCAACCACTGGAGTGGATTTGGTCGGTAGCCAACAGAGGAAATCTGTGGTTGTGTGAGGCTGCTCCTGTGTGAATGTGTAGCAGGGTGTGTCTGAAATACAGCCACTATACACAATATTTCAATTGCCTGGACAAATGACGGCTTAGATTTGTGTTTAAGTTATAATTTTTACACTAACCATCTCTGCAAACAAGTGGACCTAGATGTTTGGTCGTTGCAAAACAAAATCATAATAATTATAATTTGTGTCGTTAAAACCAGATGAATGTGTCAGGCTGAAATAATGCAGCACAGTTACAGCTCTAAACAGACCAAATCTGAAAACAGGAAGGATATTCATTTTCTTTTCATTCATTTAAGGGCATAAATCATTCCCTTTGAAGTGCGGCCGAGCCTGTTTGCAGGGAACATAAGAAAGGCAATATGGAGAGCAGCTGGTCAGTTGGGATGAACATGACATGCTGTTTGTTTGGGAAGAAAATAGAAAGAACGGAGAAAAATGAGGAGATAAAAGAGTGAAAACAGATGAGCGTCACATTCAATAACCAATATATCTCTTCACAAGCTAGCGCACGATTTCTGAGAGAAACAACATGAAGCACTGTACTTTATTTGATGAGTGAAAAACTCTGAAAAACAATGGAGACACAAAATACTTCTCTTCTTTCCCTAACCATCACAGCTCTAACAGGACATGCTGCGCTGTCACATGTTTGTCTCAAAAAGTGCAACGTGCTTACAAGAGAGAGCCTTGTTTGTGAATCTAAATCTCTAATTCACACAGTAGACAAGCAGCAGACTTGCATCAGCCAAATGTAATATAATTAAGGATACCGAACAGAGAACGAAACAGTGACCACAATTAACTTAAA
Source organism: Centropristis striata (assembly GCF_030273125.1). Classification (NCBI taxonomy): domain Eukaryota; kingdom Metazoa; phylum Chordata; class Actinopteri; order Perciformes; family Serranidae; genus Centropristis; species Centropristis striata. The sequence goes on along the minus strand of NC_081527.1, from coordinate 19,293,508 downwards.
TGAAGAAATTAAATCAAGTCCCTGTGACTGCGGTAAAAGCTAAAACATCACTGCACACAGAACTGGCACAGGCTTTCGTCACAGATTATGTAACAGAGATCTGCTGCCCTCTTGTGTACAAAAGTATCATTTCAACACAATTTAAAGAGAGCACACAGGAACATTAGACCAGAAAATGTTATGACCAGTGGTGGAGGAAATACTGTAATTAATTAGGTAAAAACACCCCCTAGTATTCCATTTAAGTCCTGCATTGAAAATGTCAATTAAGTAAAAGAAATGATAAACAAAATGTACTAAAAGTGTATCGAAATTGTGATAATTTATAAGACATCACATCATGAGCTAATTATTTCATTATTACATTTATATTTTTTATATCAATTTTATAAAATCCTTTTATGTTTTGGGCGAACAATTTTAAATCTGAAAAGTAACTAATAACTACACGGCCGCCTATAAAGTTGGAATTAAATATATTTTACCTCTTTCCATGAAATGATTGTGATAATATGATGTATACTTGACAGATAAAGTGTATGTCTTCTCAAAGCCTTTTATTAATCAATCTCCTCCAAACATATCACAATGAAAATTAAACAACAACTAACAGAGGATTCTGTCTGAAAAAAAAAAGATTCCAACTTTTTATATATATATATATATATATATATATATATGTGTGTGTGTGTGTGTGTGTGTGTGTGTGTGTGTGTGTGTGAAATACATGTAGTGAAATCACAAGTACAATAAATCTCAAATAATTATAGTGAAGTAGGAGTATAAAGCTGAATAAAATGGAAACACTCAAGTAAAATAATTTTACCTTATCTTTATACTTAAGTATAATAATATGCCCACTATGAAATGGGTGAAATATACACATATTATAAATTAGATTTGATGAAAAACAGTTTGGAATAAAATATAGACATTTCCTACAGAGTATGGTTAAAGTTTTTGTGTAGCAACATTTCCAAAGATTAAAAATATTTAAAATAACAACTATATGCGTCATAGATTAGTTGATTGTCAGATAATTAATGATATTGATGATAGATAGAAGTAATTTTGTAAACTGGATTTTTTTGAATGTCATGCTTGTTGCAAGACATTTGAGGATGTCACCTTCGACTCTGGGGACTTTTGATTGATTTTTTTCACCAGTAGTTTGGAGCCACAGACTGTATATGTTTGGAACCTCCGAAAACTATAAAGTGTGTTTAACACTTTTGGTGTTCCCTGGTTCTATATTGCAAGGAAAAAAAAACCCCATGAATAAGTCTATCTGAGGTAGAGTGTACCAAGCCACAGAGGAGATCGGGCCATGCAGGGCTGCAATCACACAGTAAGAACCAATCATCAGCCACCTTATCAAAATCAGGCAGCTGGCCTGGCTGGCTGAGTGAGTCCATGAAGGAGGGAACCTCCCATCACACATGCTGGCGATAATTAGACTCATGATATCTGCAACAGGCTGAGCAGTGAGTTCAACCATCCCAACCACCTACAGCAGTAACCTACACTGCTGCTAAGCTTATCCCTGGTTATCCAATCATTTCTGAACTTGCTGTTGGTCTTAACGTTATTGTGCTGATGGGACTTCTGTCCATCTGGGCCTGATGCAATCAGTCAGTATCAGTCAAAACTCCAGTGGTTAATATAAGTAAAGACTCTTAAAGGAAGAAATAGAAAATTTACAGCATCCCAATGTAGAAATACGTAAAGGTCATGCTTTTGAAAATGTACTTAAGTAACATATTGTCATCAAAATGTACGCAAAGTATTAAAAATAGTACTCACAAGCAAGGTTATTATAGTTAACGAAAACTAACAAAATAACGAAAACTAAAATTGAAAAAACATTTTTGTTAACTGAAATAAAAATAAAAACAAGAGTTTTTAAAAAAACGATAACTAACTGAATTGTGTGGTCACAAAACTAAGTAAAACTAACTAAAATTATAGTGAAAATGTCCTTAGTTTTCGTCTTTGTCAACTTTTTTCATACATAATTCAGTGTTTCTATTTCAACATGCAGGAACACATGGTAAATATGTTTACTGAGACTGGGATGTCCACACTTCAACCAAAATACAAAACACCCTGAACTGTAAGAGTTAATAACCTTATTGAGGCTAAGATGGATAAACCAAAGGAAATTAAGGCACATACCCATTACAAAAAAACTAAAACTAACACTAAAACTAATAAAAACTAAGCATTTTCAAAAAATAAAAACTAAACTAAAACTAGCAAACTCACTCTAAAAACTAACTAAAACTAACTGAATTTGAAAACAAAAATTCACAACGAAATTAAAACTAAAACTAATGAAAAATCCAAAACTATTATAACCTTGCTCACAAGGCATGAAGACTTATGTCAGAGTATTATATTTATTGCTCAATAATTATTATTACTTGTGTGATAACATGTAAGCAGTTTTTTTATTTTGTAGTTGGTGGAGGTGAGCTACTTTTATATTAATAATAGTAATAATAACAACAACTTTAACTTGATTCAACAACTTTGTTAATTTATCAGTTATCATAACCTGAGACAAAAAAAGTGCTCTACAAGGGGAAAATATACATTTAAAAAAAATCATGTGCAAAGTCATATAGACTACATGGGAAAAGTAATCAATTCATGCATAAAACATGCATGTTAGATACATATTAACCTACATACATACTAACCTGCATAGACACACAAATAAGCCAGAAATGACCAAATTAATTCCATTAAAAGAGAATACTGATTGCTAATACTGTTTTGCATAATGTGGGTAGATTACTATAATTAGTCTTAAACTAGTATTTTAACAATCTTAATTGGAACTTGCAACTATAGTCCTAAAAGAGAGAAAAAACAAAGAAAAAGAAACTTAAGCCATCACATGGCCTAAAGGTAATTTTCCCCCTTTTTAAACCAGCCATTGGATACAGATAAAGACCACAACTGGCACAGTTCCATGGCAGTTAGTTAACTGACATTGATTCCAAACTGTCAAGCAAATACTGTCTGGCATCTACTGTCAAGAATATGCCCTGAAACATTACTACAGCTGTTTGTAAGAATTGTTTATAATTTGAGATTTTAATGTGATTTTTTTCTGTAGTGAGATGACTGCTAGTCATTAACATTAATAATAGCTGTCTGAGGCCATTGTGCTAATATCAACAATAATCTAAGTAACTGCGTCTTACTCTTTTTACTTGTGAAGTTATTTTGTTTTTGTTAAACAGCAGTGACAGCAGTTACTAGTTATTTTGCAGATTGAGATTATTACTACAAATAACAACTTTGGCTAAAAACAAAAAAATAACTAAGGCAGTATTATTGTTGAAGCTAACCAGTAGTAATAGTAATTAGCCCTGTTTTTTCTCTCTGCAGCATTAGTAATGCACACATTAATGGATCAATAATTATAATCCAGTTATATTCAATTATTCTGATGTAATCCATTCTGCCTCATTATTACTTTTACTGTTGCTACTTTAAGCATACTCTGTACCTACTATGTTTCTACTTTCACTTTAGTAAGATTTTGAATACCGAACTTTACTTTTGACAGAACATTTTTACACTGTATAATATCAATATTATTACTTATTATTACTAATATAAAGGCCCTGCTGAACGAGAAGAAGAGGGTTTTTAGATCGGGGGATAAAGAGGAGCTGCGCAGAGTCCAGAGGGAACTCCGGCTGAAGATCAGGAGGGGGAAGACCTGCTACAGGAGGAAGCTAGAGGAGCGGCTGGAGCAGAACAACACCAGGGACGTCTGGAGAGGACTACAGAACATCTCGGGCCATGGGAGAGGTGCGGGGAGACACCAAGCCAGCGGTGACAAGGGCTGGGCAGATGAACTGAATCTGTTTTTCAACAGATTTGATTCTGCCCCCCCTCCACCCCTCACCCACCCTGCTTCCTCTTCACACCTCCTCAGACCAGCTTCTCCTCCCCCTCCCCCTACCAGCAGACTCAGCCTGCCCTCTTCAACACCTGACCTGCACCAGCCCACTCCCTCCTCCTCTCACCAGTTCACCACCCCCATCTCAGCCCCCCTGAGACTCTTGTCACCTTCCACCCCCGTACCCTCCTCCACCCATGTCTCCCTAACAGCTGATCAGGTGAGGTGGGAACTTAAGAAGATCAAGGCAAAGAAGGCCTCTGGCCCGGACGGCATCAGCCCCAGACTGCTGAAGGACTGTGCAGACCAGCTCTGTGGGGTGGTCATGCATTTGTTCAACCTGAGTCTGAGTCTGGAGAAAGTCCCGGTCCTGTGGAAGACTTCCTGTGTGGTCCCGGTACCAAAGACTGCGCACCCCAGGGAGCCTAACCACTTCAGACCCGTTGCCCTGACTTCCCACCTCATGAAGACCTTGGAAAGGATTATTCTGAGACATTTGAGACCCCTGGTGAGCACACTGATGGACCCCCTGCAGTTTGCTTACCGGCCCGGTATAGGGGTGGACGATGCAGTGATCTACCTGATGCACAGATCACTGTCGCATCTGGAGAACACAGGGAGCACTGTGAGGGTCATCTTCTTTGACTTCTCCAGTGCTTTCAACACCATCCAACCATCACTGCTGAGGATGAAGATGGAGGGAGCGGGAGTGGACCAACAACTTGCTGCATGGACAACAGACTACCTCACCAACAGACCGCAGTATGTGAGGCTACAGCACTGTGTGTCTGATGTGGTGCTGTGCAGCACAGGTGCCCCTCAGGGTACGGTGCTCTCTCCCTTCCTTTTCACCTTCTATACCTCTGACTTTACACACAATTCCACAAACTGCCACATCCAGAAGTTTTCCGATGACACAGCCATTGTTGGTTGTGTCTCGGAGGGGAACGATCTGGAGTACAGGACGGTCATCAAGGACTTCGTCAGCTGGTGTGAGACCAACCAGCTCCAGCTGAACACCAGCAAGACGAAGGAGATGGTGATCGACTTCCGGAAGAAAAAGACACTCTTTACTCCGTTGAACATCCAGGGTTTGGACATTGAGGTAGTGGAAAACTACAAATTCCTGGGTGTTCACCTAAATAACAAACTGGACTGGACTGACAACACCCACGCCCTGTACAAGAAGGGCCAGAGTCGTCTCTACCTGCTGAGGAGACTGAGGTCCTTCGGTGTCGGCAGGGTCCTTCTCAAGACCTTTTACGACTCTGTGGTGGCTTCCGTTATTTTTTACGCGGTGGTCTGCTGGAGAGGGGGCTGCACGGACAGGGACAGGAACAGACTGAACAAACTGATCAGAAGAGCGAGCTCTGTCCTGAACTGTCCGCTGGACTCCATAGAGGAGGTGGGTGAGAGGAGGATGTTAGCCAAGCTGGCATCCATCATGAACAACCCCTCTCACCCCCTGCATGACACTGTGGGGTCTCTGAGCAGCTCCTTCAGTAGCAGACTGTTACACCCACGGTGTAAGAAGGAACGCTTCCGCAGGTCATTCATTCCAGCTGCCATAAGACTGTTCAACACCTGCACAATCTGAACATTTTTGCACATAATCTGCACTCTGCACATTATCCACTTAATTTGCACTAAGTTGTATATAGTATATTATTATTATTATTTTTGTATATTTTGTATATTGTTAAATGTCTTTTCTAGATTGTTTTTTTTATCTTATCTTAATATTGTGTGATTTTCTGCGGCTGTAACAAAGAAATTTCCCCGCTGTGGGATAAATAAAGTCAAATCTGAATCTGAATCTGAATACTTAAGTAAAATAACTTGTTATGATTCATAAAATGTTGAATGAAATTGTACCAAGAGAGTTTTGCAGCTGTACATGTAGGCTTATTGTGGTTAGCACAGTGAGATAATAGAGCTGCAATTTAGACTGCTGCAGGGCCAAATAATTTTACCATGTTGCATTATGCAATTTTGACTGCATGCCGTTAATTGTGGTCAATTCTTGGGAAAGTGACTGGTAGTACAAGGAGGAGACTGCCTATAAATAGTCAATGTTTTGTCACAATTCATAATTCCTTGAATATTCATTAATGTGCACTACATATTCTTGCATTTAAACAAAATGGAATGTATTGCATTTGAACCATTTAAGTATTTTATTTTATAGATATTATATTATAGATTTTATTAAAAAATGTGAGGATCTGTGAGGATTTTTGTGATAATACTTAAAAACATTCTTTGAATTCATTCTCTGCTTTCTGGCCCTAGTGTTTAAATGTATTAGTATTTAAATGTATTAGTCCCTGGTCTTCCACAGGGTCTAAAAAGGTCCAGACAAAAGCCAGCTCAGGACTGCTAATATTCAAATTAGGGGCGTTTCAGCAAGTGAGACCCGCCTCATTCTGGGTATTGTCCGACTATTACCCGGTAGTAGAAACAGCCCTAATATGGTCTGTTTCTCTGTCAAGTCCTTCATGCTTTTCATATATAAATATTTAAACTTGAACTGTTGTGATGAGCAATGAGTCGAAGTTATCAAATATGCAGCTAATAAAGAGTGACTAATACTCAAAATTACAAGTTTTTGGAAAAGCTTCAAATAAATCCAATAAATAACTGAATAATCAGTGGTGAAAAGCAACTGACTATGTTGCTCAATTACATGCAAATTTGAGGTGCTTTTACTTCATTTTACTACTTTTCATTTGATGATCTTATTTTATATTTCTACTTCACTACAGCTCAGAGACTAAAGTAATGGAGTATTGTTTTCATTTTTTTATCATCACTTTTACTTAATAATTTGCTGATTTATTTACTTTTAGTAAGTTCTATTATATGCTATTATATTATATGATATTATAAGTCCTTTTCCCTTGTTAGTAATAAATACAGAAACTTGTCACTGTAATGCACAGAATCAAAGCATATGTTCAGCTAATAAAAATGCAAATGTTATGGGACAATTACATTTTTGATAGGGACACTTCATGCCTGCTAAATATTTAAGATCGTAATGGCAGTAGTGGGCTGTAACTATGTGCATTTGCTTAAGTACTGTAGTAAAGTAGTTTTATGGCACTTTTACTTTACTTGAGGATTTCTCTATTATGCTTTGTGCTTTATACCTCCATGCCACTATTTTTGGAGGCAGTAACAGTAATATACTAATATAGTTATATATAACTATTTAGTGTAGATATATATGTGTCCATCTTACTTTGTGCTAGTACTTTTAGAAAAAAAGGTTTTTAAAACAGCAGCCTAAATAGAAAATATGAAGAAAGGAAAAAGTCAACATACAAACAATATTTTTAAAATGCACAAACTGCAGAAACAATGTGTACACACGTGGAGTTATTTAAATGAGGGAATGAGCTGTGCAAGCAGGAATGTGCAGGTTAGAAAAGCTCAGGTGGCTGTGCATTACCTTAAAGTAACGTGTGCAGAACTTTTACTTGAAGGTAAAAGAGTATTTCTACACTGTGGAATAGATATTCAGTTTCAATTCAACTTTTATTCAGACTAAGGGTCCAGATTAAGAAAAACGGACAAACAAACAATAATAAAAACAACAACAATGAAGGATAAACCCATGGCTATTTTATTCTCTGAGTCATTAAGACAGCAGATGAATTTATACATTACATTTCTTAAATTGGAGAGTATTCACTCCTGCAGCCACAAACATTTCAGTTGCGTTGTTCCATTGAGGTTCCGTAAGTATTATTGTGAAGTAATATTCTCATCGCATCATTATAAGCTACTTGAAGTCTCTGTAAGCTTACTTGTTTGTAGTTTGACCACAAGTGTGCAGTAAAAAGTGGTGTACACTATGCTCTGAACAGGGCTATCTTCACATTATCTGTACACATACTGAACTTGCGTGAGAGAATGTTAATAATAGATTAATTTGATAGGTAAAATATCTGAAAAGTCTAGTTCTTGTACTGCCCTGTGCGCCACATGAACACCCCTGAAGATGCAGTTGCAGCCATTAAACAGCTGGATTAGTAAAACAGACTAACAAGACGCCTTTCTGTCCCATGCAAGCTATTTTAGCCTCTAGTAAAGTCACGCAAACCTGTACTCAAATGTAATCGCTTTTATCTGTAAATGCAATCGTGATGCTCCAAAAGCGCGGAAGCAAGACAAGTTTGGTATCTTGACACAGGCATCTCTGGCCAACCCGACTCCGACTCCTCGCCATACCGTGAATGCAGCTGAGCAGTGAGGGTTGGAGGGGAGGGGGAGCAGCTGAGTCCGAAACACAAGTGACCGCTAGCTTCATGTCAACCATACAGACATTACTGAACCAGCAAGAGCGGAAATCTTTCACGGGGAAGAAGGAGTGGGAGAGACAGAGGGAGAGAGAGGGGGGTCGCTGGAAGGGATACTGGACTGTATTTCCTTACGTTTGAACCGACTTTCTATTTATATCGGTTCGGGTTTTTACCTATTTTTTTTTATAGGAACTCGGGGGATATCAGCTGTAGGAAGGTTAGCTCTCCACCGCCATCTCCTCTCAGTCGGAGCGAGCGCCGTGTCTTCACACCATGGGAAACGCTGCCACCGCCAAGAAGGGCAACGAGCTAGAGAGCGGTAAGCCCGAGTTGTTGTTTGGCTTTCACTGTGTTTTATGTTGCATTTTAAGCGTTTGACACTCATAAAGTCTACTCAAAAGTGTGTAGCTAGCCTGTTATAACATAAACTGTCCTACAGTAACGTTAAAGCAGGGGAGGGCCGTGCGTCCGTCTGTCATCCCCCGCACTGTGATCCCACCAGCGCTGCAAAACACTCGCCCTGTAGTTGACGATAAATGCAGGAAATTGTGTATTTTTTCCACGTCAAATTACCACCAAAAGGGCCTAGACAAGTTAGCTTGTAGCAAAGAAGACCCCGTGGATGTTGTGGTGGCTGTTAGGGGGTGGGGAAGGGGGAGCATTGACAGTGTTAACACTATTAAAGCCTGTTACAGAGCCGTGAAAGCAACGCTTATCGATAAATCCCCCCCTATATTGATGATTTCACGCGTTAAAAGGCTGTTTGCATGCCAACTGGAGCACAAGAAGATCAAGCTTGGTGACCAGCTAGCCTGCTAACTTTAGCTATGAGGGGGGGATTAGCCCTCAGAAGGCCCCTGTCATATATGCCTCTTGATGGTGGTAGCTGCTCAGGCCTGTACACATACACAGTTAGCCGTGGCGTGCAGTCGCTTCCTATGTATAGATTATGGCTAAAAATCTTCAGGCTAGCATCATCTTATCATCTCGTCCTGAAGTTATGTGAATAACAATCAGGATGTGGTTCTTTCTGTTTGTTTAGCTGCTGACTCAGTGAACACAGCCAGCTGTGTCACACAGAAACTTTGCACTGATTATGTTAAATCTGCAGCAGTAAACCACAAACCCATGAATAATTGTTATAAATAGTCAATAAATTTTACTTGAAGGCAGTGTGGGACTGTCTCTGCCTCGGGCTTCTCTGCCACATTTTTATTTCTGGCTACATAAACAAAGCTGTCCCTCTGTACAGCACACTGACCAAATATGGTGAAGAAATGACAAATGCCCTCTTTCCATTCATAAAACTGGAACCTACTACTGTCTTCCCAGCATTTGCACACACACTCAGACAAACACACTTAAATTGTGTTAATTTAGAGCGCCTTGTCTAATCTCACTGGGGTAGAAGTCCATCAGGGCTCACTTCTCACATTCAGCTCGTCATTGACTGGGGCAGCTTGTCATCAGACCTTCGTCAGAGGATAAGGGGTATTACAAGCTTTGAAAGGTTTGACGTAACTAGGCCTCGGCCAGTGTTACTTTGCGCTGGTATAGTTTGATGTGTGCAGCTGGTCATCATTTACCATCCTGAGCAATAAATCACAAATGTTTCCCTATAAATGATATAAACATAAAAGCTGTAAGTGTTTATTGTTGCATTGGCCTGAAATCAGTCATTTATACACTGAAATTATCAACTACTTTTCATGCATTTTTATAGCCTTAAAAACATGCATAGAACCATCTGTGTTCAGTTAGGCGCATAGTTTGTTCTAAGTAGCGTCACTTTATGATGCAGTGAATACCTTCCTCTGAGATTTATTGACCTGTTGAGAGAGACCAGGCGGGCAGGAACAGTGAACAGTGCCAACCAGAGCAACTCAGGCAGACAGAGATGACCAGATCAGCAATAGTTCCCATACTGCCAGGTATTTCCTTTTCAGTGTAACTATGATCCCAAGATCCTGCACTTGGACTAACTGTTAAACCCATTTAAGCTGACACTGTGCCCTGAGCTGCAGATTTGTCTGGAGTGTAGCCGCCCTGTCAAGACGACCTGGTTACCTACAGTGCTGTATATACACTAAAGTACCTGTGTTTACTGTATATAGCTGACATTAGCTGGACCGGTTGGAACGGCACCAAGGCAGTCACGCTTGCGCAGGGAGATTAAACAGAGCAACTGTGTCACCTGTTTTATTCTGTAGTGTACTATAGGCCAATAAGTGAAGCTGTTTTGCGTTTTAATCCCGTTCCTATATATGGGGCACTAAATAATTTGTGCTATAATTAAATGATCTTTTGGTTTCAAGCAAGAACATAAAAGTTCTCCATATGTTACCCTGCAGTTTTTTCATAGTGTGTAAAGGATGCAATATTTTTCTTTTCAAACTTTATTGTATCAAATTACACATTCTTACAAACCTTGTGTATATAGAATAAGTCTATAAGTAATAAGTCTACAATATCAAGCATCCAGGGGGACTAAAGGATTTGAAACAAGGAAAATACTTTTTCCCCCTCCTTTATTGATACATAATCATACAAATACAGAGAGTTATTATTAGACATAGAACAAAACAGAATAGAACATAGCAGGGGGTTTCACATAGACATGTTAAACATAGAGCATAAGTTAAAAGTTTTTACAACTTCCTGTTTTTTCAGAAATTTATTTAATGTGCTGTTTGATTTCCTATTCACAAACTAAGAAAAGAGGTTTGGAGTGGCTAAATTTAGATTTGTGGATAAGAAATTTTCCCAGAATTACAAGCAAATTAGCTAAATATAATTCCCCTTTTCCTATTATTATAGTTATGGAAACCAAACAGTACATTTCTCTAGTATAAAGAAAAATCTTTGCCAATGCAGTCAATGTTAAAACGGTATACATATTTTTTCTCCATATTTTGGTCGTGAGTGATGAGGCTTTGCAGGGCCAATCAGTTGGCCGCTTTTGGAAAACGTAAACAATATTCCAAGATGTCTGCACCCTTTCTATCAACATTGATTAAGGAAGAGGAAAATGTCCTTCTACAACAGTGCGTAAAAGGGGTGGTAAACAATGCTATATGCATATTTGGTCCTTAGGCGCAAAGGGACAGATGCATTTTACACAAACATGGTGAAACTGCTTCAAACGGTGGGTTGGCTTGCAGGGTGAGAGTAAGGAAATAGCAGAAAAAAGAAAGAAAAAAAACACATTGTATAGAAATTGACTTTGACAATATTCCCAAAGACGCTGGGTTTCACTCCACTTGCTACAGGCGGTTTGTAGACAAAAATCGGTTGAGTCTGTATTACCAGGTAGTAGTAACACAACAAGTAAAAGTTTGAGTGAGACAGGCAAACGTCGGAAAGGTCACCTGACAAAACCACTGCCACAAAGTAGGTAACAAAATAAAGGCAAAATACACAAAAACACAAGTTGTGAATTGAGGGTAATTCATTTTAAGTTGAAGTACAAAAAAAGCCATATTTATGTTTCCAGAGCTAACTTTCAATTAACATTACATTATTTATTGAATATTCATGGTACATTCAAGAGTCATTTAAGTAATATTTTGCATATATGTACACATACATGGATGAATATATGTGAAACACTGCTTGGTTGGCGACAGATGACACTGACTGAAACCTCCTGGTTGCTCTTTTTATTAAAACACGCCTAGATCCTCAGGCAGGACTGGTAGAGCAGCAGTGTTTTCTACAAGCTGCTTTAATTGCTCATAATTGACTTGTATGATCTGTAACATATAATAAAGCAGGGAGAGTCTGCATTAAGATTGATGGGAGTTGCCACTAGGGTGGGACGATTAATCGCATGTTATTTCCAGCTATGATTATGGCTTCCAAAATAATGAAAATAAGATTAGTGATATAAAATGATTATTGTGCCGCATTCAGTTTAATTGAAAATATTTTTAGTAGCTTTCAGTAGGTGGTGGAAATGTACAAATTTTAACGATTTTTTTATGTTATGTATTTAAATATATATGTAATTGATTAATCTAACTTCATTTTAATTTGTTTTTCAGTTTAATTATATGCAAAATTAAAGATAATGCACTGTTAAAAAGGCAAGATTTATAAAAAAAAAGTGTGCATGATATTTTCTGAGTCTGTAATAAGTTGTGTTAAATAGTTATGATCTCAATATTCAATAATGCTTATAGTTTTTTCAAAGTCAAGCATCCCTCGCTGCAACTACTGAAACAAAATCACTGAATGTTATGTTGTATTAATGATAACTATGCTAAACCGTGTATGGATCCTTCTGGACCAGGTAATTATGACAATAATATTTTGGATTTATGGAGCAGATGGAGCTATTCTCTTTGATGGCATGGCCATTATTCAAGCCTTTTGGTCCATACTAAGTACCTTCAGAGAGCACGCCAAGACCATGCTGCAGTAGAGACGAGTGTACACGAAGAGACTTTGTGTTTCATCAATATCTAGAAATTATTATTAAAATTCTAGAGTGGTTATGTGGGCCTCGAGGCGGTACACAACTGATGCTAATTTAGATGGGATGGGTTTCTATCCAATGGAAAAACTGGCAGAATTTCTCTATTGTATGATGTGATGCTGATCCTTCTACTCTGGGCAAGGACTTCAGCTTCTACATAGCACATAGACAACTGTGTGACTGTGTGACTTTAAGTGAAGGTTTGCAAACTCGCAGTGCTATAGTAGATCTGACATGTCATCATGAGGAATGTGACACCAGGGTGTTTTTACATGCACAATATGTTGCACAGTAATAATCAAACTGTAGTCATGAAGAGCCCTGATGCTGATTTGCCAGTGATTGCTGTAGGTCTGCAGACAGATTTACCGTGTAGGTTGTATTTTTTCACGGGAGTTGGAGACAGAACGAGGGTCACTGACTTATCTAAGGTGTCACCAGCTCTTGGCACCACTGTGTGTTCGCCAGTTATTGGAATTCATCTCAGGTTGTAGAGAAGAGAGGCATTTTCTGTAGCTTACACACAGTTGTGCAAATCTGGGTAGCAGTTTAAACCTGGACTTTGAACTACTTTGTGAATATGTGTGCCACCTGTACAGCGAGACATCTGTTGAAAATGTCAATGATGCAAGATACAACATTTCCTGCATGGCATCATCAGCTTAACTATCCATGCACCTGAGAGGTGATGCCTGTATGGGCAAACTACCAAGCAAAAATAATTAAGCATTTTCCTAAAGGTATAATGTGTGCCCCTTTCACTTGTTGGCAGTGGTTGGCACCTTGAGGCTGAGGCGTTAACAGTGACCCGGATGAGTAGAAATCTTGGCCTCTGAAAACGTGCTGCAGGTAGTCCACTGCAGTTGCAAGCGAGGCAAATGTGAGACAGGAAGATATTCCTGTATGTCTTATGTCTTATACTGATGTTGGTGCCAAAATTGTGCAAATGTTTCCAAGGAAACAGAGGAAAGAGCTACATTGGATGAAGGCTCTGATGATAGTGATAGGGCTGATAGTGATGAGTAAGAGACGTGCCGTGTTACCCTGGAGATGGTCCGCACCATTGCAGTCTGCGTGGTCGTGCACAGGACTTCTCACTGAGAAGGGCGATTCGGAAGGAGAAGTATCGCTGGATTTTGGGATTGAATACCTGGCTGGTTGTACGCTTGCTGTATCGATGCACTCAGAGGACCCCGCCAACCTATTTATATGTGAGGCAGTCGGTACATTTATTGTTTTTTATACCCACAACCTCAGCTTTGTTAGTGTCATGGTCAGCCAACTGAGATAAATTGTAATGCATGTAAGGATGAGAAATACTGTGACTTTTAAACATAATACCATGACAAATTCTGGGCTAAATTTGAGTTGTATAATGGATCTTTGGTAGAATTGTCCATTGTTGGCATTATTCAAAATTAAGAGCGAGATTTTGACAAATTTCAGCCATCTTTTTTTCTTCCTCTGATTTTACAGTCACTACTGAAAATGTTGGCACATATGTGTTTAGCAAAAATGTACTATGTGCATATTTTAACTTAGCTTGGTGCCAGTCACTGACGTTAAATGTGTTTTATATTAATTTGCCACATTTCATTTTCTGAATTGACAGTTGAGCATGCCAATGCACCAGCACTTGTTTCAGATGTATTTTATTTGATATATTTTTAAATTCACATTTATAAACATTTATGGATCTTTTAACTCAAAGCCCATGCAATGTCAATGCAAAAACACATTTAAAAAGTATTGCCCAAGTGTGGAAATTAAAATCGTATTTCACCTTATGGCCTAGTAAGGGTACAGGCCAACTTAACTCAACCATGTTATGCTTGTCTGGATTTTGGCATTGCTGGTAGGAAGGGGTGGCCCACTGTGCTGGCTTTGGACTATTTTTCCCTGTAGGTACACAATGTTGGAGTGATGCTTGTGCCTACAAAAATATCTTGTATGTCAGATCTCATTTTTTAAAACTGTTTATAGTATCTTTGTTGGATAAGGGATTTTAAGTAATTGTGAGTGTGATTTTGTTGGTCTGCAACTAACTGTTTTTCATTATCAGTTTGTCTGCAGGTTCTTCTCTTGATTACTCATGTGGTTTATAAAATGTCACAGTAGAGCTGCCATGTTTAGTAATGTTTTACCCTTAATCTGTTGGTCGTCAGAAAATGTATCAACATTTATCAAAATATGGTTCAAGGGTACGGCTGAGATGTCCTAGCCTGTAAATTGTATTCTACAGACTTAAGAAAGAATCTTTGTTTGGTATAGATCCCCACAAAAATTCACACCACGATCATTTTTATATATTTTGAATGAAAAGTAGAATATTGATGCAAATATCACCATTACCTCCAGTGTTGTGAATGATTTTGCAATTGCACTCAGTCAAAGTAATTGCAGTGAGATACTTTTTCCAAATCGTGCACCCCGATTCCAGCGTTTGAGGACAGTTTGTTGGACATTATCATCTTGGGATTGTGGAAAATTGTGACGTTTCATTGAATGGTTGTTACTGTCAGCAAATCAAAGCTAAAATGTGGAAATGTTTGGTATTTTTGACTGAAAAATGACCGTGAACAAAATAAGACTATATGCAAATTTGTTTTCTGTAATTACTACTAGTTCTAGTTTTCTAAAAGCAGCCATCATAATTTCAAAGCAGATATCAGGAGAGACGTTGTCAGATTATGTTGCAGGAATAAAACCCCTCATTATAAGCCTCAGAAGGGTCAAAAGCTTTGCGGTATAAAGTAGGTTTTGAGCGCTTTGTTCTCTAGTATGTGGTGTTATCTTGTCAATCTGACCTAATATGCACGACTGAATATCTGCTACATGGTAGACAGTCAGTCTCTGTTTAAATTCCTCAAGTGAACGTCAACTCTGTTCTCATTCCTGTTGCTTTTAATCACTACATATGCTTCATGGTTGTTGATGTGTTATACTTGTTGTTATGTACATGAACTCTATATTTCTCTCTGTCTTCTCTTCTGTATCATCCCATCCATGTGGGTGATTGTTCCTGCAAAACCTTGGTGATCAATAGAGACTTTTGGTACGCTCATTCCCCCAAAAGATGACCAGAATGGCAGAATGGCATTGGTCTCATTGAGATGACTTGCTAGATGTGCTTGCTTTTAATGTGTGCTTTGATAATGAGTCAGTGTTTCTGTTATCCACATTCTCTCAATCTGGATTTTCCATACATTGGTTTGTCTTTGCTTACCATTTTTTATGCTGTGTTTAATAGCCTTCCCCCAAACTGTATCGAGTGATGCACAAGATGATCAGATAAACTTCCCCTGTAATTCTAAGTGTTGTGCTGCCCCCTCCCATTTTGAATAAGGCTACTAAATAACATAAATGCATCACTAGTCTGCCTGTCTTGGATGTTGTTGTCTTGTGTTTGTGTTTTGTATTATCTTTAGAGCAAAGTATTTTTAGTATTCTATGTAATGTATAATATCCAGATGAGAGTTGACTTTGCCCATGTTCTGCTCCGTTGATTTAAAGTTTGATATCCATTTCCTACATTTTGTTCCTTTCCCCCTCTAATACGATAGCATTTGATCTTTTTGCCAGTTTAACCTAAAACCCAAATGTGTTTTTATGCCATTTTGTTTTCCACCAGACAAGAGCTATATGCTAACTGTATCTGCTTGGCTCCTTTTTTTTTAGTGAAAGAGTTTCTAGCCAAAGCCAAAGAAGATTTCTTACGGAAATGGGAATGCCCACCACAGGTGAGACTTCTGAAAATGGAAACTTTTTAGAAGCTGCGTCCATAGAACAGGCTAACACGTTGCTATTTTCACAGAGCACAACGTGCCTAGATGACTTTGAAAGATTAAAGACCCTGGGTACTGGCTCATTTGGAAGAGTCATGCTGGTCAAACACAAAGGAACAGAGCAATACTTTGCCATGAAAATACTGGACAAGCAGAAGGTTAGTAGAAGCATGTGTCAAGCCTCATGGAACATTTCTGAATAGATTATAGTGTTGACATGAGAACGAACACTTAATACAGATAACCTTCTTATCTTCCTTAAAAAATGCTGTTAAAACCTGTTGGTTACTAGGGAACACAAGTAAAATAAATACATAACTAAAAGCTGCTTTTCCTTTCACTGCCTGCTATCTCTGTTGCTAATGTAAGTGAGATTTTCCTGACAAGGTCCTGTTTTAATCTCTCAGGTGGTCAAACTCAAGCAAATAGAACACACATTAAACGAGAAGAGGATATTACAGGCTGTGAGCTTCCCCTTTCTCGTCAAACTTGAGTATGCGTTTAAGGTAAGGTGTGATTTTTAAAAACTGTTTATTCAAAAACTGAAATTCCTTTATTTAGCTTTGGAGCATGGCATAAGTGTCTTTTGACCTTTCTTAGGACAACTCCAATTTGTACATGGTGATGGAGTACGTTCCAGGAGGAGAAATGTTCTCACACCTAAGACGAATTGGAAGGTTCAGGTGAGTTTTATATTGTGCCAGTCATCAATTAATTTCATATAAATACACACTGGCTATGGTAACATGCACAACAGTTTATTTAGTTGTTCCAAAAAAGACAATTTTCTTGTCCTGAAAGCTTTAAAAATGCTTAATTTTAACCATTGTGTTTTCTTGGTTAGGAATATGAATGCATTTGAAAATACACCTTCAAAAGTGCTTGTTTTTCAACATAATTTGGTGTTTCATGAACCCTATCAGTCATGTAAACAAAACATCTTTTAATATATGAAATGAAACGATTGTCTCCTCTCTCCTGGTATCTCATACCCGACATGCTAAGCTAGCTAACAGCTAGACAAGTCCTATTGTTCCCTTACTCTGGAAATTTGCAAACATTAAATAATCATGATCAAAACATACAATCAAAGTAATAATGATAGCTGATAACATAAAGTGAATATATACATTGATTGCTGTGGGTATAAATTAATTATGTAAACTTTGTTTTCAAAAACTGCATTTCTAATCCAGGCGTTATGTGCCAAGTTTGTGGTGATATGTTCACTTTTTCATAAAAGCATGAAATTTGGTACACTTGTACAGTTTGGGGCCCTGTACATTTTCAGAAATGGAGCCATTGCAAAAATGTCTCGTGGCAGCCATGGCGGCCATTTGACTTTCCTCCATAACTGAACTATGTATTTTGCATCATATCTCCTTAACCAAACATGATAACACAGAAAAGGTGACGTCTACCCCCATGTTTTGATGGTCAAGGTTTACAGGGATAGCATATACAACATCATAAACTGTTCAGGTGAATAGTTAATGGCCCCAAACTGTACAAGTGTACCAAGTTTGAAAAAGTGAACGTCATTTTCACATTTCACCTGGACTATTATAGTTAAAGTGTAGCAGTTGGAGCCACTTGTGCTAGTTTGCTTCATTGCATCAAAACCGTTTTCTTTTTTCAAAGTCTTCCACTGGTGGCCGACTTGTTCAAACGTGTGAACATAGCTGCCTCTCTTTCATCCCTTCAACCCCTTTCTTGAAAAGGTCGGTGTTGCAATATTTGCGTAAATGCAAAAAGTTTTTCATAATGTTTTAAAGTACCGTAGGCGTGTTTCTCCTTCCCAACAGAATGTGGGCTGATTTTTTGGAACATGCATCTCTAACCCAGCCTTTCAAACTGTTGACTAGTCGATTTGTGTACAATAACCATAGCAACACACAGAGCTAAGGCAAGATGCCGTGTGTTGCAAACAAACAAACAAACAAATTGTGGTAAAGGCCACAACTGGGACGCATATTCTGAAAGCGCTGTATACAATGCTTCTAAAACCCAAATTATATCGGCATATGCCACATGCCTTGGAGAAATACTGATTCCATGACCTGTATCATATTCTGAATATTAGTGTGCATGTAATCATAGCCACTGTCTCTTTATTGAATTCAGTCTTGATTTCATTTTTTATTTTCTGCTGTGTCATAACACACATTGATTAGTTCTTGAGAACTACAGAGATGTGACCACATTTCTTTCCTCCTCTGCAGTGAACCACATGCACGGTTTTATGCCGCCCAGATAGTGCTGACATTTGAGTACCTCCATTCACTAGATCTCATATACAGAGATCTGAAACCTGAGAACCTTCTCATTGACCACCACGGCTACATTCAGGTGAGTTAGAACAATAATAAATGAATACGTAATACTGCTCTAGTTATTAGTCCACACTTTGCCCATGTATTGTATGTGTGTTCCTTAAAGGTGACAGACTTTGGATTTGCCAAGCGGGTAAAAGGCAGGACTTGGACGTTGTGTGGGACACCGGAGTACCTGGCACCAGAAATCATTCTCAGCAAAGTATGGATTTCTTTTTTTTCTTTCTTAATTTTTTTACATGCTTGAACAAATTAATCTCCACAATGTTCAATTTTTCTTTTTTTTATTCAAAAAACTGCAAAACAAATAGCATTTTTGGGAGCAGATTGTTGTTTACTTCCTTTTTTCTTGGAGTAGATGGTTGGTTAAACGTGGGCCATGTTTAGCTTTCAAGGACAGTTTCAACGGAATTTTTAAGCAGATAAGATGTCAAACTAATTCAAGTTAAGATATGTCGCTATGCTTGCTGCACAGTGATTACTGACAAAATCTACACAACAGGAAAAAGAAACCAGTAGACAGCCAGTAAACCATCAATGTAATGCAGCACAAAGACTCAATGTGCTTATTTTCGAGGGCGATAAATCTTACTTTTTATCAGCTTTAAAACCTCGCGGGCGATTGTGGCAGCTGATAACATCATGAATTGCATCACTTACAACTGCTGTCTGCCCGTGTTAAGGTCTGAGGTTTTTGTGCTTATGATATTATAGGGCAAACACACCCGTAAATATGCAGCTGAGTAAAATGGGCCTGTTTTTATTTAATAATTATATTTATCCACACTACAAAGGAAGTTATACATCAGTGGTGTCCGTCTTGTATCTAATGCACTAATGGAGTGACACCCGTAATCTCATTGTATTTACTATATAATGACAATAAAGCTTTCTATTCTATTTTAGGGCTATAACAAAGCTGTGGACTGGTGGGCCCTTGGAGTCCTAATCTATGAAATGGCAGCTGGATACCCTCCATTCTTTGCAGATCAGCCGATTCAGATCTATGAGAAGATCGTGTCTGGGAAGGTAAGCAGTGTTTTAGTTTTGGCTATTTCTGTAAAGTCCTTTAATTTGGAATGTACTTCCAATATGTAGTTTGAGAATAAATTAGGTAAAGGTGTGCATGTACAAAATCATTTACTTATTTCTTTTTCTTACTAGGTACGATTCCCGTCCCACTTCAGCTCCGACTTAAAGGACCTGTTGAGAAACCTGCTGCAGGTGGATCTGACCAAACGTTACGGCAACCTGAAGAACGGAGTCAACGACATCAAGGGCCATAAATGGTTCGCCACAACAGACTGGATCGCAATCTACGAGAGAAAGGCAAGGCACACATTTTGTAATGACACCCGACACTGTTGCCCCCGTAAAGAAAACAAGATAATTAGATATTGATTTGTTGATATCGATTTTTATCTTGCTAGTTGTCCAATTCCAAGTATGAACTATGATGCTCCAGTTGTATTATTTTATATTATTTTGATTGTGGAAAGTTTTCTTAGGATCAATTCTGTTTCATGGCACTGTGTGATGATCATTTGCAGCTGTATGGACCATGTTGCTGCTTGAATGTTAGCAGTGATTTTACAACTGGCCAGTCGGAGTGGGGTTTTTTTTTTTCAGCTCCACTGCTGGCTCTGAGCTTCAGTGCCAGATGCCATTTTACACAATGACAATGATAATGGAGTTCTTCGATTAATCAAAGTAGATATTTAGCTCGGGCTAGAATTCCATTGATCTGTTTATTTAGTTTAACCTTATTATTATGAAATCATACAACAGTTTTATCAACTTCAGGCTGGCTTTTTTGTCAATTTAATCCATAAATTTCACCCTTCCACCTGGGATTTGTCATGGGATATAATCATTTTTCATTTCAGCCCCCTTTATTTACTATGTATGTTCTTCCCCCAATTCAGTGTTGCCCACATGCTTTTATCACTGTTGTTACTGGTTACGAATTAGCTGCTTCTACATCACAATGTTTTGGGAAACTATGGTGTAGATAAAGTAGCTACACTTGACACATAACACATCCAGATAGCCTGTTTTGTTTTTCTTGTCTATTTACATCTTCTACTCATTGAAAAAGATGATTTAGCTCCTTAAGTACTGCAGCATGACAATGTATGTTTTTTGTTTTTTTTTGCAATAAGCCATTTTCACTTTCATTTTCTTGCCATTACCGCAATTATTTTCTTGATTAATAATTGTTTAGTCTCTAAGAAAATGTGATATACTGTCTTGTTTTGTCCAACCAGCTGTCCGAAACCCAAATAGATTGTAATTACAATTATATAAGACTTCGATTTTACAATTTTCCATAAATTTGACTTTTTAGTATGATTCTGAATCCCAGTCAACACCAGTTTTCTGTATCTTTCCACCATCATTGTCTTTTCTCTGACAGCCAAACAAACTACGTGTTTAGTAAATACAGAGTTGAGGGAGGTGGACGAACAACTTTGCAGAACTGAGTACACTGAAGATTTAAGCTTGCTTCATGTCAAGCCTCAGGAATATGAACCTTAGCCTGGAAACATGCAGTCTGCACACAGATGTGACAGCTATTGACAATAGACTGAGGACAACCTGAGAATTTGAATGCTCAGTAAATGGTGTATTGTAGCATTTTAGAGAAAACAGAATCACCATATGCTGTTTCATGTACTCTGTCGAGTTTTTAATGGATTAAATGTCAAGTAATCATAACATATAAACACAGAAAATATAGGTGTGAAAGTAGAAACTATAGCCAGCAAAGGTGCTCTTTCAAAGTTTACTGGCTTATGCAAAAATCCATGACATTTGGTAGCTGTAAAGGCTGGGGTCTGCTAGAGATGAGAACAGTTTGTACCAAGCATTGTCCGGCCATGAAAGCACAGGTGTTTTAGGCGGTTTCGAATGGCAACACTTGATACTGGGATAAAAAGCCTGCTGTCAAAGAAAGGAGGTAGACATGGAAATTGTTAAAATGGGTATTAAAGCGAACACTTTAGGACGTTCTCTCTCCTCAAAGAAATTCATGGTGTTTGTGCAAACAAACAAAGGTGGTTGTGAGAAAGGAAAGAAAGCTTGAGGGAGAAGTTCAAATCCTGCACACTGTGTTGCCTGCTGTGTAATGTGCCTTAGATTGTCTGTTTTGGAAAGCTACAGAAATTGTTGGGTCCCAGCTGCCCAATCTTGATGTTGGAAAGGTGTGGAGGCAGGGGGTTTCACACTGACCATCTGACAAAGCTCAGTTTAAAGAATACTGACCCCTTTAACCCTCTAAAGCCCCAAGGGGTTTCAGGAAATTCTTTCCACCTGTCACTTTTTACTCACTGTGGCCTTGCTTTTCACTATAGTGTATCATTCTTGAACCTATATGGAAACCATCATGGCTAAAAGTACGGAGAACTTAAAAATGTCTTCTGTGCAGTTTTACACAGTTATATCTAATATACTCTCTTGTCCTCTCCTCTCTGCTCTGTGTAAACAGCTGAACTTTCACAGATTTTTTTGTCATGTGACAGTTGAGGTCATCAGTTGGTTCCCAGTTGTGTCGATGAGCACAGAATGTATTGTTTTTTATAAAAGATCGGATAAGTGTGAACAGTTTTATTTTGGCATTTAATAGGTTTAAACTCAGATTTGATTATTTTTGCTGACCATTTGTGACACATGATTTATTTAAGGACTGGCAGAAATTTGACAATCTGACCATAATTTACTTGATGTATGATTTTAAAGTTTGTGACTACGATGAATTGTTTGATTTTGGCTCTCTTTTAAAAAGAAAACATGCTTTTCAACCCTGCTGGTGGTCTGCTTTAATTCATTGTATTAGCATTATTCATTCATGCCAGTTTGACACTGTAAGGTACGTTGCTGAAGGGTATTTGAAGTTGTTTCTTGAAATTTCTCTGTAAGAAAGTTTGTCCTTCCTCAGAGAAAAAAAACCCCCTTTCCTTTCAATATGTTCAGTGTCAACATAAATATAACTCCTGCCTATTAAAATATGTATTGCTCTTGTTCTTGCAGGTGGAAGCTCCTTTCATACCAAAGTGCAGAGGCCCAGGGGACACCAGCAACTTTGATGACTACGAGGAGGAGGAAATCCGCGTTTCTTTAACAGAAAAATGCGCAAAGGAGTTTGCAGAGTTTTAGGATGCGAGAACATGGATATATCAGGGAAATAAGGGGATCTTTGCACTCTTCTAAAGACTTGGGATGGAGCAGAGACCATCGTTTTTCAGATCTACTACATAGTCCCTTCATTCCATAAGGCTGAATGAGGTCGCCATGATCCTTGGGTGCCGATAACCTCTCACTGTCACATACACCTGCGTATTAAAGCAGACACACCACTTTTTTCTTTTTCTTTTGTACCTACCCACTGTTTTTTGGTTGTTTTTTTTTTACTTTGAAGCAGTTAGTCTTGGATGTTGTTATCCCCTTTTTAAAATGTGATATTTTTCAATTTATGAGGAAAAACTGAGACAATGGCCAATAATAGTCCACACATTGTAACTGACCTGTCGACGGCAGCCTGACACACATTTGTGCTTGTGTGTTTAGTAGGCTATCCCCTCCACTCTTCAATAGTGTATATTTAATGGTCTGTTACAAGTCCACATTGCATTGGCTATTGTAAAATTCTGGCCGGCTATTGGAGGTAGCATTCGTCCTATGTGCATATCTGTCAGTTTTGTAAGACGTTTGAACACGTTGAGTGTTGAAAGCATGACCAAATAGAAAACATTGGGTGACACAAGAAGAAAGGAAAGTTCTTTCCTTTCTTTGCTTTTGACCTAGAGAGCCGAGTCCTCTGACCCCCAACAAAAGCATCCATCCACTGTCTTCTTCTGACCCAGGCACAGCAAATCATCGCAGAAAATGACAAACCTTGTTACATTAGTAAAATGCAAATCGAGTTGTTTGTTTGATCCTTGTGGATCTGTTAGTTACATGTAAAATTTGTCATTTGGTATCTAACTATTCTTTTGTCGCTGTGTCTAACATTATAGTCATATTGTCCCTAGATTTCGGGTCTGCTTATAAAGACCGTTTGTTATGAGTCTGTGGAACAATGTGACTTCAGTTAACTGAAAAGAGTGAAGTGAAATCCTTTTTAGGATTTTTATTGAGTGTAATGTTAAGCTGAGAAGGTCGGTGTGAATATGTTGCGGCTGTGGGCCTCAACATTGTCAGTTAAAAAAGTACAGAATTTGTAATGTATTAAATCAAAGATGTTTTTAAATCTTACGAAACAGGAACACAAAACTGCATATTTACCGTATTCTCCCTGATGCCACCCCCGGACTGATTACTTCGTTTCATTCTTATGGAAGAATGTAGATTTGCAACTTATAGGTATGCATATTTGAAGGCTTGATTTCAAGGTACAGTTTTCCTCACAATACACTGGCTAAAATAAAGACTGCTCCTTTGTATCACATGTAACCCTGTTATTGTTAAACTCATTACATCATACGTATATACATTGTTTCATATATGTTTTTATTTATACACATTAGAGATGCTAATAAATTTTATTTTTAAAAGTGTTGGAAGTTGTGTAACTCTCAATCCCTTGTGAGACTGAATAATATGTATTATATTCACTAGCATACTCATACAGAAATTCTATCACCAGGTCTAAATTTTAAACACATAGTGGTCCAGAGTAGTTGATAAATGTAATAAAGACCTAGGGGTTTATTACATTGTTGCAAGATAATAGAAGTGTGCTGCAGGGGTCCACTATATTAACAAGAGTCAGCAAATAAGCAAATAAAGTCACATCATTGTGCACAGTTCTGTAATTTGACACATGAATGTGTGTGTGTGTATATATATATATATGTATATATATACACACACACACACACACACACACAGTGCCTTGCAAAGGTATCCCTTGGATGTTTCACCCTTTTGTTGCTTTTACACATGAAATCATGGTCGATATATCAAAGTGAAAAAAGATTTTTACAAAATAGTAATTAATTTAAAAACTATAAGGTAAAATAAATGATTGCATAATTATATAATTCATCCCCTTTAAAGTAACTGAACTAATTCAACAGAGTTCCAACTAGTTTCTGCCAGCAGTGTAACAGTTAGTGAAATGGAGACCACTTGAGTGCAGTTGATGTGTGTCAAGTGATTATTGTATAAAAAAACATCTGTGTCTGGAAGGTCCAGTCTCCAGTTCATCACTATTCCTGCTACTATATATATATATATATATATATATATATATACATACATATATATATATATTGTAGCCATCTCCTGACTTATACTTTGTATTTTGTAATTTGGATATATCCAGTGGTTCTTGAGCATGTACTTAAAGAGTGTTCTCTTTGAAATAAATCATATTTATAATATATCCAATGTAGATTAAAAAGTAGATTCATACAGTACTTTTTTAAGATTTAGTTGCCAATTTTACCAGGATTTCCCTACCACCATTCATTCATTATTTTTAAAGGAACAAGAATTGTACATACATATACATACATACATACATACATACAGATAACATGAAACTTACTGTTAAATGTGTGACATAAGTCAATAAAAATACAAAAAAGGATTAAGTAAGAGGTTAGAGAATTATACCAAAGGACAATGAGTTTCACAAGTCCAACAACTTTATACATTTCTCATTTCAAATTGTAGAGAAATTAATTACAATAATAACTAGGATTGCATGCAGTACTGAACGGGCCCTCGCAGTACACGTGTGTCGGGGCATGCTGCCGTCGGGGTGTGTGCGTTACAGGGGCCAGTCTATACCACCCCTATGAATTTCATTGCCTTAGGTGTTGTAGTGTACCCTCAGGAGGGCATTGACAATAATTGTACCAAGTTTTGTATAATAATGCACAAACTATCCCTTTAATCCTCATACAGTTTCTGAAAGAGGACTCTTAACTGATATGTATAAGTTAGAAGAGGCAGGTAGCAATGGTGGAAAGTAACTATGTACATTTACTCAAGTACTGGACTTAAAGTAAAATTTTGAGGTACTTTTATGTACATTTTATGTAACTTTATACTTCTACTCCACTACATTTTGAGACATATATTGTACTTTTTATTCCTCTACATTTAGCTGACAGCTTTAGTTACTTTCAGGTCAAGATTTAAAATGAAAAACATGACACATTTAAAATGATTACCCATTTTTATAAATTAAACCACTTAAAAGTTTATTAGGTAGTTAAAATGAGCGGAGTGGAGTCATTTCACAGTGTGGTATTAGTACTTTTACTGAAGTAAAGGATCTGAACACTTCTTCCACCACTGTCTTTTTTACTTCTTTATTTTTTTTAAAGTAGAAAGGCCGCGCATGCGCAGAAGCGAAAGAAAGAAAGGAAAGAAAAAATAATAATTAAAAAAATATATTTAAAAAATTTTAAAAAATGATAACAAAAAATAAATAAATAAATAAATAAACAAAAATAAATAAAGAAAAAAAAGTAAAGAAGTAAAAAAGACAGTGGTACTTTCAGTAAAAATACTAATACCACACTGTGAAGTGACTGCACTCCGCTCAATTTAACTACCTAATAAACTTTTAAGTGGTTTAATTTATAAAAATGGGTAATCATTTTAAATGTGTCATGTTTTTCATTTCAAATCTTGACCTGAAAATTAATTAAAGCTGTCAGCTAAATGTAGAGGAATAAAAAGTACAATATATGTCTCAAAATGTAGTGGAGTAGAAGTATAAAGTTACATAAAATGTACATAAAAGTACCTCAAAATTTTATTTTAAGTCCAGTACTTGAGTAAATGTACATAGTTACTTTCCACCATTGCTACCTGCCTCTTCTAACTTATACATATCAGTTAAGAGTCCTCCTTCAGACACTGTATGAGGATTAAAGGGATAGTTTGTGCATTATTATACAAAACTTGGTACAATTATTGTCAATGCCCTCCTGAGGATAACCCTTTAAGGTTTTATTGATCGGCCCCTAGGTGGCACTGCGGTGGTCTAATTTCATATTTGGTACCGTGGCCACACTACAACACTTAATGCAATGAAATTCATAGGGGTGGTATAGACTGGCCCCTGTAACGCACACACCCCGACGGCAGCATGCCCCGACACACGTGTACTGCGAGGGCCCGTTCAGTACTGCTTGCAGTCCTAGTTTCAATAGCACAATTCATGCAAAAAAGCAACACAAAGCCGATTATCAAATGATAAAAAAGAAACAAGAAAACAAACAAAAAATGAATTAAATTTTAATTTAAAAGAAGGATAAGATTAGGTAGGCTCGTTAGGATTTAAATGCCGTCTTATATATAAATGTTTATAATGAATGATAACTTCGGCTATACTTGGCAAAATTGCATTCCCATTTGCACTAATAATCCAAACGTCGATTTTTTTGAACCGTTTGCTCTGCCGTAGTCCTTCCAGCCAGTGGGTTTGTGGGTAATGTAGTCCAGCCGTAGACACGTGGGGTCTTGTGGTTGTTCATTCCGGTCCATTCGAAGTTTGCGGAAACATGGCGGGCCTGGAGCTGCTGTCTGATCAGGGATACCGTTTAGATGGAAGAAAAGCCACCGAGCTGCGGAAGGTTCAGGCCCGTATGGGTGTGTTCGCTCAGGCGGACGGCTCTGCCTATTTAGAGCAGGGAAACACGAAAGCTCTGGCTGTGGTGTACGGTCCACATGAAGTAAGTAGCGATGGATGCACGGGTGGGTTAGCCAGCAGTAACAGCAAGCATTTATAATAGCAGGGAAGCAGGGCACTATGCATCAGGACGAAATATACTGTACATGTATTAAGAAGGGGGCTTATTATGTGCATGTTTCTAAACAGAATTACTTTTAAACTAACAGCAGGTTATTGTTGTTGTCTTGGACCAGTATGTTTTGATAATTTCCCATAATGCTCATCATAAATTACCACAGTTCAAATGGCCTAAATTTGTCAGACTGCTTTACTTTTTTAACCACCAGCCACATGTATAGTAAATGTACAGTTAATCTATCCAGGGCTGGACGATGTGGTTAAAATCAATGACTATCTATCTAGTCATGAAAAACTACAAGACCATTGTTTTCCTCAATTTCTTGTTCATTTAAATGCATGTTATAACTAAAGGTACATTTGTTTGGACAAATATAATGATAACAACAAAAATAGCTCACAAGAGTTTAATTTAAGAGCTGATATCTAGCCATTTTCCGTGGTTTTCTTGATAATAACCAAAATCATTATATTTGTCCAAACAAATGTACCAGGTAGTACATTGTAGTTGTACCAGGCATTAAATGAACAAGAAATTGAAGAAAACAAGGTTGGTCTAATAATTTTTTTCATGACTGTGTGTATACATGTATGTGTGCGTGTATGTATGTAAATAACAAAATAAACTTCCTGGCCCTTTTTAGTTAAACATAACACAATACATTTATTGTCTTCCATTATAACAGCTCTTCCATATATTTTTTATCTTTACATAGTCTGTAATGCCTCGTTCATGTCAAAGCTTTACAAGAGGTGATAATTCAACTTTGTTTGTTTTGTCTGAGGTTTGTAAATGGGGTGTATTTTTTTTCTCTGATACTGAAATACCATTCACAATATTAACGTATTGTCATTTTCACTGAAAATATATTGAAATGATCATTGTGTGATTTAGTATATAGTTAGTTAGTAGGTTAGTTAGAGGGAATACCATTTATAAGGCATGACATGTGTGCAGCATTAACAATACTTCATTCAGAATGGTATTTTGACACATATTTTACCATTATTAAATATTGGGCCTCCTGTGATTTGGATATTGCATTCATCCATATCGCGATTTTGATAACATTCAAGTTAACAGTTCAGCCCCAGGGCAAATATGATTAATGCCATCAATATAAAGTAGTCCAGTTTACCACCACTGCCAATTCCGGTAAGATAACTGATAATTTGACATGTTTGTATTTTTAAAATAATTTAATAAACAATAGTTTAGGGTACGTGTTGCCTTTCTCTGAAAATGTGAAAAACATCCACACTGGCGATGATATGTTTGGTGCTGGGGTCAGCGAGCCTCGCCTGTTTATTCTTCTTTGTATTTACTGGCAAAACAACTTTAAATGGCATACTGATGCCTACTGTATTGGGAAGTAGATGCTCCACTTGTTAAGTAATTGAAAACCGTCTTGCTTCTTATTTTTGGCTTGATTTATCAGTTTTAATTTCACTAATGGGATAATACATACCAGGTAACATAAATTTCCCCTTATCAGCTGGTAATTTATTGTCCCAATATATATTGTGCACCCACATACACATCTCTGTTCCAGTTTTTAATTATAATTTGCTTTAAATTAAAAAAACACGATACAACACAATTCCCATAAACCTGATTAATGATAGTATTGAACTAACAATCCACCCTAATTAAGGAACAGCACATAAACTATTGATTGGTGCCGTCAGTGACGCATTTGTCACCCTTAGGTGCGAGGTTCACGCAGCCGGATTCGCCATGATCGGGCCGTTATCAACTGTCAGTACAGCATGGCCACATTCAGCACGGCGGAGAGGAAGAGGAGACCACACGGAGACCGCAAGTCGACTGAGATGAGCCTCCACCTCAAGCAGACGTTTGAAGCTGCCGTGATGACCCAGCTTTACCCACGTTCTCAAATAGACATCTATGTCAAGGTGAATGCTGAACAGTGAGGTAGATTTGACGTGTTGGGCTTTCCATCTTGGGAACAGTACTAATAAACACACTAATCTTTTCTAACAGATTCTGCAGTCAGACGGAGGGAACTACAGCGTGTGTGTGAACGCTGCCACTTTGGCGGTGATTGATGCCGGCATCCCCATGCGTGACTACGTGTGTGCCTGCACAGTCGGGTTTGTGGATGAGACGCCCCTTGCTGACCTTTGCTATGCAGAGGAAAGTGGAGGAGTGAGCTCTCTGGCCTTAGCAGTGCTACCTCGAGGCGGACAGATCGCTCTGCTGCAGATGGACGCCAGACTACATCAGGATCACTTGGAGTCGCTGATCGAAGCTGCCATGACGGCTTGTAAAGGTGTGAGCAAGGTGCTGGATCAGGTGGTGCGACAACATCTTCAAGAAGTGTCCGTGCTCTCTGCAGAGTGACGCACGGATGAGGGGATAACATCTGGACTGAGGGTTTTGTTGCAGACTGTAAAGTGTTATTGGAATGAAGAGAGGAGAATCTCGGAGTGAATGTTTTTTTTTTATGTATTCATGGAAATTATACCTTTGTACAGTATATTTGTTCTCAAGCTAACAGTAAAATTTTCAACCCTTCAATATTTGTGCGTTGCTTGTTCATTTGTGAGTGGTTCTATTCTAAAAACCATTGTGCAGTATACCTTCACAATTTCATGAAAAAAGTTTGAGTAGATATTCTTTAATTCTTTAAAAGTATAATATGCCTTCAGAATTTCACACAAAAAGTCATGGTTTAGTATGTGATTGAAATTTCATGAAAAAAGTCAGTATACTATGCCTTCAAATTTTCACTAAAAAGTCAGTATATGCAGTAGTATGTCCTTCAAATTTCATGAAAAGTCATAATATGATTTTTTTGAGGGGGCCATTTTTGGACATCCCATAATGTGTTTTTTTGCTTTTTTTATTTTTTACAAACTATACTACTAAATGTATCAGAGTATAATTTACCCATTTGAAGCAGTTTTAGGCAGTTTAAAATTGTACCATTTTTGACAAAATTTGACATAATATGACTTTTTGCAGGGGTCATTTTTGGACATAATGTAGTGTCTTTCTGTAATTTCTGGCCATATCATGCTCTAATATGTATCAACAGACTATAATCGACCCCTTTTAAGCATATTTAGGCATTTTAAAATTTGACATTTTCTGACAAAAATCTACATGCTATAGTATGACTTTTCAGTTATTGCACATCCCATAATATGGTGTTTTTCTGTCATTTATGGCCATATCATGCACTAATGTGTATCAACAGATATAATCGATCCCTTTGAAGCATTTTCAGGCATTTTAAAATTTGACCATTTTTTGCCAAAAATCGACATATCGAAATATAACTGAAAACATGTATGGGTCTTTGGACTTATCCCAAAATATGGTGTTTTTCTGTCATTTGTGTCCATATTATGCTCTAATATGTATCACCAGACTATAATTGACCCATTTCAAGCATATTTAGGCATTTAAAAATTTGACCATTTTTGACAAAAATCGACATGTTATAGTATGATTTTTTTTCAGCTTTTGGACAAAATATGGTGTGTCTTTTTCTATTTTTGCGCTATGAGCAGACTATAATTGAACCATTTCAAGCATGTTCAGGCATTTTAAAATTTGACATTTTCTGACAAAAATCGACATGCTATAGTATGACTTTTCAGTTTTTAGACATCCCAAAATATGGTGTTTTATCTGTAATTTCTGGCCGTATCATGATCTAACATGCATCAACAGACTATAATTGACCCATTTGAAGCATTTTTTTATTTTTACAAAAATTGACATGACTGACTATTTTTAAAACTTTTTTGGGTGGGTGACTATGGTCCCAAAAATCTCAAGGATGTCATAAAACATAATTACAACACTTTTACAAACATATGACATTTAACCAATGATATAGTAGAATTTCCTAAAAATGTTACGGTATAATGTTCCAATAAAATATTGCTAAAAATGTAATTGGATTGTATTTTTGTGATTTTATTTTACCTTAATTTATTTTCATTTCTTAACCGGAAGTCAGTCCGCCGTAGTAATGTTCCCACAGGAACAAGGAAACTGAAAACATTTAGCAGCGGTTGCTGTGAACAAGCCCCACCTCTGCAGGTGGATGTGACCGGCTGAACGGTGGCGAGAGGTAGCTATGTCTTCATACATATTATGGGAAATGTTGAAAAAATAAACCACGTTACTGCTACTTATAATCAACTTCTCAAAGGACAACGGTTTAAAACATTTTACCGTAAAGCCGGCCAGCTAGCTGGTAGCACGCTAACCCGGGCTGTCAATAGATGCTGTGACAATGGGTGGCAGAAAAACGATTTATCATTTCGAGCTGTATGGGAAACACATATAATGACTTGCATGTAAATATTCTATAACTAAGACTTTTTATATCCAATTTTGCAGTTGTGTGCCTGGTCAATAATTGGTCTCTTATCACGCATTTCAAGCTGATAGGTTGTGTTACAGTGCGTGTGGTGCCTTCAGGGTCCAGCGTATTCACTGTGGCTTTATTACATTATAGAGGACAACAACATGGGACTGCTGTCTGACCCAAACAGGAGACGGGCTTTGATCAGCCTGCTGACCCGCCTTAATGCTCCAATCTGGTGAGTTTTTAACCATTAAATAAAATCTCAAATACACCACTCAAAAACAACACAAATGCACCTTATAACAAAACCAAATATGCATGTTTGCTTTTTAAATTTTATGATTTCTGCCACATCCCTCTTTAGTGTGGTCTGCTACATGGCGGGTGTGGCCTGGTTCATGGGGTTAGCGTTCGAGCCGTTCACTCTGCGGACATACATGTCAGAGAATGCCATGGGGTCCACCATGGTGGAGGAGCGCTTTCCAGCCGGGGAGAGGGCGCTGGCCACAGGCAGAGAGTTTGCAGCTCATAAGAAGAAAGTAGGGTAAGAAACACAAAGAAGACACAACATAATTGCAAAAAAGTCAATGTGTCTCGTCTGTGCCAAATAGGATGGTGTATTATGAACAGCCGACAACTGTTATTTTGTAGCTTCAGTCAAGGCTAAGTCTGTGACACTTTCAACACACTTTCCTGATATTCACTGTATATTAAACCATTAAATAAAAACAATAGTCTGGTGACCTGACCAGGGTGTACCCTGCCTCTCGCCCAATGTCAGCTGGAACAGGCTCCAGCCCTCCGCGACCCGAGTGCAGATAATCGGTCAAGGATAATGGACGAATGAATAAATAACAACAAAGGAAAAGGGGGGGGGGGTGGGTATACACACAAGCAAACAAAGACAAACCACATAAAAAAATTTAAGAGAAAACATTAGGACCACAAGGTGCCAAAAAAGAGGTGGAGTGTGAGTGGAACAACAAATAAAACCAGGTATAGACATTAGATATAAACATAACAGTGTCAGCTTCATTCATAACAAGATTAGGTAGTCTTAAAGTAAATAGACAGAGCATGGTTCAGCATACCAAGTGTTAAAATGTATCAAATATTAACAGGTACATTCACAGGTAGACAGGAATTTAAAAGTTTCTTAAGCCTTGTCCAGTAATATCTGCACAGTCTAATGTGACCAGTTGTTTCTCTGCAGTGGGATGCCCGTAGACTGGCTGGTGAAGACCATGCAGTCTCGAGGGCTGGAGGTGTTCACCCAGCAGTTCTCTCGCACGCTGCCCTTCCCTGACGAAAACAAAGAGAGATATGTAAGTTTGTGAGTGAGTGTCTCTCAACAAGAGACAGGCTTCTTTTGATATTATCTTCATTTATATTCCATCGCTGTTCCTTATTTCATTCCCTCCTCTCAGATGGTAAAAGGCACAAATGTGTATGGGATCCTTCGGGCCCCGAGAGCTCCGCGGACTGAGGCCCTGGTCCTGAGTGCGCCCTGCAGCCCTGGAGATACCAACAACCAGGCAGTGGGGCTGCTGCTCGGCTTGGCACAGTACTTCAGGAGTATGTATAGAACACACAAGCCTTTTTGACATTTGAATGACATTAGCTTCTTGTTGTGACAATTGCTGTGTTCTTCAATAGGCCAGGTTTACTGGGCCAAGGACATCATCTTCCTGGTGAATGAGCATGATCTGATTGGGATGCAGGCCTGGCTGGAGGGATACCATCACACCAACACGACAGGTAATCACCAGCATTCACACATCAACAAATATCCTTTTGAATTATCTCCATACAAGAGAACATTCCTTTAATTCTATGACGGTGCATCTAGGTATGGACTGGTCTCCTCTACAAGGCCGTGGTGGTTCGATCCAGGCAGCTCTGTCCCTGGAGCTCAGCAGTGATGTCATCACCAGTTTGGACCTGATACTGGAAGGCCTCAACGGCCAGCTCCCCAACCTGGATTTAGCCAACCTCTTCTACGCCTTCTGTCAGAAGATTGGAGTCCTCTGCACCACCCAGGGCAAGGTGATGGCTTGTCATGAGATGTAGTAGAAACAGGACACATTTTCTGCATTTGGCAAGCAGATTGGTTCAATGTCTGGAGGTTGTGTTGATTGTTATTTTCTCTCTATGAATGCTTCTATAGTTGCAGAGGAACGACTGGGACAGTGTGTCCGGCTACAGCCACGCAGTCCAGACCATGATGCTGATGGTGATGAAGCAGGCCAGTGGGCGGCCCTGGGGCGATCACGGCCTGTTCCTGCGGTACCACATTGAGGCTGCCACCATAAAAGGCATCAACAGTTTCCGTCAGTACAAGACTGACGCCACAACTGTTGGCAGGTCAGAACCATTGTTTGCATTTTTTTGTGCTATATTCTTCAGATCTCCCCTTCACAAGCTGACACGTAATTTGTCTTGATGAATAACCTCTAGGCTGATGGAGGGAATGTACCGGAAGCTGAATAACCTCCTGGAGCGCCTTCACCAGTCCTACTTCTTCTACCTCATGCCGTCTCTCTCTCACTTTGTCTCCATTGGTTACTACATGCCAGCCTTCGGACTCCTCGCTGTCATCCTGCTGCTTCGTGTATCCTTCCACTCTGTTGGGTTTTTATCTAAAAATAAGATCGAGACAAGCAAATAAATCATGCAGCAGGCGTGTAGACCTATCCTGATTGAAGCCCTGGGATTTTTTTTTAATCTTACAGTTTGGTTAATTTGAAATTGTCAGAATAATGAATAATAAATAAAAGCATTTCTGGATGGGCACATGTACATACAAAAATACCTCTGTACATAAAGAGAGAGAGATGGTATTAATGATAATAAATAAGAAAAAAAGCCTTAATTAAATATAAACAAAATAAATAAAGAAAAATTGATGAGATCACAATTTTACATCAAAAGTAGTAGAAAGAAGTAGAAAAAACAAAAAAAACAAGCATGACACAAGGCCCAAAAAATAAAAAACAAAATAAAATTAAAAAACAATTTGCAGTAAAAAAAAAAAAGGAGAGGATTAACAATACCATATCTAAAAAGAGTAAAGTAATAATTGTTAAAAGTATGCAACCCAGGTTATTGATGACATATTGTTGATATGATTGTCAGATTTGCCCTTGACTATGATACAGGCCTTAGACCTGTGGGTTCAACTTGCAACTCCACCACCAAGGACAGAAGACGGAGACGTTGACCCTGAGCAGGTTAGACAAACATTATAACAATCAAGTCACAAATTAAACTACTTACTCTTCTAGAGTCTGTTAAATCTGTGCTTCCTCTCAGGTATCCAGTCCAGGAGTGCTGTCGGTGCTGACTCCTCTGGTGATCAGCCACCTGACCGGAGTCGCTCTGTACACGCTGCCGATCCGTTTTCAGGAGATAGCTTTGGAACACTTCCCGGTGTCTGAGACTGAGGCTGTGGTCCTGACAGCTATTGCTGTTTACACAGCAGGCCTGGCTCTGCCTCATAATACACACAGGTAGCTGCTCACCTACAATACACTGAGTCACAATTTATCTTAGAGATCATGTCACAAAAACATTTTTAAAAACTGAAACTGCTTTTTTAAAGCAGAAAACTGACACCGACTGTGAGGGATGTTTGTTTTCATCCACCTGAGTGAAAAATTCCAAAATATCTTGAAATGACAAAACACTTTAAACATTTGGCTTACGTAAAAAAAGTCACTGTATTAATCAGAGCAAATGTGACGGATAGCAAAAAAAAGTATGTGACTTAAATGTTCCAAGTCTCCAGGAGACAAAAAGTAGCATGTGATTAAAAATCTCGCATCTCACACTAATTCAACCCTGATTCCAAAAATATTGGGATGCTGTATAAAACATTCTGAATTTGGCACATTCTTATTATTTGTGTATAATATGTGTCTTTGTTGCAAATGCTTTGCAAATCATAGTATTCTATGGTTTGTTTTTATGTTTTTCACTGTCATAACTTTTTTTGTATTCAGGGATTTACATGAAACAAACAGAAATGTAATATTTCTGACTGGCGCCACCTACTGTCTCTCAATTAACCAAACGCAGAGGAGGGAA
The DNA here is from genome assembly GCF_030273125.1 of Centropristis striata. Classification (NCBI taxonomy): domain Eukaryota; kingdom Metazoa; phylum Chordata; class Actinopteri; order Perciformes; family Serranidae; genus Centropristis; species Centropristis striata. The sequence continues at coordinate 19,257,482 of NC_081527.1, read as the reverse complement.
AACAAGCATTATGTCGCATTTTATTTTGCCAATTTTCTTGAAATTGCAATAAGTGTTTTCTCTGTTTAACAAACAGCTGCACATGAATAACAGGCTGCATTCTGTATTAATACGGTGAACTGTGTCCTGCACTGGAATCCCTTTACATTATATTATTTTTTTATTATTATTTGCGTCTGTATATAGACTATCCTGGTGATAAATTCATTGTTTAATATCCCAGAACATGATCCGCTGAACACCGGCCAATGTTTTATTAGGTTATATGATTAAGGTAAAATGTAAATGTCACTCAGATCAAACCTTTACTCAGGAATGATCAGCCTCACGTGGGACTGATGGAAATGACAAACGATGTAAAAGTGTTTCTTGCCGACAGACTCTCTACTGTTTTTTTTTTTTTTTAACTTTAATAATATCCATAATAAATCTGAATGGGGGATAATAACAGATCATGAAAGGAAAAAAAGCTTCTAGAACGAGTTTTCTTTACATTATAAATGCCTACAAAAATATTAACTGTAGAATCAAATCAAATCGTATCGTTCTTACACTGTATCGATTCAAATCGGTCTGCGATAAAAGTATATAGTTTTTTAATCCTATCGTAACCTGTGTATCTAGATGCGAATCGAATTGTTTATCACGGAGAGATGTGCAACCCTAGTTGTGATGCAGAAGCCGTTTGTCCTGCTGTTTTTAAAGGCTTGTGTCCGGCGCGGGGACGGAGCAGGGCTGGAAGGTGCTGAAGCTGGTGGCGGTGCTGTACCTGGCTGTGCTGCTAGGTTGCACTGCCCTCATCAACTTCTCCCTGGGCTTCATCCTGGCTATCACCCTGGTGCCAGTGGCTGCCTTCATCACACCCCATGTACCAAAGTATGCACCTGCACTGGTCACTGTAGCTCTGTGCTGTTATGGGTTAGTCAAATGTTAAACCTTACCCTCCTCCTCTTCTCTCTTTAGGTTCCTATCGGCCTTCATCCTGATCATTCTCAGCCCGGCCTGCACGCTCCTCTTTTCTGTCTTTTTGTTCCAAGAGCTGCAGGAAATGCCCATCACTTTCTTCGAAGGTTGGATGCTCTACCTGTCAGTCATCTCTCAGGGCATCCTGGACCACTTCCTGTATGGCTCTCTGGTTTACCCGCTCATAGCCATGCTCGTCTATCCTTGCTGGCTGCTCTTCTGGAATATCCTCTTCTGGAAGTAAATGCTGAGTCATACAGGACTACTGAAGGCTTTTTAGGAGGAGGAACTAAAAACCCTCTGAGTTGTTCTCAGGTTTGTCTTCACTGGGTGAATGTGGACGACGGATAAATCCTCTGGAGAGATCAGAAAAAAGGAATATCTATAGTTGACTTGGAAAGAATGCAGTGACTCCCTTTGTTTGGACATTTTGTTGGTATTTCACTCTTAAACCAGTGAAGAAAAACTATGCTTTCTTGGTAAACTCAGCAAAATGGACTGTTTTGTACTGAACATCTCACTTACAATTAATACATGTGGAAAAAGGGACGGTTTTTTGACAAGCAGCTATATATTTCATGATTGGGTTGCTTTTGGTAAAATGATTTGTTCTATGGGTTTCTTTGTTTGTGGTACATAAAAAAATGAATGCAATGTTTTTTTTCTTTGTCAGGTAGGACAGTAATGGATGAAAGACAGACACTGTGGTAACACTGCCTGTTGGTCGTCTGCCTCCCGTGAGATGTATGTACATCTGCAGCTTATATTTTTATATTTGTTTTTGAAACATGTTTATTTCATATTTATGAATGCCAAATTAAAAAGACTAAAAGCATTTCCTGTTTTTGTATCTGAGAATAAGAAGTCATAAATTTGGGAAAGCCTTCAATGCTTTTTAACTCGGAGCGCTCACATGATCAAGAAGGTTTTATGATCACAACTCCAACACAACGCAGCTAAGTCTGGGTTGAATTACACTGAGCAAAAAAAAAAAAGCTTTCTACTCATAATTATAACTTCAATGTTGACACAAGCACTTTTTACAAAACAGAAACTTGTAGGTAAAACTTTTAGAACACAGCCATAATGCACACATCTTTTTTAAACTGACATCAGTTATTTCAGAGCCACAGGCAAGATTATAAAAGTGTATCCCATAATGAGTAATACTCCTTCTGACAAATACACTGAACTTCATCTTTATAGCTTTAGAAGTTCAACCCCTGCTCCATTATGTCTAATAGAATATGTATATAAATAATAAGCTGTACAGACACTTAGACCCTTCAGGATAAAAATGTCTCAATTCAAACCCACTTTGATCCCATTGTCATTACAGCATAAAATCATGTACTGTATTATATCAGGCTTTCAATCAGAGCCCTGACTTCAAAATTATAGTTTTTTACTGTTTATCACCAGCTTCAGCCACATTTGACCTGTGAGGCAAATGCAAAACAAAAACATTTTACTAGTTTCCTCTAACATTATTGTATTTTTTACAAATAAAAATGCATCAAAATCAAGGTTTTCTCATAAAAAAACAATAGTGGCGTTATGTTAAACTGGTATTTAAAGGGTTAAAATTCTGAAAATGGTAAAGACTTGAATTGGTAACCAAAAAAAAAAAATGTAAAAAAGGAAAAAATGATTACAATAGTCTTTTTTAACATCAGATTTAGGAAGGGGACAATTTTGTCCAATAGGTAACAAAAGGGATGTTTTTGTTAAGTTTTTTTAAAATCTGACACTGCACAAAAACACAGAAAAAAAAAAATCGCACTAGCCTTACGTAAACAAAAAATATTTAAATTTCACAACAGAGGTATTATGTAAGCTTGCATTGAAAGGGTAAAAAAACTCAGACATTTTTGTTTTTTAAAGGTCATCAGAGCAACGTTTTTTAAAATGAGGCACAAGGGTTAAATCCATAAATAATCCCCTAGTCCCTAAATAATTCTCAGAAGAATTATCAATAAACAAATAGGATTTGTTTAATTCCATTATGATTTATTCAGCTAATGCAAGTTTTTACAGTATTATGTACTGAAAACAGATCATTCCATTGCTGTCACAGCTCACAGGGAATTGAGTAAAATTAGATCAACTGCTAAAATGTACATCAGTTACTCAATGCATCGTGTTAAAAATAATACACTTAAACAATGTTATAAAAAAATAAAAGCACTTGACAACCCTGTAAACGCACCACAACGTATCCTCTCAGCCATGGCTTATTTTTCTTTTCATTTAAAACCACCAACATTATTTTTGGCAGACGACTCTTACATACTGAACAGGGTAATGGGCACCAGGCTTCACCTTTCCTCTCACTTCACAGTTGGCAGAAACTGAAAAGTATGACGTTCCAACTTCAGCTGCGATCAAAAGCAAAAAAAACTTTGACCTTCTCTCTCACCTAAAATAAATATTAGGCCGTCTGTGTTGTTTGCATCACACACATACACTCTGTAGAATAAATAAAAGAAAAAGGTTCTGGCCAAATTCAGATGTATGTCATGGTCATGTCCATAGAACTGGTCGAAGCGAACGCTCTCCGTCTGCAGTTCATCGTGTGAGCCTCGACCAGTGCAGCTCTGTATCATGCTACGGTGCTTCAATCGCTCCAGCTGTCAGAGGACTCTCAGTGCACTTGACAGTCTTTACGTGAGTATTTTGTTGTTTTTAGCATCCTCACTCTGTGTGTATGTGTGTGTAAGTGAGTGAGACATGGCGACCTGACAGCGACGATGGGCAGTCAGCTGCTGCTCAGACCGAACTCTCCTCGATCCTCTCTCCTTCCTTTCTCCTGTGTGAGAGAACGTAGAGAAAGAGGAAGCTGTCAATTCAATTCAATTCAATTCAATTGGCTTTATTGGCATGACGTAACAATGTATATGTTGCCAAAGCAACCATCAGGAAAAAAAAAAACAAGATAAGGAAAGCAATATTTACAATAAATTATTATAATTCTGTTATTCATTTTAAAAGAAAAGAAAAACTAATAACAATAAAAGAAAGCAATATTTACAATTATTGAATTACAATCAACATATAATTTATACAATCTAACTGTCCCAGCAAAAAAAGAAGAAAAAACAAAATAAAAAATAAAAACAAAACAACCAACAGCTGTGTGTCACTCGCTGTCTCTCAGTGTGTGACAGGCAGAAACATAGACTGCTGCTAATCTAATCTACAGCTCTGTGGCTCTTCCCCGAGGAGGAGCGGCAGTTTTTCCTCATCTGACCATTTTAAAAAACCTTTTTTGACGGATTCAAATTTTTGGAAATATGTTTCTCTAATTAGTTCATATTTTTTACATTTGGTGAGGAAGTGTAGCTCTGTCTCAGGCTGTAGCTGTCACTGAGGGGAAATGTTACAAGTAGTAGTACAAAAAAAAAGCATTGATCGCTCGATGCAGGTGCAGTACCTGCTGGATGTGTGTGTCCGGTCTGGCTGTGGCGCAGATTTCGCAGCCTGGACGAGACGGCTTGTTGATGAAAGTGCATGAGGGACAAGCCCACTCTGTCTGCTGAGAGGAGACATTTGTAGGAAATATTCTGCTCATTAACTGTTTCAGACGAGCTCAAAGCTGCATTTTCTTCATCCTTTTCTACAGGTGCATCTCAATACATTAGAATATCATAGAAAAAGCGTATAAATGTCAGTAATTCAATTCAAAAAGTGGAAATAACACATTATATAGATCAATTACACACAGAATGAAACATTTCGTGTCTTAATTTATTGAATTTCTTCTAGTTATAATGATTATGGCTTACATTTAATGAAGACCTAAAATTCAGTGTCTCAAAAGTTTGAATATTACAAAAGACCAATTTTAAAAAGTATGTTTAATATGGCAATGTTGGCCTCTGAAAAGTATGTCCATCTATATGCACTCAATACTTGGTTGGGGCTGTTTGACTTGAACTACTGGAAATGGACTTTTCCATCATATTCTAATGTATTGAGATGCACCTGTATATCTATTAGGCCAGCTTAGTTTCATTAGCTTCAGTACACCATTAACATACACAGATATAAAGGCAGCCATGATTTTAAGATGAGATATTCCTTCATGAATTTTCAGTGTTACAGCAGCAAAAATATATAAATCTTCAATGGAATAACAATAAATAGAAACAAGCAATATTAGCAGAATTATAAAAGAGTTTTTTAGTGTTTAGTCCAAATATGTAGAAGCAAAAGTTAAATTTCCCCTAAAGTCAATCAAGTCAATTCACCCTTACTGTATCTACTGCTCAATCAACAGTATATGGACTGCTAACTTACCTGTGTTTTACTGGCTTTATTGGTATGATCATTCAGCTGCAGGTTCTCAATGTCGAGGACATCTTTGATATCACCTGCTGTGCTCCCTGATGTTGACAAAAACAATTAAGAAAAACAAGTGTATAGAGCTGTACTTTCTCCAGTTTTAATGTAGTATTTAGAGCGAGGCAGAAAATATTTGGACAGTGACATTTTTTCTGGTGTTTCTGCTGCACTTCAGGGTTAAAGTTTGGCTTTTTTTCAGTTGGGTTGTGTGAGGTACTTCTCCGTAGTCAGTGTATTAGTCAAGAGCAGCAAAATAAGATAAAATAAAATAAGATAAGGTAAGATATGTCTTAATTTATCTGGCAGTGGGGACATTTAGTTGTCACAGCAGCTCAAGATACAGACACATAGATATAGAGGACAGAATAAGAATATAAAAATAAGACATATACATACATTCTATATACATTATATACATACGTTTCTGCTATTTAACATTTATTATGTATTTTTGTGTTTGTCTGTTTTCCTGAGAGTACTTTGCATTTTACAGATATTGCACATTGAAGAAATATATTTTAGCATGTTAAATGAGTTTAAATAAGTTGTTGCACTGCAAAATGTATCTTATCCACCGAAAAAAAGGCTCCCCTAAAAAAATGTATATTAATATAATATAATATAATATAATATAATATAATATAATATAATATAATATAATATAATATAGCCCTGTTATCTATGCTCTCTGTGAAGCCAGCAGACTCCATTGACAAAAAAACATCTTTTTTAACTTAAAGAACACAGGAGTTTCTGATCTACCGCTGTCTTGATCAGTTAATTTGTGTTACTGTGTGATTTTGGTGTTTTAAAAGGTTGGTTTGGAAGTTAGAAGGTAATTAACCTCAATTTTTTTTTTTTTGCCTTCAGTCTGGTTTTCAGCAAATCAAAACACATGATCAGATGGATTGAGGTCAGGCTAATTTGGCATGCACTTTAACCCCATATACAGAGTCAAAAGAATAAGAAAAATATAATCACTGTTGTAATACTCACCCTGGTTGTTGTGGGGTAGCTTGGAGGGCAAGGTGTTGTAACCCCTCCAGTCTTGGGAGGTGGGGCCGTTGCCCGGTGGGAGCGGCGGGGCGAGGAGAGCGCTCTCCAGGTCCTGCTGGAACAGCTGGCGGGTGATGCGTGCTTGTCGGGCTGAGATCAGGTAGAGGTACGCCGTGTCGCCGTCCTTCTGCACCCCGTAGGAGGCCAACGACCTCGGCTCAGTGCACAGACACTGACCTATCACCCAGCGCTGCACGCGAGGATGGAACCCGTACTCAAGAAACACCTGAGGAACAGAGGGAGGGAGTTAGTGAATAGAAACCTACAAAACCTGCTGAATTACAAGTTGGTCAGTTTCTAACCTGTTGCTTGAGTGCAGCCACGGTCATGTAAGGAAAGACTTTCACTGTGACACAACAGGACGACGACACATCCTCCACGACCACAGATAAACTGCAACACAGATAGATACAGTATGCCAAATTACAAAAAACACACAACCTGGAAGTGATAGATCCTCAACCCGACACTTTTCCTTCCCCACCTGATCTCTCCCTCTGCGTAGTTCTTTTCAGACAGCTGAATCGTCAGTGCGGCTTTGTGCCGAGCCAGAGCGGACGCATGCTGTGAAGCGGCTTGAGTATCGCCTGCTTCAATGGCCCTGGCGAGCTCCAAGCACAGTTCCTCTGAAATAAAAACAAAGAGTCAGCGATCAGAAGTGACATTTTTAGAGCACGTTGTGAACAGAGAAAGAGGTAAACAGAAGAACCCACCGGTGAGCGGCAGCGAGGCTGAGCTCCACTGCTCCATCGCTGCTGCTGCTGTGTCTTTGTGTCTGCCATCTGACTCACATGTGTTAATATTTGCAACTGTCAGAGGAAAAACAAAAAACTCTGTTACAAATGTGCCTAAAACAACTCCCCTTAAAAGTGGTAACACAAATTTATGCTGGAGGGACTGTAATCAAATTTGAGACCGCACACATGTTTTTTAGGACTGTCCAGAACTAAAAATCGTACTGGAAGGGGATCCATACAGAAATTCTGGCCATTTTAAACATCAACCGACCACTAGACCCCCTGTATTTTATTTTAGGGGCAATCCCGGATGGGGCGCCAGATAAAAGTTAAATCAAATTGTTGTATATTTTATTATTGCTGGCAAAAAAATTTACAACTTGATCTTGGCCACTGTCTCAATGGCAAGAGATTTTAACGAAGGTGTACATGATGGAAAAAACAACTGCAAAGCTCCAGCTGAAGTTATATACATTTTTGAATTTATTTAATTATCACTTATTTTAAATTACAAGAGCAATAAGGTACCCTGATGAGTAAATTATAAATCATTTTACATATCTTATTTTATTTTTCCCCCTCTGTGTTTCTTCCTCTTTGTGTTACAATCATCTACAGTTTGTACGTTTGTTTGCCGAAATGTGATTTACTGTGTATTTTCTGACAATGTAATATTCAGATAATGTCATGGTTGAATAAAGATTTGGTTAAAATAAAAAAAAAGTGCCTAAAACATGTTACTGTCATCACACATCAATATCAACCCCTAACACTATTTACTCTCATTATTTATTTAATTAATAAATAAAATAGTCATAGTCAAACTGACCTCTATGTGCCTCTCTTAGTGATGACATCACCACTGTTGCCCACTCCTCGGCTTCGCGGTCGCAGCGGAAGTTGAAGCGGATGCAGTCGTGTGGCGGAGCGGCGAGGCGCATCTCATGGCAGCGAGGAGATTTGACCTCGTACTGCACCGAGCGCAGGTCGAACTCTGCGATGAACTGAAGGGGAAAATAAACACAAGTCAATCTCAAACGGCTCAGCATTCTGCAGGAACGGTTTGAGGGACAAAAAAAAACTTAAGATAAAAGAAGGGAAAGTTATTTGAAACAGTGTATCTCGGTAACATATTACTGGACGGCTTTAGCAATGGAGACAAGAAACTGCTCTATATTCTTTTAGCAGCAAGCAAAAAGGCGATTACCAGGAGATGGCTCAAACCTGAGCAACCACAAAATGAGGACTGGACCAACATCATACAAGACATCTACACAATGGAAAAAGTGACTTTTCATCTAAAGTTACAAATGGACTCATTTTACAAAACCTGGTCAAAATGGACAGAATATGTTAAGCCTACAAGTTCAGATTTTATATAAAACTGTCATTTAACTAACAACGACTGCTGCAAAGAATGATGATAGGAGAAAATGATGACGCTGTGTGATATTGGTACCCCGCACCCCAACTGTTCTTGTTCTTTGTTCTGTATAAAATGTTTAAAAAATTCCTCAATAAAAAGTGAATTTTTTAAAAAAAAGAAGGGAAAGTTGTATCAATTAATCTAAAAGTATAAATACAAGTTTAACAAATCTTATAGTTTTATTTGTATTTATTATTATTTATATTTCAATTATTTTCATTGTTGATTCATATACAAATTATTTTAGTGATTAATGATTTTAAAAAATATACTATTCTTATGTCTCAGAGCCATGGTGACATCCGACAGCCAACAGTACAAAATTAAAAAGATTTCTCGGCTTAACATTTAAAAGCTGGTACTAGTGAATTTTATTCAGTGAAGTTTTGGTATTTTTTTCTTACGTTATCAAAAAGGAAATTAGTTTCCTGTTCACTGACTAATTAATTATTCAACTTTACCTCGACGTTATTAAAGCTGCATTGGACATTCGCAAAAAACACATAGCTGACGACCCAAAATGGCCTTTTTAAATTATTTATATCCACCATTAAATTTGTCATGAACATGGGGGGGAAAAAAAGTACAAAATGTGGCTGCAGACTGCAATACACTTTGCAGGAGTATTAGTTTGAGAAAAGGAAATAATCCCCCGAAAAACGTTGGAAAGCAAATGAGATTACACATAATCTGCCCTCTCACGTTCACTGCAGCATCATTAGGGTATTGGAGTCTGTTGTGGGTAGACAAAAACAGCAAAGAGGGATTTTCCTGCTGCCAGAGAGTGTATTTATACTGTGATATAACTGTGTACGAACAGTCTGCCAGCTCAGACATACGAGCTGAAAGAAGCCGGGATCAAAGTAAAAGTATGCAAATGAAGAAGCGCACCAAATCGTCAGGGGAAAATCTGTCTGACTTGAGATTCTACCGAGATGAAAAGGCAAAACCGAGCCTGTCAGATTTTTTTTAGGATAGCGGCACATAGTGAACCCGACAAAACAAAGAACAGACTTAAGAGTAAAGTTTAGATGAGTGGTGAGAAGGAAAGAGTTCAAAGTCAGGTCAACTTCACACTGACGAAGCCTCTGTGTGTGTGTGTGTGTGTGTGTGTGTGTGTAGCTGTTACTGATGTGGTCATTTATAGTAATCACCCCTAATACTGTAAGAGAAGAAAAACTCATCATTGTACTGAAATGTGTCTCAGCTCTTACTTTACCTGATCTATATAACTTGAAGAATCTGATGGTTTTGAGAATGCATTAAATAATTGAAGATGTGAACATATTGATATTATATCATTATATGAGACTAGATATCAGATTTGGGATATTGCAATATTGTAATGTTGTCATTCGCTGGTTTTAAATGCACCCTTACAGTCAAACTATGTTATTTCTGAACTTACCAAACTGTTCTAACTTTTCTGGTATTTGCCTTTATGCACTTGTATGTAGATGTATATGGAAGTATTTTTCGTGAAAACGGCAACAACCAATAGTCCAAACCCCCTTAAAGTAGGAAGTTCACAATCAGATATGACGAAGAAAAGCAGCAAATCATCACATTTGAGAAGCTTTAAAGCAGCTACAAGGATTTATTAACTGGTTATGAAACAGTCTATATTTAATGCTGATGCCTCTGTGTGACCTACATAAGAAATAGGGGTTTCATGATTCTCCAAATCCCCAATTCAATGAGACTTCAGATTTTAGGGTCACGACTCGTTTACATTTTAGATTTAAACATTTTGTCAGCAGTGAAGGCCTTCGTTACACGATTCTGTCTTGAAGAAGAGCAGATTATTGGTTCTATTTCCTGACAGCTGTCATTTACATTTTCAAATGTAGCATGTCAGCCAGTTAAACGGTTCTTTAGAGATCTTAATTTTTTTACGTTATGTTTGATATGTATGGCTAATAATGGGACAGGATCAGCAAAGAGAAAAAGAAGAGCGCTGACTGACAAACAACCAAAAACAGTTAAAAACAGACGATAGAGAATTGTGGGATTTGAAAGGATACAGAACCGATCCTGAATTTTCCTGAATAGACAAGTTTGTAATTATGTTAATTTTACTTAAAAATGCATAGAGATATGACATTATTTTGGTGTCTAAAACAATGTTTACTTTGTTTCACCATTGTCATATTACAGTTAGTAATCTTACATAGCAGCAAATAGATACATTACTACATCACTTTGCATCCTGCTAACAGAGTCATTTACAAAAGAAAAATAGTATTAAAATTAGGTTGTCTTTCTGTCCCTCACTTCCAAATAGGGCTGGGCGATATGGACGAAAATTCATACCCCGGTATTTTTAGGCCAAATGGCGATATACGGTATATATTCGTATTTTAAACAAAACGTGTTTAGTTTTAACTCGACGTCACAAGTAATCATCATCAACCTGTTTTATTTAAAGACTTTATCAAATTCAAAACCTCCCACCTTTTGAGGTAATTTGAAAACAACTCCATGTTGCTCTTCATCTGCAATCCGAAAAAAACGGGAACAAATGGCCATAACAAAAAACGGTCATCAGTTAAGGAAAAATCAAAAGATATTCTATATCTGTAAGGCGGTATTGTCTCAACTACATATCTCTTTCACAAATATATCGGTATAACTTGTAATACCAATATACCGCCCAGCCCTACTTCAAAAACAAATACACGCGTTAGCCAAATCAACATCTTTGCATCAAAGAGCAAAGTACTTTCAGGAAAACAAACACAAAAAATATATATTAATAATAAATGCCAAATAGCAGAAATGTATGTATATAATGTGTATAGAGTGTATGCATATGTCTTATTTTTAATATTTTTATTCTGTCTGCTATATCCATGTGTCTGTATCTTGAGCTGCTGTGACAACTAAATTTCCCCACTGCGGGATAAATAAAGTCATATCTTATCTCTTATCTTGCAACATGAGGCAGTCGTGTAAATTAAGGTTCCTTGTAGTTCTGCATAAAACAATGACTTAAACTAACACTGATTTTTAAGGTAGTTCCTGGTTAATTTTCTCATTGTTTTAGATTTACTTGAGAGTAAATGAATAACGTAGTTCAATAAAGCGCATTGTGTGTTCAAACAGTGACGAGCTGTAAAGAAGAAGAAAGAAGAATCCAAATTTCCTAACTAGAATCAGAATTACTTTAACAATCCCCAAGCAGAAATTACTTTTGTTACAGAGACTCCAGTGCAAAAATATTCCAAAGAGTAAGAATTAGGAGATACAATAAATAAAATAAAATAAAGAAGTAAAACAAATATACAATATGAGGGCAGCTTAGTCATTTTAAACCAACACATGCCATCCAGACACAATTTCTTACTCACTTATTTACACAAAATATAGCAATTTTGATAATCAGTCGGTCTTTAGATTATTTAAAGGGGCACTCCACCATTTTTACTGATGATGATCAGATTATTTGCCACAAGGACCTTTTTTCAACCTGTGAAAACAGTAATATAACCTCTTCTGTGTCTCTGGAGGAGACCTACAAAGTCAGAGAATATAACCTTCATGATGTCATCATGGTTATATCTCGGATTGGACTTCTTAAACATGTAATCAGAACGTCTAAAGAGCGTTTCAGAGAGTTTAAAAGACATGGACATTCCCCATTCCTTCAGTTGCATTAAGAGAATTATAGGACCAATGTTTAGTAGGAATTACAAGTTAGGACACGTCAGCCTTTCCATGACCACCTTTAGAAATTAATCTGCATTTTGTGACTCACTAACTTTATGTTAGTATATCTTTTAAATGTCCCTTTAACAGGACAAGTGTGTGGCTCTTCAAGGCTGTAAAGTGCATTAGATAGTAGGAAACAAAGCTGTTGGATGAATGGAACACAGAGAGAAAACACTACTGCTCTCAGATCTTTACCACTATGGTAAAAATGTAACATTAGACTGAAGGTGGTTGCCAGATGAATTTTATATTGTTAGCTATATAAAAAGGCTTTATCCTTTGTAAAGACACTCATATTTGCTTATATTTTGCGAAGCCTTTCTCAGTCAGTTTAGGTTTTGTCAGCCACACACTTTGAGCTGAATGCTGACATACGTGTTGCTAATCAGTTTGATGATGAACTTAGTTGTCTATTTCAGGGCAGAGTAAAGCAGTTTGACATTCATAGGTTTAAAAGCACCAAATGAATACCGTACAAACCATTCCCCACAAACGGTTTCCTGTAGCTGCTTCAAACTAACTTTTAGCCGGTCTGTAAGCTGAGGTGGTTGATAAGCACTTTTAAAATTAAACCACAGCTGAAAGTTATTACGAAATCCACAGTTTTTACCGTATAACCTCAGTTAGAAGTCATTCCTGCCTGTGGCCATCAAACCTTTCAATGCTTCCCTCAGACTATCAGACATCCTGAGCCAATAGACTGACCACTGGACTTATTTCACCCGTCAGCAGCTACGTATGACCACATGGTTCATAACTTTATTTATAAAGTTAATCTGTGCGATTTAATTATTTAATTATTGCACATGATTTCTATAGAAGTCCATACTTCTATAGAAATCATGTGCAATAATTTAATTTCTAGTTCTATTTGTACATATTGCATGCACTGCAATTTCTATTTTATATTGTATATTTGGTGCAGCATCCCTTTTTTAAAAAAATCTTTAATGTCATTTTATTTACAGACTTATTTCAATTTCTTATACCGCAGCCACTGTAACAAAGCAATCTCCCCCCAGGGATAAACAAAGTATTTCTGATTCTGATTCTTTTTCAGGTGAATTTGCGTCATCATGATGTAGTACAGAGATCGATGGGAGTTTCTGTGATACAAATGTCCCCTCTACTCAGCTCTTACATGATCAAGCCTATGATGTCAAGCAATGAATAGAAACTTTCAACAACACACAGTCACATATGTAATTGCAAGGGTGATAGAAAATTCCCATCTGCCTGGTCATTAAGACCTGGTCGCAGCTGTTCATCTCTGTGCAGAGTTGAAGATTTCCCCTGATGATGTTATGACTCTGAATAGTGTGTAGTTGTTATGGGAAGACTAAAAAAATGAAAGTGAAACTAAAAAAACCCATCTTAACTACAGTATTGGTAACTAAACACAACTTCTATGTCATACAATAGATCCAGTTTGAGTCTTGGGTGGAGTTGAGGCTGTATGTGTTTATATCCACATGTTTTTAATGAAATGTGGTGTGATTGTATCCCTGAGTGTGAAGCGGTGAAGCTGTTAGTACACTGCTCCATAAAATGGCGTGTATGGGCCTATTCTGCTATAAAATATACATGCGTTTCAATACGGTGGTCCATCACAAGCATATCTGACGACAGCACAGCCTTAAACACAGGTGTATGTGTGAAATCTCACCACACTGCGGTTTCCGCTCGTATCTCGCAGCGCCAGTCGGAACTCTCCGGCCCGGCTCGGGTCCATGCTGAGCTGGAGCCGCAGAGCCTCGCTGCCTGCTCCAGGGAGGCACAGGGGCCGGATCCCGGAATGGCACACCGAAACCCGGACTGACATTAAAACAGTACTGCAGCAAGGCGTCAGCGCAGGCCCGCCGCATGCAGCCTGCTGGGACGAGGCAGGGACCGGGGCTGGAGGAGCCCAGCCGCCCGAGCTGAGAGCCATGTCGCGGACACCGAGAGGCGGAGTGAGGGTGTCTGAAGCCCCGCGGCAGGTGTGACTGCTGCCCGCTGCTTCTGTCCGGTTTATGAGGTCCACCGGTGTCTGAAGAGAGCGCGTTTCTTGTCGGGCAGGCTGTGGTTGTCTTCTAGTCCCGCAAATTCTTCCATATCTACCCGACCCGAGCAGACACGGAGTGAAAGAAAAACAAAACAGGAAGTAGAGCTGTACGTCTTTTATTTATGTCCGTAGAGAAACTTGGCCTTGAAACATCCGGTATAATAAAGCTCTCATCAAAAGGATGTAAAAGGTAGCTTACACGTGGGAAAAATATGATATATTTATTTCAGAAAATAGCTGCTGTAATTTAAAAAGAATTACAATTGCAAAAGCAATAAAACTAACAAATTAGAGTTCAGCCAAAGTATAAACTTAATACCAATAAAGTTATAATAAAAATCTAGTAAATGTCTAAATAAAGAAAATATTAAAGAACAGATTCTAATTTTTTTTTTATCAATTTGTTATTAAAACAAAACATTAATGTCCTACCATTACTCTATTTTAGTGCCACCCCATAAGGTATTATGCTTTTCTGATGACTTTGGATTATCATCTATACTAACAAGCTGACGTCTTAGTGGAAATTTATTTTCCTTTTTTTCTTTACACAAAAGTAATGAAACCAGCTGGTGGCCTGAGCTGTTTTCCTACTATCCAATAAAGAGAAAACACAAAACACTGAATAGGTTATAAAATACAGCACACTTGTCCTACAGATAAAGGGCCCAGTGTCCTCTGCATATGGCAAAGTGGTGTGCAAGATCTTTTTTCCACGTTTTCCCCCCATTAAATCTAGCAAGAAATGACTGAACTAAAATAAAATAAATCTGTGTTGAGAAATAGATTACTCTCTCTTGCTTTCCAACTGGGTTCCCACTTCCCTGTAGTTCTTGTGCCAGTAATGCATAAGCTGTAACTGACCTCTGATTCCTGTTTGAACACCTGAGGGTTAACATCCAACAAAAAAGAAAACTATTAATCAGTTGGTATTTCAAAAGTGGATGAATGATTGACATATAAGTTCACACTGATACTGTTCGGATAGCAGGTTGAAAGAATGACCTACACTGTCTGTTAATAAGGCACAAATGACCTCATAACTTCCATGCATATCTTTAACTAGAATTCCAAAGTATAGATAAACTTGCAGCAGGTTGACCAGTGAAACACAGTTCAGCTCACACTCACAAGCGAAGAGAAGTTCAGAAATGTCTGTCCTGCAGGAGATCAATCCCAATATGAGGAACTTGAAGCAGATAGATTTAATCCTGGCCGTACGAGCAAGCCAGATCAAGGAAGAGCTCAGACAGGTAAAAGAAGAAAAAAAAGTATTGTCATATTTGCATGATTGATTCTAGAGTTTTCCACCCTGTGTTTGTGCTTTAACTTCACCTGTCCACAGAGAAAGAATAAGCCATATAAAGAAGTGATAGATGTCTTATGGGGTGACCCGCACAGGGCAGGTTTGAAGCCCCTGTCCTTTGTCCGACAGGTAATCTGTGACCATCGTCTGCAAGTTGATGCATCTTCCTTTGGATGAATATCTGTCTTATTCTACTGGGTGTCTCTGTATTTTGCAGGTTTTTGCAGCATGTATTTACCCTCAGCTTGTGGACAGCGATAAACTGCCAGTGGACGTCAGACAGAGAGCTCAGAGGCTGCTGAAGGAATGTGTTGGAGGGAGTGTAGGTAAGGGCAGTGCATTAGATATTATTACAGTGAAATAGTGAAATATTTAAAGAGTCAGCTCACTCAAATTACAAAAGAAAGTTTTTCTACTTACCTTTACTGGTATCTAGCCAAGCAGATAAATAATTTGCCCAATCTTGACATATCTGGCTCCAGGATTTCAACAAATTAAGGTGAACTGAATTTTGTATAATGTGATCACAGCACAAACAGTCTGCTGCCATCCTATACTTTTTTTCAGCACCACAAATTAAAATCTAATTGTCATATGTGGTGATGAAGTGGCAACAGAACATTGTAGAAACAGATATTTCAAACCTGGGCAAGTTAGATTTATTTATATATTTTGCAATTTAGCTAAATGGACACTTTAAAGAAGACATAATGCACATTTTTAGGTTCCTACTTACTTTTGAGTTTCTTCCAGAACATGTTTACATGCTTTAATCTAAAAAAAAATGCATTTTTCCCGCATACTGTCCATCTGAATACACCTGTATTCCACCCTGTGCCTGGAACGCTCTGTTTTAGCGCTTGTCTCTTTAATTCCGCTTTTGAAAATGATCAATCTGCTCTAACTGGCTTGACAGAAAAATCTGTGAACTTTTGCAAATGTAGTTCTCAAGCCATGGATGGAGAGAGATACTCGGGGAGCTTGAGGGAGCTAAATCTGAATGGCTCGTTTCTGAGTTTCTGGGCTGTAGGACGGACGGACGGACTCGCTTAGTTCATTTCATCAATCAATCAACCAAATGCTTGATTTTCCAGTTTCTCAAATCTGAGTATTGGTCACTTTGTTTGTATTGTATTAAGTTATTTTTAATGTAAGATCCTGCTTCTAACAGGATAATTAAAATTGAAAGATCATTTCACTTGATTTTCGATTTAATTTGTGACATCCCTAGTACAGAGTTATATTATATACATACAGTGGTGGAAGAAGTATTCAGATCCTTTACTTAAGTAAAAGTACTTATAGCACACTGAAATTACTCCACTACAAGTAAAAGTCCTGCATTCAAAAACTTACTGAAGTAAAAGTACAAAAGTATCAGCATCAAAATGTACTTAAAGTATCAAAAGTAAAAGTACTTGTTATGCAGAATGGCCCGACTCAAATTGTGTTATATATTCCAAACATACTATTATTATTGATGTATTATATAAGAAAAAATTAAATATTGTCAATTTAGCGTTGGTGGTTTCACTACTTTGTAAATTGTTATGTGGTTTAAATGATATTAAAATTTGTTTTTAATTTAAATCGATTGTTTACTCTCGACCTGAAAAGTAACTTAAGCTGTCAGCTAAATGTTGTGTACAGTATTTGTTGTGTACAACAAATGTTGTGTACAAATGTAAGTACAGTACTTGAGTAAATGTACTTACTTACATTCCACCACTGTATACATACAGCATATATAATATTCACAAAATAAACAAATATAATCTGTAATATATATAATAAAGATAGAAAATATGATATAGCAGAAAATATATATTTTTTTAAATGACAATTATATTATCACACCGCTCTACATTTCAGCTTTCCTGTGTCATTTCAGGTTGTTATACTGCTACACCAGGTATTCCAGGAATAGTCCAAAGACTCTCTGAATTCATAACGAGACGAGATGGTGGAGTTCCATCTCACCCTGAAAACATCTACATCAGTTCAGGCTCACAGTGGGCGCTCTCGGTAACACTATTACTGATATACTTTATTATTATATACTGTGTGTCTTCCTCATGTTTATCATCATTGAGGTAACAAAGTCTCTTCCTTATTAGAACATTCTCAGCGTCTTGGTGAACAGGGAGGCTTCACCCAGAACAGGTGTGCTTGTTCCAGTGCCAAGCTACTCCATTTCCACTTTGTCCATGATGAAGGTGGGAGCGGTTACCGTTCCTTACTACCTCAGTGAGGAGCAGGGCTGGGAGCTGCAGATGGCGGAGCTGCATCGAGCGCTGGAATCTGCCAAGGGAGTCTGCAACCCTGTAGCTCTTTATATCATCAACCCTGGAAATCCCGCAGGTAAGAAAAACCGCAGCAGAATGGACATCAGCCAAGTATATTTTTGTATCTTAAAATATGGTGCTAAATGGTTGTTTTCATGCCGTGTTGCCTCTAGGTTGTGTTCAAAGCAGAAAATCAATGCAGGACGTGATCCAGTTCGCTTCAGAGAAGAGACTCTTCCTTCTGGCTGATGAGGTGGATGTCTGAGAGGACTATCCAAAAAAATTATACAAAATAACAAATACATTTTATGAAGATATGGGTTTTCTGTTTGTCTTCTTCACAGGTCTATCAGGACTGTGTTTACGGGGAAAAGACTGAGTTTGTCTCTTACAAGAGGGTTCTGGCTGAGATGGGTCCTCCTCTCTCAAACACAGTGGAGCTGGCTTCCTTCCACTCAGCATCCAAAGGCATCATGGGAGAGTATGTTTTCAGTTCTCATGAGTATTTAAAGTGTGTAAACTACTTCATGCTTTTTGGTCCTTACAAAAGTTGCAAAATTGCGACTTAAATGCACAGTAGGTGCTTTTCTGCATCTTTCAATCAAAACAATGTCAAAAGAGAGTTTGGAAACTTGGTGAAGTAGCATGGGATCATGGGAGTTGTTGCCTTCTCCACCAATGTTGTCATTGCAAACATCTCAATAGTTAGGATTCCTTTAGTCTTTATCATTCAGGAGGTTTTTACCGAGAGCTGAGGTTTTCTCTCAAAAAACAACCAGCCCAAATGATTAAAACAGGTAAAAAGACTGAATAAAACAAGTAAAAATCAGTGTTTCTCTGACACCATTCGGCAAACAAATGACATCCTACAAGGGCTGTGAGCCGAGCTGCCACTCATTTCTCTGGTTACTTAAGATACAGAAGTCAGGGTTGATGATTATAAATCCTTCATCTGGTACAACAATATTTAAAAGTTAAAAGTTAGAAATAACCAGGAACTAAAAACGTGCATCATAAAACTGTGGCTTAAAACTGGGTAAAAGTTCCTTTTCGCTGACACATGTGCAAAGGGGAAATTATGCAATTGACAGGCAATTAAATGGCCGTTTCCTTGATCAAAATTTTGTCGTTCTCCAGGTTAAAAACACCTAACAAAATATATAAAAACAGGTCCAATTGTTTTTTTAATGCAGAAAAGTTACATATAATGCTTTTAAGACAAAGGCTATGTTTCAACTTAGACCAATTTAAACTGACCAAACAGTAGTTTGCAGGACAATCTTACCACAAGGCCGTGACAAGAAGTTGTAAAAAGCTGAAAAATTGAGTTAAACATTTACTATGAAAACGGAGATGGCGTCATTTGACCAAATGCTGCAGAACAAGCTACTAAATGGACTCTTCTCTCTCCCACTAGGTGTGGTCTGCGTGGTGGATATGTGGAGCTGGTAAATCTGGACCCCACTGTTATGAAATACATCTACAAACTGTTCTCCACGGACAGTTGTGCACCTGTGTTGGGTCAGATCGCCCTGGATCTGATGGCAAACCCTCCACAGCCAGGAGATCCCTCGTACCCACTTTACAGTGAGGTGAGAGCAGAGATACAGCGTTCAGATTATTAGGGAGGATGTTTAACTGCCTGCTAAATCTAATTTATTTGATATTTTCTTGCCTTCTCTTCTTCTGTAGGAAACACAGCACATCAAGAACACGTTGGTTGATAATGTAAAGAAAGTCTTTGACGTTTTAAACAGTCTGCCGGGTTTCAGCTGCCAGCCTGTGGCGGGAGGAGCGTTTGCCTTTCCAAGACTGCATCTTCCAGCTGCAGCCATTCAGAAAGCCGAGGTCACAATACTATCGTATAGAACCATGTATACACCGCTATATCAGATCAGTATCATCATCAAAAAATATAACATATCCAGTCTATCAGTCAATGTTTTACACTTGTGTATGTTATTTCTTATTTCAGAAAATGGGAATGGAACCAGATTTGTTCTACTGTCTCAGACTGCTGGAGGAGGCCGGGGTGATGGCAGGTCCAGGTTCTGTGTATGGACAAAAGGAGGGCACCCACCACATCAGGTACAATACATCATGTAAACTAAGCTACGGTTGTCAAAGTGTCCATACAACACGGTCTTAGTATTTGATGATGTTGAAAATAGTGAAGGTGTTTCAAACCAAGGCAGCACAGATGAAACTATCAAAAAATGTGTTAGTTTGTGTTCAGTGAATTTTTCTGCACCAGCAATGAGTGCAAGTTATTAATAAAGAAAACTATTCACAAAAAGGAAGAAAATTATTACCATTTTGGGTACTCTTACAAGTATTGATTAACATTTTTTACATTTTTAAATACTAGTATTGTATTGGGTTTTTTTTTTCAGAATACAGGCTTTACAATGCAAGAAGCATGTATTCTAGTAAAACAAATATGGTTTGATAAGAATAAGTTGAAGATTTTACCTTTACTCTTCTTTCCTTCTGCAGATTTTGTATTATGAGCCCTGAAGACACTATGGAAGAAATACTGAAGCGCATTTCCAGCTTTCACGCGCAGTTTATGAAGGATTTTTCTTAAACAAAAAGGTATTTTTTCGCCTTTCCAAGCAACAAAACGTCTGCCATGGAGCACTGAGATTTATTACAAATATATATATATATAAAGCCTTTACTCACCATTGTTCTCTGTAGTCTGGGGTTGTTCAGCTTTGTCCATCAGTAGACTTCACCATTGCCATAGCCTTATTTACAAGGAGGGTGGACTCTGGGCAGTCCGTGGCCTAGAATCGGGCTTGCAACCGGAGGAATGCAGGTTTGAATCCCAGGACTGACAGGTCAAGGACTGAAGTGCCCTTGATCAAGGCACCTACCTACCTGAAGTCAGCTAATTTTCTCATAGCCTTCTATACGTGAAAGTGTTAAGTGATATTTTGTATTTTCATTTTAAATTTGTTTTTGTGTCTGCAAAATTGTTAATTGTGATGCGGCCTCTCTTGGCCAGAAGCCTCTTGGAAAAAAAAGTTTATCTCCAGGTTAAATACATTTAAACAATAAATAAAATAATCTGATTATTATCATTGTGTTGGCATGTGATTATTTATTGCAATAAATTACACAATTTACTGCATGCAGTCTGTTTTAGAGACTTTTGGTCAATGATTTTTCTGAGTAACATTCAACTTCTGCTTTTCTAAAACAAATAACCAGGAATAATAAAACATCAGTCCAAAATCCAAACCAATGGATTCCTCACATCATTCACAGAGTTAATAATTTACTTCAACAATAACAGAAGAAGACAACAGTCCACTGCTCTACAAGATTCCTGATGAGGTCAACTTGTTAAGTACGGACTCACAGGAAAACATACAACATCCTCTTTTGTGTCCTCTGTACCAGCCAGCTGATTTATCGTCAGCGTGTACACAGTGCTGTCTGTCATCAGTCCACCTCACTGTCACTGTCACTGACGTGGTTCTTAGCCCAAGGGTTTGGGTCTGTGTTGTTGAGCAGCTCCACGATTAACTTGATGAGCTTTCCATCTTGAACAGCGTGGGTGGCTGCGTTGCTGGGGTTGTTGAGGTTGCGGTACAGCATGGTCTGAATTGAAGAGCGGATCTCCCACAGCAGCTCCCAGGTGTCAACTGGCAACTCGCAGCGCACCAGAGGGTTTCCAGGAAACGATACTTCCACTCTGTCTCCGGTCACTGCGACATGAGAGAGAGAACAGGGGTTAGTTATGAGGAGAGGAGGATTCACTGCAGATGTGGGAATCTGAGAAGGTGATAACATTTTACCTCTATAAAATGTTCTGTAATAAACTGTTAATTAAATGCATAGTCCTTAAAATAAATTAAATGATGTCCTATTAAAAGGTCACCTACTTTTTCCACCGGCACTATGGATGTTTAATGAATGTGTTAAATAAAGACCTGAAATATTACATGGTTAATGGTTTGTGTAGTATTAGGTGAAGCACATTGTGTTTGTCTATACTTGGGACTTTGATCAGATCACATTTTATGACAAATTAATGCAGAAAACTAGATGATTTCAAAGGGTTCAAACACTTGTCCATGAATGTCTCTGAGCACTCTGTAAGTACAAAAGCATAAGCACATTTTACACATTAAAGTGATTTTAGAGGGCTGAGTAGCCTGAAATTATTGCCGACATCTGTCATACAGGAGTAAGAACTGAGATGTAATCTTTCTGTGCCAGGGACAAGTCTGATGGGCGGATATGTTGAACCTGCAGTTACAGATTTTTTTTTATGTTGTGAATTTGTGACACTGACATATCATTACCTTTAAAGTTAATCAAGTGAAAGTGTTAGTAAAGCTGTCTATGCACAAATAAAAATGACAAGATCTTACATTAGAAAATGTAAGACAGACATTTACTCCTTTTGTACTTTACTTTACTTCCTTTTTTGTTTTTGTTTGGGGGGGGGGGGGGGGGGGGGGGCATTAACAGGATGATTTTATGCCTTATAATTATGTGTTTAATCATTTTATTGTTCTTAACTGATGTACAAGCACACTCTACACTCACTGCATCACTACTGGCCAATGGTGTGTTAAAATGGCTGTTAAAAGGGTTTTTTGAGAGTTTTTCCCTGGCCGATGTGAGGGTCTAAGGACAGAGGGTGTCGTACCATGTACAGTCTGTAAAGCCCTTTGAGGCAAATATATGATTTGGGCTATATAAATAAAATTGACTTGACTACAATGAATAATGTAAAGTTAATAACTTGATGAATTACACTTGTAGGCATCAATGACCAATGAGTGCATTTTTCTCTTTGCTTAATGGTATTAAACTCCTTTTGAGAGCAGCACATGTCCCACCTCTTTCTGTGATATCACCGTCTGTGAGCAGCAGCAGGGCGAGTGGATGCACTGAAGAAGAGTCTCTGATGAAAACAACCCCACTAGACTGGACAGCGGCGTAGAAGGTCAACCAGGGACTAGGGAGCTTCTTTTTTCCGCTACAACACAAAGTAAGTTTACAAAACATCCTTCAAAAAGTAAAAACCTAAGAGTGTTATATTCTTTAGCATGTTCAAACCTGTTCACTGTGGAGCGGTGAAGATGTACCGGCCCACTGAGTGTGCGGAAAACCAAATTGTTGGCACGGAAGCGTCCTTTGATCACAGCACCTTTCTTCACCTGAGAAAAAGTTTAGGGATGTTAGTAGTGCTGGACAAAGTATTCAGATACAAGTACAAGTAGATACAAGTACTAACGTGTGTTCTGAAAGGTAAAATTACTGTTTTTGTCATTGGAGTCTGGTAGCTTTAAAGAGAGCTCAGAGCGGCTTAAGAAAAAAAAAAACAACAACAAAAAAACAGACATGTACCTACACCAATACAGAAAATGTACATCCTTAGACCTCACAATTCTGGCTTCAAACAGATTGTATAAAAGTAGCATTACAGTAGTAGTAGTAGTACCTGAATGAGGTTGGGATAGAGCCCAGCCAGCAGTACAGCTTTAAGCAGCTCATCCTGCTTGCTGTGCTCGTTGTAGATAGAAGTGTGGCGTTGGCACTCATTGGCATGATGCACAAGCTGGGCTTCACGCAGGTTTTCACTGAACTGAGAGATGAGACCTGCAGCATGAGGGAACAAGAACAGAAGTCATTTTGTGAAAATAAAAAGTGATTTAAAAAGGCAACAATGTACTGTGACGATGTCTGAATGAAATGTGTGTGTGTGTGAGTGTGTGTGTGTGCTTTAAACGAACCATTGATGAACCGAAGGCCCAACCAGGACAGACTGTGATCATACAGAAATCCATCCCGGTCTTCTCTGTCCCCCTCGTACTGAGCTTTCCTCCAGCCCAGCACAGCTCTACTGAACACCAAATAGTCGCTGTAGCTTTCACCGCCCAGAGTCTCTTTCGCCTGCACGAACACAACACAGATGACTGAGTGATAACCAGTTACTACATGATCACACTATGTGCCATTTCACATAGTCAGCGGATCAACAAGAGGGTGTTAAAACAGCTTACCTTGTTAACAACTGCTCTGTTCTGCATGCTGTTGTGAAAAGGATCTCTGGTCAGAGAGGCAGCAACAGACAGCATGGGCAGAACACATCTGAACATGGCGCTCAGGACCAGCACTTTGCCCAGACGAGGGTCACATGACATGCAGGCGACACGCTCTCCTAAAGGTGTCAGGGTTTCAGTCTTGTCCAGAACTCCTACAAAAGTAAACATGGACAGGTTACACATTCATTTAATATTTCACTTAACATGTTTGTTTAGACACACAATCCAGAACATCACTCACCAATTTCTTGTAGGTTTTTGACGGCATTTCTCACAGCCTCTCCCTGTGGACTGTCCAACACTTGGGATAGGAAATCTACAGCCTTCAAACATACACAAAAATCATTCAATATGTCAGAAATACACAAAATAAATACACCAGGTTAAAAAAAAATATATATACCACTGAAGTCACTGAATACATTTACAACCCTAATTCCAAAGAAGTTGGGACAATGCATTTTTTTTGTTTCTTTACATTTTAGACAATTATTTGCTAATCATTTGTGACATATTGACTTGAAAACTGTACAAAGACAGTATATTTAATGTCTTATAATGCACCTGCCCAGCAATGGATAAGGGTAGACCAAAATACTTTTTTTGTTTTGTTTCTGCACTGTGCTTGTTTAGCATGTGGTTTAAACAAAACCAAAACTACAAGATGTTACCTTTCAAATGAAGCCTCATACATGCATTTTGGCTTTACAGTTAAGCTGTTATAAGCTTTGGCTCAAAATTGTTTTTCGGCAATCCTAACCCTTACCTCGAGGTTACTGTTTACATTACTCTTAACAAATTCAGAATATCTTCATATTCTAAATTAATAGTGTAATATTAGTGTGCATGTAGTACCTTGGAGTTAGGACTGTAGATTTTGGCTTGCAAGACTAAATTCTCCAGGGGGGTGCGTAGGATCTCAGGGATGGGGAAGTGAGGCATGGAGTCCAGCTGCTCTCGTGGAAACAGGTGGTAGGACTGTCCCGGCTGACATCGTCCTGCTCTCCCTTTTCTTTGAGTGACATTAGAACGAGATATCCAGACCGTGTCCAGACAGGAGACCTAGAAAAACATTGAAATTGACTGAATTATTCTCTCAAAAAACAAATTGCAAGCTTAGTTTTTGCAGATCTGAAATGGTTATTGATGAAACGGATTCTTTGATTCTAACCTTGGTCCGTGGGTCATAATTGTGTTCTTTGTGAGTTCCTGTGTCCACCACATGGGTGATGTCATCTATGGTGATCGAGGTCTCAGCAATGTTAGTGGCGAGTACAATCTTCCTCCGACCCTCTTGGGGGCGCTGGAACACTGCCTGCTGGTCTGTTACTGATAAACTAGAATGCACTAAAGAAAAAAAAAGGAAAATAAATTATTTATTCCTTCTGGAATGAAAGGATGAAAGACTAGTGTTTGCCAATTTAGCTGTACTCTCTTACACGGCACAATTATGTGTGAGCCTGAGGAAAAGTGGCTCCTCTGCTCCAGTTTCTCTTGAACAGCTTTGATGTCCTGCCATCCAGGGAGGAAACACAGAACTGCACCTGGAGCATGAGGCGAAAGGATTTTTGACAAATGGGATTCAGGGCCATTAGCTTAAAAACTGCTGTAGAAGAATACTAAAAAAAGGTGAGTCTGTTAGTTACCTGGCTCTCCATATTTGTCAATGTGCTGGATTACATCAGCTACTAAATCTACATCTGGTGCAACATCGTCTCTTTCTCTCTTCAACAAGATAAAATACACATTTGTTAGACACAGGACAAGAAAAAATTATTTATTTGCAGCTTGTTACAGACTCGAGCCTCACCTGCTCGTCCTTCTGTCGGACAAATGGTGAGCGTCCCATCTCTTTCAGCACATCCACCAGGTATTTGTCCTTCACTGGGTGCATGAATCCAGGCACTTTGACAATTGGGCAGCCCCCGAAGTACTCCGACAGTTTCTGCTTGTCCCCAGTAGCGCTCATGAGCACCACTCGTAGGTCGGGGTTCTCCTTTAGGCAGGAGCGCAGCAGAGCCAGCAGCAGGTCCGTGTTAATGTCCCTTTCATGAACCTCGTCCACCACCACGTGGCTGATTCCCTTCAGGGACGGGTTCGACTGCAGCTTCCTCAGCAGGACGCCCACCGTGAGGAAGAGTAAAGCTCCTCCGCTCTGCTCTGGTGGACGGCTCTCAAGTCTCACCTACACACAGAAGTAATGACTTATGTCTTGTACAAAACCTCCAAAATACTCTGATTTTGTCACCAATTTGAATAGCCAAAAAAAACAATAGCATAATAAAGAAAGGAACAATCTCTACTAGTCAAATTTATATTACACACCTTGAAATCATTAAAGGCACTACCTTTAACACTAACCAAGTTATTAGAAGTCCAATAAAATAACAGACAACAAATCATTTCAGAGGTTGCATTTAACAGAGCTCAATTAAGATAGATGAATAAAAAAATGAAATAAAAATCCACTTTATTTCTTACCAAATAATTTGATTTACAAATTGTATATTTTATTAGTTTGTGAGTGCTTGCCTAATCAGCACAATACCAATGACCTTATATTTCACAGAAAACTGGTTAAGGACCTGGGTTAAAATGAACAATTTCATGTTTCAAATCATAATGTTCTGACTATTAATTTATCAAAACATTCCAGTTAAGAAAAGTTACTCAAAAGTATATCCATCCATCCATCCATAGAATAGAATAGAACAGAAGTGCCCTTTACAGGCTACAACTGATTATTGCAATAAAACTGACAAAATATAACAGTGTCTTATAAACTTTTATCTACCTGATATCCCACAGAGCATTTTAGTGCTGGACCCAGTTCTTGGGCAACGCGATGAGCCACGGACACGGCGCTGATCCGACGCGGCTGGGTCACCAAGATGTTGCATCCGGCCCCCTCGCCGCCTATCACACTCTCCTCCAGCAGGAATCGAGGGATCCGTGTTGTTTTCCCACATCCTGTTTCACCATCGATCACGACCACTCTAGACGACCGCACTGCAGAGATCACGCGCTGACGGTGGGCATCGACTGGGAGCTCCACACTCAGCCTGGGGTTCGCCTTCTCCCATTCCTTCTTCAGGTAGGCGTTGAGCTGCTGGGCTTCATTTTCAGACAGTGGCCTGTATCGCCTGCCTGTGATGGCGTCCATCAAGTCCTCTTCGTCCTCCTCATCCTCCTGGTTTGCCTGCTGTGCTCTCGCCTCTTCCTCTTCCCAAAGCTTCTGCACTACTGTTGCCACTGGGTACTTTGGAAAGATGAGGCAAAACATTAATTCATCACCACCACACAGCCAAAAGTTTGCGCATGTGAATTAAGAACTTTTGAACCAAAAGCATGGGCATTCACATGCTGCTATAACAGGCTCTGCAATTTTCAAATAAAGGCTTTCTACAACATTTCGGAACCTGACTGAAGGGATTTGCTCCCATTCAGCCACAAGAACATCAGCAAATCCTGATGATTGATGACATTATGTCCTTGTTAAAACCATATTAACCTTTAAGAGACCCACCATGGGGACTTTTTGGCAGAAATAGCTGGTAAACAATAAATGCCACATAAAAGTGGTGTACATCATCGTTTTTTTTGGTCATTAATCGGTAACGAAATGATTTTGTATTTTGGTTCGGCCCCTTTTCATTACAACTGAAGTTAATGAAGCTGTTCCCCTACTCATTTATGCCTTACTCTTATTTGTTGCAGCAATTTTTGCAGATTTCTTACACAGATTTGGTGCAAATTTGCCACTTGAGAATTGCCAAAAATGGTCAGAAATCCAGGAAAAATACCACATTAAGACAATATAACCTTGAGGATTTCTGTAAGAATTGTTCTTTTTCCCCAGGGATTGAATGGACTACATTTCTAATTTGTGGTTGTAAAGATTCATGAGGCTGCGATTATCCTAGAGGTCACAAAAGGTTATTTTATACAGAGAGGTTTCTTGCTTGTGTTGTATTACTCTCATTTGTACGTCACTTTGGATAAAAGCGTCTGCTAAATGACATTGTAGAATTGTAGAGAAGTCAAGTTAAAAAAAAAAAAAAGTGTTAATAGACGCCAAAATCCACAGAACTCTTTCTCACATGAGATGAAGACTGACCTGTTCGAGGTATCTTCTCATGTGCTCCTCCAGGTATTCTGGGACTTTCAGGGGCAGGGGGCGTCTAGCTTGCTCCCCAGCCTCCCTCACCTTCTCTTTATGGTACATGGCGTGAGTCAGCGGTTGGTTATTTTTATCCAGCAGCTTCAGTTCCTGCACCAGGTGACATGTTGCATTTTTTAACACACTACCTCTAAAATGAAAGTAATAGTATTAATAAAAGCTATACCTTTAGCTTCATGCAAGCAAGAGCTGCAGCTCCCTTCATTGCGGCCGGTTTCTTTCTCGCTGTAGCAGAGAACGTCATCGTCTCTGGCCATTGCATCGTCAGCTCACACGTCTTCAGCTTCTTTCCTGATACTCTGAACTTCATCTTCTCCTGCAAAGACAGAGATTAACAGAAAGTTTAGAATACATGAGGAGTTATGCTTCTCTTTCACTGTGTAGAGAATAAAGAGCTACCAACCTCGACTCTGTTGGATGATGTGGCCACCTGGAGGACCCTGACAAGGAGAGACTTAGGGTATGGAAACAGGGAAAGGGCTTCAGAGATGTCGGAGTGCTGTTCTTCGGAAGGCAGAAATTGATTTTGTTCATCCGCTCTCTTGGGGAGCTGATTATTTGGACCAATGACACCCATTTCCTGCAGACAAAAAGAGTGGAAGAACAGACAGAAGGAGCAAAAATCACAACACAGTAGGAAGACAATACGTGTGTCTACTTTAAAGTCTGAGTTTAATGCAACTTACTCTGAGCTTCAGACAAACAGCAGCTGCAGCCAGTCGTTCTGCATCGACCTTCTTGGAGGCAAAACCCTCCTCTTCAATCTTGCAGGGCCACATTACTGTGACAGTGGCTTTCTACGGACACAAAGATACAATACAAAACGTAAGAGGGTGAGTTCAGATTTAAATAGGGGTTATATGAGCTGCTTATCCATAGTCAGTAGTCACACCCCAACCCCCAGTTTATGATCCGCTGATTTACCACTGCCTATGTGATTTAGGTTGTCTGGATGGTTGTGTGAATTTCCACTTCAATGGAGTTAAAATTACCATTTTTTGTCAATGAAGTCCAGTAGCTTTAAGGACAGGATAAATAACAGCTTCAGTTGCCCCTGCGTAGGTGGCTTAAATGCATTTTTCTTTTCTTTAGTGGCACAAAGTGGGGGCTTGCAGACCACCATCTACTATAGGTAACACTCAGACCATAAGTACCTCATACAACCCCACTTAAAAAAAATCTTAACTATTCCTTTAACTATGGCAGCCATTACTCTCGATGGGCATGATGTACCCATAAACCTTCATCTCGCTACGACTTTAGTTCTGACCTTGACACCCGCAGTCTCCGTGTAGCTGTACTGGACCAGCTGGGACAGGTCGCAGACCCCCAGTGATCGGGTGATGATGTTATTCAAGAGACCTTTAGGATCTGGAAACTCGTTCAAGAGGTTGAGGCTCAAGTTACCTAAACAGTAAAAAAACAAGGGTCACACACACTGCAAGGTCAACGATGTTTCATTTACACTTTAAGCTCGGGTAGACTGAAAGGAAAAGACCCAGAAATACAAGCATGGATGTTTTGTAATAACACGATGGATGTCCTTGAGGTACGTCGCTGCTGTAATCTGTCACCGGTTAGCTAATGCGGCTAACTGCTAACTGTTGACTCACCTCCTTTGGCCTCGACATATGATGTCCCGAGGTCCTGGTCACTTCGTGCTTTTGTATGGTACCACCGCATGTCTCTGCCCCAGTTGGACGCTGTTTTGCCTCCTGTAGGTATACTTTTGGCAACATTACGCAGCGCTGTGAGCCGCATGAGTAAACCACGGGGTAGCGCCATCTTTACACTACAATTTCTTCTTCTGCGGAAGCGGAGGTGAAGTAGATACCGGTGTTCACAGCGACACCCTTTGGGAGGAGTGGGAATTATTTTATCTACAGTCATGGAAAAAATATCAGACCACCCTTGTTTTCTTAAATTTCTTGTTCATTTTAATACCTGGTACAACTAAAGGCACATTTGTTTGGACAAATATAATATAATAATATAATGATAACAACAAAAATAACTCATAAAAGTTTAAGAGCTAATATCTAGCCATTTTCCATGTTTTTCTTGATAATAACCAAAATCATTATTTAAAAAAACATGGAAACTGGCTAGATATCAGCTCTTAAATTAAACTCTTGTGAGCTTTTTGTTGTTGTCATTATATTTGTCCAAATAAATGCACCTTTAGTTGTATCAGGCATTAAAATGAACAAGGGAATTAATTAAATTTTGCATAATATAAGATTGTATTACTTTTCATATAATTTTACACATTCAATATTTGACAAATATTTTGATAATCAATTCATAATTTTAGTACTTCAAACACCTTAAAAATATCAAATTTTTAAGAGCTCTTGCACAATTTTAAGATCTTTAGATCCGTTTAGAAAATGTCTTTTTTAAAATATTCATTATTTTTTTATTATTTGTCAATCTCATTTTTTTGTGTTTTTCTTTTTTAAAAGCTGTTTCCAAATATTTATGGATTTTGAGTGATACATGACATTCCTCCTTTCCTTAATTTACCTGAGATCCAGCAAAAAGTCGATCAGGAAAAACCATATTGCCTTATGCCCATCTTAAATTGCACATTTATTTAATATTCTCTCTTACTTGGTGCTGTTACTCCCTGTGCAAGAATTAAAAACTTTTCCATAGCTATTGGGATGTTTCAATGTGCACATACGTCTGATTCAGCCTTTATCTGAAAGTGGTTTTGGCACCTGGAATACATAAGGAAAACTCCCAGGCTGTGTCTGGTGTCGTCTGGACTGCTGCCCATAAATAGCTCTGCATGATAAAGCAGTTCTTTTGGATGAATAAGAGATGGAACTGGTGCTTGTCTTCCTCCTTGTTGTTACAACTGGTGAGTTCACATCGACCACATTATTTTACTGTTAGGGGTTTATTAACAAAGTAAATATGATGATATGAATGTTACTTCTTCTGTCTCTCCCTGTGTTAAAGTGTCTGGGTGTGGTGTACCCAGCTACCAGCCCAACACCAGCCGTGTGGTGAATGGGGAAGAAGCACGTCCATACAGCTGGCCATGGCAGGTTTCTTTGGAGTCCTTCTTCCCCACTTGTGGAGGAACTCTTATTGCTCCCAACTGGGTTTTGACCGCTGCACACTGCATCACGTGAGAAAAAGTCTATTTGCATTGGTGGAATATATAAGTATATTTACTCAAGCACTGTAATTAAGTACTTATGTTGTGTATTTCTATTTTATACAGCTTTATACTTTGCAACTTATGAATAAAATATCATACATTTTACTCCTATTTCATACTAGCAGTTACTTGTCACATATAAAAACACATGATATGCATAAACAGTATAATGTCATGTAATACTAGACTAATAATGTACCAATGGTACAACAATTCTATTTTTGTAATGAAAACATATATATATATATGTATATATATTTATATATATATATATATATTTATATATATATATATATATATATATATATATATATATATATATATATATATTTATATATATATATATATATTACTTTTACCCAAGTAAAATGTTTAGTTCAGGTGACTTGTGATGGAGTATTTTTTCACTGCAGCATTTTTATTTTTACTTAAGAAAAATTCTCGACTACTTCTTCCACCACTGTTTATTTGTTGCATTCACTTCTTAGATAAATAGTAAAGTTAATATAAGATTTTTTTTTTGCAACAGTTACATTTTATTTCACATTAGAGAAGGAGTAAACCAGATATTTACTTGTAAAACTTTTGAATGCATTAAACTTTTTATTTCCCAATCCAGATTTCACACATACAGGGTGGTTCTTGCTGAGCACGACATGAACAAGGAGGAGGGCCCTGAACAGTCCATCATGGTGGCAAAAATGTTCATCCATCCAAAATGGAACGACAACTGTGTGTCCTGTGGGTAGGTTACCGTCCTATCTCAACATAACAACTCCTGCTCTCCAGGAAGGCCTGTCTGTGGTGGAATATTAAGAAACACAGTGAATATGTCCTTGAAAATGCGACTATACCCTGAGCGTTTCTGTTGAACAGCAGCTGAGTAAATACAAGTTTAACATTTTTATTAAAAACACCTTCACCTGTAGGGAAAACAGGCACTCTACACAGCTGCATTTATTGACACGTTATATCTTGGTGTTTCATCCTGTTCTGTAGGAATGACATTGCTTTGCTCAAGCTGGAGAGAAGTGCTGTTATCAATGACAAGGTTCAGCCGGCTTGCCTGCCACAGCACGGTGCTACTCTTGCCCACAACCAGCCGTGTTATGTCACAGGCTGGGGTCGACTCTCCTGTAAGTCTGCTGCCAAGAACCTTAAGTTCAATTTTGCAGCACTTGTACTTTACTTGAGTATCTCTATTCCATGCTTCTTTATACTTCTACCCCACAATGTCTCCAAGATCAATATTTTACTTTTTACTCCAATTAATGTATCTAACAGCTTTAGTTACTAGTTGATCTGGAGATTTAGATTAATACACACTGTAAATCAACTAATACTTTGTAATATACTTTTGTAGGTTATGCAACCCAAGAACAAATAAAAAAAGAATTGAGCTCAACTTTCACCAGGAGCAGCATTAAACTGCTGAACACATTAATGTATCACCAACAATAATTATCCAGTTATGTTTATTTCTGAAATGAAATGGGCCAGTCCTTATAATGAGTACTTTTACTTTTGGTTCTTAAATTATATGTATATATATATATATATATATATATATATATATATATATATATATATATGATTTATACTGCTGTTACTGTCATTACTATTGTTATATCTTTCTATACCATACGATTTTTATGCATACTATATCACTGATATTCTATCTTTAACTGCTGTACTTTACCATACTATTTCATGCAATATAACTATATTATTGCACCCTGTACTATATACCCAGCTAATGTGGGTTGTAGTGCATCATTGTGTAGATCAAATATGTTAAATATGATTTAAGTGCTCAGTTATCATGTGATTTTCTCTTTAGCTGGCGGTGCTCGGGCGACTACACTACAGCAGGCTCTGCTTCCTGTGGTGGATCACAGTATCTGTAGTCGAAGTGACTGGTGGGGAAGCTCAGCAAAGACTACTATGGTCTGTGCAGGAGGAGAGAGCAAGTCAGCGTGCCATGTGAGGAACAACCACACAACTCAGTGCTTAGTGTGATACAAATGATACAATTTATTTATTTATGGCTCTAATATCTGATATTATCTCGCAGGGAGACTCTGGAGGCCCTCTGAACTGTGAGGGCAGAGATGGTAAGTGGTACGTGCAAGGAGTGACTAGTTTTGTGGATGGACGGGGCTGTAATACCCCTCAGAAGCCCACAATGTTTACCCGTGTGGCCACTTTCATCCCCTGGATCAGTGAGGTGAGGGAAACCACGTGAATAGCATGAAGCAACAATGTATTAAATATATGTTATTTGCAAATTTAATCTGTGTTATTTCCTTTCAGACCATGGCCCAAAACTGAAGAAAGCTCCATAGCCAAAGAAGTGACTGGGCAATAAACTGTATCATGGCATTTTAATATATTTGTCCTGTATTTCATCAAAATATATACAGATTATTAAAAAAATAAACAAACAAACATTTTAACAAATTTTTGACAACATTCACCATTTTAATAATTTGAATATCTGTTATGGAAATACAAATATTATGTGTATTTACTGTAGGTTATTGTTTTTTATTTGAACAGATTCAGGGCTTTTATTATGAACATACCTATATGTAAACAAACTGTAAATGGTTAAGGTGTTATTATTAATGTATTCAAAAAGTACAGAAGAAAGTCAACGTAGAGAGAAATTTGAACATCACATGATGGTTGACTGATGGACACATGCTTAATTATTTTTTTAATGTTTGCAAATTAAGTCCCAATAGTAACTTTGAATTTGGATTAGCAGCTATAAAAACTTACTTAACACAACACGTGATTATTTGGTGGGATTGTTTTCATTCATCAGTAGAGCTGCAAAGATTATTCGACTAACAGTTTAGTCATTGGACAGAAAAATAATCGCCACCTATTTTGAGGAGAGATTAACCATGATAGTAACTTTTCATGCAAAATTGACAGAAAATGCAGTCTTCAGCCTCTAAAATTAGGAGATTTCCTGCTTTTCCCAGTTTTATGTTATTAAACTGAATATCTTTGGGTTTTGGAGTTGACAAACAAGACATTTAAAAGCATCACGTTGGACATTTATCACTGTTTTCTGAATTTTTTTTTTTTAGATCAAATGATTAATCAAGTGAATAAACAACAGAATAATTGATAATGGAAAATAATCAGAAGTTACAGCTTTGATTTTTAACCTGTTAGAGCAAGCTGTGTCAGTCATTGCAACAGATCCTTAGGGGTCTGCAGGTGTCCAGGTGAAGAAGTTGATCCCCTGCAGCGCGTCAGGTAAGTAGTCCTGCTCCACGGTGCCGCTGAAGGCAGGGTTGTATTTGTAGCCTTTAGCGTAGCCCAGCTGTTTCATCAGCTTGGTGGGAGCGTTGCGAAGGTGCAGGGGGACAGAAGGGAGAGGGCCTTTGTGGTTCCTCAAACAGGTCTTCACATTAGCATAGGCGTTGTAGATATCCACAGACTTGGGGGCTCGTGCCATGTAGACTGCACACTGAGCCAGGATCACCTGTCGGACAGGAACAGAGTTAATACAGCTATTGTAAGACTGAGTGAAAATCAGGTTGATAGGACTACAAAC
This sequence comes from Centropristis striata, assembly GCF_030273125.1. NCBI lineage: Eukaryota > Metazoa > Chordata > Actinopteri > Perciformes > Serranidae > Centropristis > Centropristis striata. The sequence continues at coordinate 19,222,616 of NC_081527.1, read as the reverse complement.
ACAGACCTCACATTCAGGCATCCCGATGAAGTGGCAGGCTTGGAAGGCTGACACGGCCTGAGGGAGAGCGGAGGGGTCCGCCATACCTGAGAGAGACATGGGACAAGAGATATAGGACGTCCAGTCAGACTGTGTTAAAAGATTAAAACATTTTATTATTTTTTTATGCAATAAAATAGAACAAGGTGTCCATGGTTCCTTAAAAGTTCTAAGATAAAATGTATATAAAAGGTTAATAACTATTAATAAACAATCAGCCAGTCTGATAATATTTCAAGTATTCAGGTTCACTGGACTATTTAGAGGAAGTGATTGTTTTTCCACACAACATTAAAGTACTGTTTTGATTAAGAAAGTACTACTAATTAATTTGTACTATATTTAACTTTATAAAACAATGTTAAAGAAACAGTGTGTAGGATTTAAGGGGATCTATTTGCAGAAATTTAATGTAACTCATAATAATGTTTTAATATGCGATTTTAACAGGGTGTCAACGGTATAACATTTCCATTATGTGATAAATATTTGAAGCCGTCAGCTGCTTTTGAATGACAATAATACAGTAAATGATCAAAAAATAAATAAATACAGAGATGATATAACCAATCATTAAACCTACCCACATCCTCGCTGGCAAAGCGAACCAGTCTGCGAGCCACATAGAGAGGATCCTCTCCGCCCTCCAGCATGCGGCCGAGCCAGTACAGAGATGCATTCTCATCGGAGCCTCTCATCGACTTATGGAGCGCTGAGATACAGTTATAATGCTCTTCACCTTTGAGAAACACACACAGATGCATCAATACACGTGGTAAGAAAAGAAGACACGTCACTCAACGGACAAACAAAAAGGAACACGACAGATCAGACCATATAAAGCCGCATGAAGGAAAGAACATTGTCTCCACTGAGTTCATTACTCAAGCTGAGAGACAGTTTCATCACCCTGTGAAGCAGGGAACAGTAAATCTCAATCTTTTGGGACAGCTGATGCGTTATGTAACAGGACAGCGTGGATGAGAGTGAGTGGGCGAGGGGCAGAGTGAGAGAATGTAAATGGCACTACAGTATAGATATTGTTACTAGGAGGAACATGAAATAAACACTGACAGAGTCATAGTTTTATATATCATTTTGTAAATACACCGGGGCTCTAACTTAAATGTGTGTACTGTGTAACACGTGGCACTCCTAAGCAACCATGAGCACGGCTATTAACACCCCAGGTTATGTGCATCGTTGAGGTTTCTTTTTTATCTCGTATCATTCAGTGCATTTCATATGAAAGGCCCGTGATGGGATGGGGATTGCAGTTTGTGGAAAGTAATCTGATAGGGCTGTTAAGCTAAAAAACCTTGAGTTATTTGAAGTGAAGATTTTGATGGCAGGTATTATACTGAAACCGCTGAGTGGATTTAAATGTGTGGATTTGTAAAATATGTAGCAATGTGTTAATGTGCAGATAGACCTTTATGAACTGTGTGACACACCTTTATTAATCCTAAAAGGCCTCTACATGAAGCACCACAAAATCAAGTAAAGTAAATAGGCTTTTTGAGCAATAGATTTCAAAAATAAGGTTGGATTCTTTTTTTACTTGTTTACTGCTAATCAGGGGCCAATTTTAAATGTTGACGGATACCAAATACCAAATAAATAGCAAAATACAGAAATAATATAATCTCTGATAGTGTTTCAGAGTTATAGCCATCATTAATTATACTTAAATAACAGAAAATAACTGTGTTGAAGCACTACTACAAATGTTATATTTTTATCTATATTGCCCTGAAGTTGCACACGGCAACTCTCAGATGACAACTCTAAAGTTAAGAAAATAAATACACCTGGACTTACCAGCTTTGTCATAAAGAATATGGGACCTCTGAAGTCCTTCCTTGACGTGCTGCTCCGTCACCAGTATTTCCTGAGAACCATCTTCTCTGGATGGGTCGGGCCGGGCCGAGCTCACCTGAGCCTGAACAGCCAGCTGCAGACTGTTGAGTCCTGTTCTCGCGTCACCATCACAAAGGAAGGCGATGGTTTCCAGAGCTGTTTGTTCAATGGAAATCTTTGGCCTAGGAAAACAATAATATATAAATATAATTGATTTAAGACTTTAAAATAGAGTCTTTTTTTTAGTAAGGAAGCAATGTATATGATGCACTATTCAACCAGTGGAAACTAATATGGAAATGGCCCAACACCGAACGAATGAATTAAATGGGACCATTTAATTTTTTATACCATATATATATATATATAGTTATAAATTGGCACGTGGACCCCATCTGTTGAGAACTGGATTAGCCATGGAAGATGAGAACTGGAAGTTCTCACTTTGTATCAAGCAGCAAAAAAGTTCATAGCACATAGCATGACGTGTTTGAGTTTATTTGCCTTACATGACTTTGCACGTCCTGCATTGTGACTATTGTGCAAGCAATACTACAGTGCACATTGCTGCATTGTCAATTCTCAGTAGCCAGTTTCTCTTTTGGATTATGTTAAGAGATATTTCATTTTTCACCCTAACTGGGTGAACAAAATAATAGCTCTTATTATAGCACAATATGATACAACAGCTCTGACACAAACTACAGCCTTTAAAATGAGCATAAAGTTGAGCCAAAACCTCTTAACCAATTTAAACTAAAACTGAAGATCATAATCTTCATGAAGGGTGGATTCGTTGCAGGACAGTTATTAGAGTTGGCTATGTGTTCCTTATAAACTGGTAACTGTAATTGTAGCTGTGTAGTATAGGTTACTATGGTGATTTATCCCAGATAGAAGAGAGCCAGCTTCATTCTGGTTTAAACCCGAACTCAGCTGGCTAACCCTTTAATCTCACAACATGTCAAAGACTCAGATTTCAGAGCAGCCAAAACAAACAAAAATCTGACCAAAATATGTCATTATATCTCTGGAGTCATCATCATCACATACCATCTGCAGCCAGCAGTCCACAGCTGTCTTACTGTCTACAACTCTAATGCAAATTCTTTTCTGTCAACATATCAGAGCAGATCAGAGCTGAGGGGATTGCTGTGGCTCCAACAAATAAAAGTACACTCCTCCCATTTATTATCTAACTGAACCCTCTAAGCCAGGAGGAGAAGAAGTCAACAGGCCTCCCACTCAACCAAAGAAGTTTCTAGTCATCCCGGTCATGATGTGTGACATCGAGGGCTCGGTCACCAGGGGTGCACTTACTCAAGTCCGTCTGATTGGTCTTCATCTTTGGGATTTGTTGCATCTCGTCCCAGGACTCTGATCCCCAGAGTGGCCACAGCCCTGTCCAGGATCGAGCCCATCGCCTCCACAGAGAGCTTCTCCAGAACCAGCACCCTGCACCTGCTCAGTAGGGCAGCATTCACCTGGAAGGACGGATTTTCTGTTGTAGCCCCGATCAGAGTCACCGTTCCGCACTCCACGTGAGGAAGGAAGGTGTCCTACAGATAACAATCACATAATGTAAGGAAGAAAAGGAGGGCAAAGCACGCAGCGGAGGAGAAAACTACAATGACCATTGCTGAAATGCCAAGATATCAAGCGTAAGTATTCGTTTAACTATGACTCCCTGCTAGCTGACATAAGGATTTACTGTCATATAGCACAAGAATACACAAAGTAAAGATTGTTTTCTACAGTCAAGAGTTTCCAGCAGGAAGAAGGCAGAACTTTGAATGAGCTTCTATATGTTAGGGCTGCATGATTTGAAAAAACAAACAAACATCTAACAGTGATTATATTAACTGATATTGTAATTGCTAATTGATTAGTTGACGACTGGAAAAAACCCAACTATTTTGATAACGATTAAGTAATTTTTCATGCAAAAATGGCAGAAAATGCTGTTTCCAGTGTCTCAAATATGGAGATGTGCTGTTTTTCAGTTTGTTTCAAAAATATCCTGATAAAGTAAATATCTCAGGGGTTTGGACTGACAAAACAAGACATCTTAAGACATCACCTCGGACTTTAAGAAACTGGGATGGACATTTTTATATTTTTATGGACCAAAGTTGCTGCAGCCGTAATTTTGATTGTAATATGATTTGCTGTGTTGGAGTGTTTGCAACACCACAATACTTCATTCAGACTAATATTTTGCCTTAAACAAATATTACAGCTCCTGCGATTTGCATATTGCACTAGTCCATATTGTGATTTCGATAAAATGCTGATTAAGAGTACCTTAAAATGCTTCAACTGTAAAACTACTGTAGATTCATGTTCTAAAATGAAAATAAAAACAATTGATTGTCTGTACACATATTCAGATTGAGAAGAAAAATAGAATCTATTTCTTCTTCTACTGACTAACAAAAAATAATATACGATTTCCAAGAATCAAACAAAGGATTTAGAGGGTATTTTATGAGAGGGGATCGACTGGGTGTTTAATTTTGAGTGAAGACTTTCTCACAAATGGAGCAGTTATGACAGGCTTTATTTTTTATCTTTGGGCAGAGCCAGGCTAGTTATTTACCCTTGTTTTTCAGTTTTTATGCTAAGCTAAGAATCTCCTGGTTGTAGCTTCATATTTGAATGACAGAAAATAAAGCAATAAAGTGATTAAGAATAATTCCCAATATGGCAAACAAATCCTATACTCTGACACAGAAATTGAGGAAAAAATACTGGCTGGATTTTGGAGTTGCAGCTTCTAAATACAGATCAGGACTTCTTTCTGGCTCAGTACTCTACCTGTTGGGATTTGTTGAAGCGATGAATTTCATCAATGAACAGGATGGTCTTCCTCTTGCACAGCCGCAGCTCATTCTGCGACTGCTTGATCACCTCCCGCACGTCATTGGTGCACGCACTGGTGGCGGACAGAGTGACAAAGCGAGCGGTTCCTTTCTTTTTACTGCTGCTGGCAATTATGTGAGCCAGAGTGGTCTGAGAGACAAGAACAAAACATTTGATTAAAACACACTGAATGCCTTTTGGAATCTAAATAGAATAAATGATTTGCACTTATATGGTATTTTTAGTTTTTAAGCCATTAATTTAATTTTCCAGGTCATATAACGCACCTTTCTTTCAAGGTCTTGTAAATCTCATCTTCACTGTAAATCCTTATAACAAGATCCTGAAATAAACTTTTCAATTGTGAAAACTGAGCGCTGTAAGACCCCTGACAGCGAGGATTGACTGTTAAAGTGTTACTAAAGCATGTTAATGAAGTCTAAGTATGGCAAGCTTCTGAAGGACAATCCTCCCTAGGAGCTTGGCATACGTAAGAAGTCATTAACACGCTGTATTCAGGTGGAACAAAAAACAGATGCAATCACCAACCGGGCAGGCAGAAGGAATAACCTACTCTTTCAACATGTTATACAAGTTTATTCTCTCTTTATCAAGTGCAAGAGAGAAGAGCTATTACTTTACTACAGTATACTGCTGGCACAAACTGTAGCTGCTTAAAAGTAAAGTTATAGCTACATAGTAGCAATGTGTTGATTAATTGATTACAACATGGGACAGTAATTTGGATAATTAAATATTTTTGGGAGTAATTTAACAACCAAAAAATGCCAAACCGCTAACATAACAAACATGTTCAATTTAAAGTGACTAGACATTTTTTTCAAATGAAATCTCATAACAGAATGTTGAGTAGTTAAAATGAGCCATGTATTTACAAAATTAAAATGCTGCTTAATGCTGCTTACATAAATGCATCAATACAAATGATCTAAAATATGTTTAGAATACATAAAGCTATCTAAATGGGACCATTCTGCATAACGAGTAGTTTTTGATACTTTAAGCACATTTTGATGCTGATTCTTTTACTTCAGTAAGTTTTGAATGCAGAAAGTTGACTTGAAGTGGAGTAATTTCACAGTGTGGTATTACTACTTTTACTTAGAAACGCCCCCCCCCCAGTTTGGGAACCACTACACTAGTGGATGCTGCATCTCATCGTCCCACCTTTCCGCACCCTGGTGGTCCCCACAGGATCAGAGACGGGATTTCCTGCGAGTCCAGAAGAGAGCGGAGGAGTGTTTGCTGGCCCACAACTTTATTTTGACCGAAGTATTCCTCCAGTGTGTTTGGTCTCAGCATCTCCGCTAAAGGCTTGTTGGTGGACAGCAGTGTCTTTGGTGATAAAGTGTGTCTGTTCTGTGCAGGGGGCTGCTGGGTCCTCAGGTCACTAGTTGGACCTGCTGCTGATTCCGGCTCCGCCTCGCCCAGGAAAGCACGTTTAACTCCCTTGTTGACAGCAGTTTGTTTACTTGATAAAAACCTGCTCCGTTCACTCGGAGCTGAAACTTTACTCTTGTTGGTCTGAAACAGAGAAAATACCGAAGATGAAGGAGCCGCAGCGGCCACGGGGGAGGTGGAGGAGGAAGTGGAGGAGGAGGAGGAGGAGGTGGCCGCAGCAGTGTTGTTGACCCCGTGGCAGGGAGGCTCAGCCTCCGCGCTTATGCGAGATTTTTTCATGGGAGGCTCGCTGTCGTCTCCTGACGGCGGGCTGCTTTCGGTGACGCTTTTCAGCAGACACACGTCGAGGTGTGCGTTAATGGTGGCCGGCGTGAAGTCTTTAAGACAAACGGGACACTGCACCGCGTCCAGCGCTGTGGACGCCATCCCGTTCGCCATGTTGGTTCCCGCGAAACTTTTGACCTTTAATCACGTGACCAAACACCGATTTTAATTGTAACATTTGGAAAGTTTTTTTAACTTAAACTATACTTGACTTCCTTCTTCCTTCTTCCCTCTATTCTAAATGAATATGTCGTTTAGATGTCGAATTAGCTTTTTCTAGCCGACTTCCTTTAATGTATTAGCTGTCAGGGTGCATTCACGGGCAGACTGGGCAGTCCGACATCAGAATATTTCCTGTCTAAGGTTATGTTTTGGAGAACAAAGGACATTGTGAAAAATTGGAGCTGGATTGTTTTTCTGTTTAATCATCAGGATGGCGTGCCTGGCCACTGTTGCAAATTAAATGCGACTGTAACAGTTTTCATCAAGAAAAACGTGTTTCAATTTTATTAATAAAGTACATTTCCTACAATACATGAACGCAGCCTCAGGGTTCTTGAATAATACGACACTCAACACAGACTAAATGGTCACATGCACACACTTTATAGTGTGTATGAAAATGCATGTGTTTTTTAACAAATTAAAAAATTGTCAGAACACAAGTTCAACTCAGAAGAGAAAAAGACCAGACTGACAGCAAGTAAAACAGCTGGGCTGTGAGCGCTCCCTGGTGGATATTTTTAAATTATCTACTGACCACCTGGGATCATACACACCTGTGGTTTACAATCATCTGGTGCAGCAAATTCCTTAAAACAGTTTTATTATACCTACACAAAGTATTTCTACAGCTACATGCTACCTGCAAAACCTTCTTACTCATTCACAAGCTAAAACATAAATAACCCTTACTTGATCCCACTTTTTTTCTCTACATTTCACTGGCAGTAATAAACTCAGGCACAAGTGCATAGAGCAGTGTCTTACAGATGGGGTCTTGGGAAGGCCGTTCAAAGACCAAAGAAGCAATTTATTTGTTATATGTGATTGGTTGGTCTAGATTACTGTCCCCAGGGCCCAAAGCTCAATGCTTACTGTGTGTCAGCTGGTGTCTCTAACGTAAATTTATTTCAAATTGTATTCCGAATATCTAGGGCCTGATCTTTACCCCTTCCAACAAAGCCCCTTGTGTTGTTTTAATGGCCACTTAGGATTTAGTATGGGTTATGGCTAAATACTGTTGGCTTCAATTAATCAAAAGTGACTTTATGCAGCTATTTTCTTAGAAAACTTTGTGTTACTTTATACTTTATTCTCTGTCCTCTGCTCAGATAAAAGATCCGGCGAACAGAAACACACCAGTGAGGTCAACCAGGCCGTGAAGACGGAGAGAGAGAGCTCAGGAGGAGCGGGCTGGCAGCCAAGTGTCCCCCTCAGGGAGAATGGCCAAGCTGAAGTCAGTTCATCAGTGTGCCAACAGCCGAAACATTACCAAGCTGGCCTTCTTCCCCTACTTAGAGAAGGTGAAAACCATGCGCTGCTTCTGGGAGATGAAGTTTGAACCAGAGGTATCCATGCAGCTCATTAATTCCATATGAAAGATATTCAGGCTATGTCAAGGAGTGCTGATAAATTATGTCCCCCTGAATGGGTTCTTGAGTCTGCAGGAGAACCAGCAGAGGGTGGTAAAAATCACATTTAAAAAAATAATGGAGCAAAGTACTGGTGCATTTACTAATTTACTTATTTTTGACAGAAACTGCACTGCTGCTGCTCTCTTTATAGTAAAAAATAGTAATTTGAGATGACAATTTTTTAGTCTAGTCTAGTTTTGCAAAGACAGTCTAGAACAACCAACATACCAGAGTATTAAGTGGCTAAATATGATACCATGATGTTGAACGTTTCCACTGAATACTTAAGTGCCAAATAAGGGCAATAAATAGCTTTGAATATGCCAGTTTAATCAAGGATTTATTTTCAACCGAAGTGATAACCAAACAGTGCCAAAAATAGTGTAAAACATGCAGTCTGAGATTCAGCTCACCACATGCCGAGGCTGGAACTTAAGTAGTCTACTATAAAGCAAACTGAGACATTGTAAGTAATCAAAAACCAGTTTTGATTTTTTTCTCTCTCTTCACGGCAGCCAAGAGATTCACTTGAGCAGCGAGAGCACAGCTCCTGTCCAGAAGTGAGCTCATTATTGTATTTGGCAGAGCTGGTGGTGAAGCCAGAGGAGGCCGGGGAGATTTCCAGACATGCCGTACATAGCAGTGATTGGCCGCTGTCTGCCAGATGAGGCATTCTTGGACGTGTGGCCACATGGCTTTCACAGCCAAAGTGGCATTGTTGCACCAAATACAGATCATGTAGCTGAGCTTAAGTTCTCAGAGAGCCCTCATTTATTAAATTATCTCTGCCTTAATTGCTTATTAGAGGAGTTAATGTAAAAACAGATAAATTAAGCCTTTTAAACTCAAAGGTTTGATGATAAATTGCCATTTTAGGAAGTCGCCTAATACAGTCAGGTATTTGCTTGAGGGCTGTATATATAATGAATGCATTTCATGTCACATTTGGGGTATGAACAAGATGTTCATGAGGGCTGGCCTAATTTATGCTTTACATGAATAAATCAACATCATCTTAATTGATATTACTTTGAGTGCACAATATAAAAACATGATTTATGAAAATAATAAAAGAAAGAGAGATATCTTCATAAAACAACCAAACACCAGTTTAACTATATTTTCTGGCTTGCACAAAAAAAACCCCATACACTAAGACATCTTTATTTATTTTGTATTGACATTCAATAATGTTGCTATATTTGCATTCACACGGTGTTTTTGAATTAAAGTTCGTATAAAATCTCCTGAGTTGAGACCGTTGAGTGTCAGCCCTCATGTGATAGTCTGTGTGACATTTGGAAGTGTAATCCAATAGCACAGGCTATTTATTTACACCACATCTAGTGTCTGTGTTGACAGCGAGAGTAGACCCCTATCACAATTCTCTCACTTTTCAATGTCAGTACTGTGCTGAAGATTAATTTTGCTTTCAGTTGGACTGTGTTAATTCAGATCTTTCTGAGAGGAGAACACAAGTCCTGCTTTGCAGTGACGACCAAAGGATTAGATAAAGTAAGAGGGTTTTCTGGCACCTGTCACTCTTTTGTCATGAGGACAAACTGGCCGTCCTCTGGGTCTAAGTGCTGATGGGAGTAGGGTGTCGACTGAATTAACAGAGGCTGTGGAGGATAGTGTAGCATTAATGTTTGGGCGGTGCGTACCCAGAGAAGGAGCTGTCATCTCTTCTTACTCTCCACTTGAGACCCGTCTTCCTTAAGCTCCAAGAGGTGCTTTGTAGTTAAAGATAGGAAACACAACGCTGTAGACGAAGGATGAAGAGTAAAGTTAAAGCCATGGAGAACTTTGTCACAGGCTGGGACATTTGGCTAGTCAACAGCATGTGTCTGGTGGCCTCCTACCTCTGGAGCAGGCTGTCTGATTTACTCTGTTACAGGAGGAGGCACAGAGCATCCACTCCTCCCGCCATTCAGGTATATACAAGGCTGTTTGACTTGGTGAATAACACTCAAAAACTAACTGAGGAACTGGTTATTGCTTTCTCAAAGGAACATAACTAAAATATTAACACTGTAACAATGGTAGCTGTTCATTTCGAAGGGCCATGAACATTTTATATTTTCATTTTTGTGCAGTTTATGCTTTATGTTTATAACTATCTTGTTTTTACGTTTTAATGACGATGAAAGACGTTTTTTTTCATCTGTGAAGGCAGTCAAGTTATTAGAAATGAAAAAGCTCAGCTGTGTCAGGACTTTTCTTGTTTTGCTGCATATAAAATGCCTGCAGGATGCTAGGTGTACCATGGCTATCCTGCAGGGTTTTTAGAAGAAAATATCTTTGGTTAATATTGACATTAACATGATTAATTTGATTGATTTAAAAAGTATACATCAGAATATGGTGTATGTTGCATAAAATCAAAAGGGCTGTTCTCGACAAAAGAAATCTGGCAAAATGATTAGTTGATTTAATCAACAGATCTGTGCGTTTCTCCACAGAGAATCATGCAAAAGCACCACTTTAAATTGTGTTTAAGATATATGCTCATGTGAAAAAAGCATGATAAAGTAACTTATCAACTAAAGAAATCTTAGTCGACTTAAACTTGAACAGCCGATCAGTCGATTTATGGACTAAGAGGGGGAAGCCTTAAAGAAATGATTTGTTAATTTATTGTTTTAAGAAATGATTAGTTGTGTAATTGTTTCCCAGAATGCTTGGACCAGTTACTAATACTACAGATCCTGTCAAAATTTTTGGACTGTCTTCAGAGTGGATGGCAGCAGCTGGTGGACCACCTCCTGTAGTTGATAATCTCACTGTCCTCAGAGGAATGTCCCATTAGGCTGGAGAAATAATTGTTTCAAAAAGAGTTTACTGAGAAGCATCTAGAGTTGTAGAATTGAACAGAACAGAAGGCAGTAGCCCCTAACTATGTGAAATATTATTAATGCTATGTTAAAGGTGATGCCTGGCAAGCAGCGGTGGAAATATAACCAAGTACATTTACTTGATTACAATTTTGTGTTACTTGTACTTTACTTGAGTATTTCCCACATATGTAACGTTATACTTCTACATCACTACAATTTGATGCCAGCTTTAGTTATATTACTGGTCAAGATTTATCAAGAAATCAATTTACGCACTTTAATGAATTAAACGATGTAAAAGTAGTGTAGTAGTTAAAATAAGCCCTAAATGGACAACATTAAAATGCTGTTTACACAAATGCATCAAAAAATAATAAACCAATAATATATTTGGAATTTATAAAGCAAACTGACTGGGGCCATTCTGCATAATGAGCTTTTTACTTTTGATACTTTAAGTAAATAAATGTTGCTGCTGATACTTTCGTGCTTTTACCAAAGTTTAACTTTTATTTGTAGTTGAGTAATTCTGCAGTGTGGTTTTGGTACTTTTCCTTAAGTAAGGGATCTGAATTATTTTTCCACCACTGCTGGTAGGAGAATGATATCTTTAAGGTTGTTAATTAAACAAAAAGTTGTAGAGAATAGATGAGAGAGACAGCAGTGTCCTTGCTTCCTCTTTATTCGCTCTGTTTATTCTCATTGATGTTATTCTTAGTTTCCTTGGAAGAGGCAGTGATGCACAGTTGGCACTGAATGCATGTTTTATCACTGATGCAAGACAAGACTCTGGATTCTGTGGGAAACATCCAGCTCTATTAAACACAACACGCACGGGCTGCCAGCGGGCAGTGGTGTTGTGTCACAGCATCAGATTTCAGGTGGAGTCGGCTCTCAGCCACTTCTTACAGCAGGGACAATGCTGGCGACTGATGGGAATGAGTTTCTCTGTAATCATAGTGTTATAATTACTTGAACCTCAGACAACAAACAAGCACCGCAGATGCATGCTGTGTAAATGTCACTGAGATAGACTTGTGTGTTTGTTTTTCCACAGCTGTTAATAAAAGTACATGTGCTTAATTAGGTTTATTTTACAGATTTTGCATTACTTAAACATATTATGGTAATATCTTTGGTAACACTTTATAATAAGGTCCTTAATAACCATTAATTAGTAATAAGGCATTGTTCTCGCTTTAGATCCGGTAGTTGCAAAAAGCATAGTTAACTTATAGTTAACTTAAAATAGATGAGCAATAATGTATGTTTTAATATCAATAAGCAAACAAAATAAGATGAATAAAGGCATGGCAAAGACATAATGGGTGGGTCATGGGTGTTTGCAATGCCATTATTAACACTTATATAAGCTTATAAACACACAATAATGCTTATAAGCATCTTGTAAGGACTTACAAGGGCCTTATTAATTGTTAATTAATGGTTATTACAAGGACCTTAATATAAAGCGTTACGATATCTTTTTTATATAATTGATAGGCTTATAAAATACTTTTATATTTCATTTTTTTCTAGAAACCAGTAAACTCTTACAGTTATTACCTGCATGCTATGTTTGCATTGACTTAATTTAATTATCTGCATTCTTTTGCACTCCAGCCAAATGTCACATCTTATTACATCAGTCAGCTCAACATATGGTGGCTAATCCCTCCAGCAATAATGTGATCGCTCAGTGTGTGAGTGAAAGGAGAGACTGGTAATTATGATGCATGTGTGTCTTACTATGTCACAGATAGCAGCAGGAAGGATAAAACACGAGATAAGGAGCCAGTGGTGTTTATGAGTGCAGTTTCTGCTCTGACAGTACAGTGAGCTCTAGTGGTGGAGCCTGAAAGATACACTGCATTGTTGTTACAGTGATGAAACACTGCAGAGTGGCTGAAAGTCCTGCTTTTGCTGCCATCTAGGGATTTTTTCACATTGCTTCTGCGATGTAGCATTGCTTTATTATTAGTACAGTGGTGGTATTAAATATGGTAGGAAAACCAATAAGCTTGAAACCTTTAAAAATAGTAATATTTAGCCTTTTAATTTCCCCACTATACCCTTTAATAAGTAGGATAAGAGTTTAAATATCCCGCAGTGGAGAAATTCATCGGCACAGCAGCTTGAGATATAGACGGGGGAGTTACAAAGAATGTTCAAGCAATTTGCATAAAAAGATAATTATATACATGCATAAACATACATAGATATTATGTACATAAAATACTTACATGACTGCTCAACTGTGACTGAATTTCCCCACTACGGGATGAATAAAGTCTTATCCTATCTTATCGTAATATCTGGAGCTCAATAAATCTGATATTGGAAGTCATATATGATAAGAATAAGAATACCAGTTTTGTACACTATTTTTAAAGAAAAAGTTGAACTTCAAATAAACTTCATAGTCATGTACAATCATCATAATGGAGTTAATCTTTTCACACAGTTTTTGTCAAATTTTGTTGTAAAATTTAGATAATTTACTGGATTATCTAACAACATGTTTCTACATTTTTGTTAGATTATATAACATTTTATAGTATGCATATTGTTTATACATAGATATACATGCATACATTACATGTCTAAATGCACACATACTGTGGCTTAATGCCGTGACAGTACGCCTCAGAGACAAGCCGAAGCCCTCTCACCCTCTCTTGTTTCCATTCCTCTTTTGGCATTTAGTGGATCCACACTGACATTTACTGTTGTACATCCACCACTATGTGACTGAGCTTTCTTTGCCACTAACCTGTAATAACCTTTATGACATCCTCAATGTAAAGCGCTTCTTATGTTTCCACACTGATAAGAATAGTGCGTCTGGGAATATCTTTCTCAAGTACAGGCTCTGTGGTTGAATGAAAGTGAGATTACCTGTGCTGAACAGAAATAAAAGTACAGTTACAGTCGCTGTTTTTGTGTTTCTTTGTGAAGCTCAGTGATGCACCATAGAGCTAAAATGATTAGTTCAATTATGTGAATATTTGCTGTTTTTTTAGTCCATTTTGGTCGTTAATTTGGGTTTTCTGTACTGTAGGTTGGACAAAAAGGGCAATTTAACATGTTAAATTAGACTCAGACTAAATTGTCAGATGTATTTTGTTCTTACTATTAAACTAAACTATGTGCTATTACCTTGCAACTTCACGCGTTGAGTGGAGTGTCCCTTTAAATCTGACTTTTTCAGTCTCTCTGTCCATCCACAGATGAACAATGCCACCTGCTGTTCAGAATAAAAGCTGAGTAAGTGAGTAATTGAACCAGGCACATACAGTTTCACATGATTTAGTTCTGCTGAGTGTGTCCAATCCCAAAAGGAATCACATCTTATCCTCTAAAATCTCTCAACATTTGGATACTTCAGCTTAGATGTGATAACATATACATTTATCACATTTCACAAGGCAAACAGAGTTGTATGCATGCATATGGGGTGCCAATGTATCAAATCAGCGTACTGTAGTCTATTGCAGTTTTAATAACCTTATATAACAAATCTAAGGAGTCTGTCAAAGTGTGGCAGCAGAATGTGTTTACATGCCAAGAAAGAAAACATGAGAGGGGAAGAACAGAAGAGACGTCTTGGACATTAGCGCGAGGAGTTAAGTTTCACTGCTGCCACACACATTTAAGCCCACAAGTTTCCAGGAGAAAGTATACCCAGAGCTGGCAGGCTGCACGATGTGTGAGTGGGGACTGGAGAGGTGACTGGACAGTAGCCACAGCACACAGCCCCGCTGCCTCCCAGGACATTGTGTTCTCTGTTCAAGAGGTGGTGCTCCATTTTTAACAGTTCACCTTGTCTTGGTGCCAAACAAATAGCCTAATACAGAGGGGCATACAGGTCACGTTTTTCAACCAGACACTACGACCTTCCATGAGTACAGACTGCTTAGAAAAGAAGGAAACTAAAGACTTGAATGCATTTATGTGCACTTTTTTCACTTCTTACTCACAGGAGGTTGCATATAGAAGAACCATCCAGCTTAACTACTTTATTTGGTATATAAAACTTCTCTGTGGCCTTCTTCTTTTTGCATAATCATGTCTTGATTTCAAATGTTCTCATATGCATGTTATAAACAGGTGCCCTATTGACCTACAACATTTGATTTATTATTTTAAGCTGAAAAGCTGCAAAGAGTAGTCTGTCTATTTTAACAATCAATTTATTATTTTGAATTTTTTTGTTAGTAAAAATGCCATAAAAAGCTTCTAAATTCTTAGGACATGCAGAGATTTGAGATGTATTTCTCTGTTCTACAGAAGTAAAAAAATCAATCATCAATCATCATATTTTCTTTTTAAAAAAATCTCTCTCAGGTTTTAATTTCTCAATGCACTCTGACCACAAGATCTTGTAGCTGAAATGAGTATTGCAACAAAAAGCCTTGTCACTTGCCAAAACCTTTTTTCACACTTTTTTTTTAAACAGATATAAAAACAAATAAAACAAAACAAACAACTTAGAAACATTTACTTGATAAACTTGTTTAAAAGATAACATTTTTTTAAAGGAACTTAGGTTATTCTGGCAAAAGATTAGACTTATAAAACAGATCACCTGATTCTTCCCTATACTGCCTCTTGAGTATTCCATATTGTCCTGTATTATTATAGACTGAATATCTTTGGATTCTGGGGTTGGTCAGACAAAAGAATGACATTTGAAGTTGTCAGCTTGGCTTCTTGGAAACTGCAATGAGAATCTTTTACTCTATTTTTTTCATAATATATAAACTAAACAATTAATCAAGTAATCAAGAAAATACTTCAACTTGATAATGCATTGAATTGATAATGCAAATAATCTACCATCTTATACCACCTATAAATAAGCATATTGGTAAGAGATAGATGGATGGATAGAAGGTAAGATATCGATTTCATAATTATTAGCATTACAAAGGATGCATGTTGACCTGAAACGTATCACTATTGAAAGGAGCTAAGCTCTCTTCTGTATATCATTTTACCTTAGAATTTTTTCCACTCTTCACGTGTCAGTCAGAAGGTGGTCAAACCGCAATGTCAACCGGGACACACACACACACACACACACACACACACACACAAACACACACACACACACACACACACGCAAACGTGAAATTGTTTGTTACATAGGCTTTCTGAACATTCATGCAACTGGCAATGCCTCCAAACATCCTAATAATTTTGCTGTCACATTAACTAAACAACATTTTAATCATGCACCAGTGGACTGGGCAGTGATTTCTCACCTGCCCCCCTTGTGTGCTCAGTCTGTGTGTATACATACTTGTGCTTGGCAAAGAGGGTGAGAGAGGACTTTGTGCAGCGGTCATGATGCTGTTACTTTCTTTGGCATTAGTTTCAATGTAAATTGATATAAACATGATATTTGCTTTATGTATTATGTGTCAGAGGCCAAGAGGTCTGTTTATATCCCCTGCAGGGTTTAATAACCTTAAAATACCCCCCATCTCTAAGCAATGAAAAACATCATAATCATGTATGCTTACCTATAACATACAATTTTAACAATGCTGTGGGACAGAATGCATTTCTTTTTTTGTAAGGTAATGCTTTAATTCTTCTTTGTGCCCGTGTCTGTGTTTCATGCACACCACACCACTGCAAAAGAAAGTTGACACAACATGCTACAAACGACCTACGTTGTCTGTCATCTGTTGGCATCCAAGGACAGGTGTGAGCTGCCCTGTCCCTCTCTGAGTGATCATGTCTGGTTTCACGCCCATCTGTTTCTGCCCCGTCAGAGTCACTTGCTCTTTCCGCTCGAGCCATCTTAAGTGAAAGACTGTAAGATGCAAACCGGTGCAGTGACTTGTCATTAAACACGAGCTGACAGGTAAACTCGTTCCCTTTCCTTCCCCTTACCTTACCCCATTCGACTCCACTTTATCTGCCAAGTTCTCACCCCCTCCCTCTGATGGGGGGTTTGGCTGGGGTCACCATGGCTCAGTTTGCAGCCTGTGCCCCTGTTGTCAAAGGATTTCACGGTGGCTTGAGCAAAGCTGGATTCATCCGAAGCTCTATCATCCATGAATTTATGGGGGCAAAATTAGTTTGCAAAGTTTGGCAAAATTGTCAGGAAATAGTTTTAGTAACAGTTAAGTGCATCTCACTGTCTAAAGACTTTCCACTATAGAATCTAGTTCAGTGTTTGTTTTGGAATTTAATATCAGCATAAACCCTGTCAGTTGACATAAACACATGTTGTTGATCGAATGCATCATGCAAATTTTGATTTATAGGGAACATGGATTACGGTCATATTACAAGAGCTAAGTTAAAATGGATCCCTTACCTTCGTAAGGGAGGTTATCAGTGGATGTTTTTGTCAGTGAGTAGGCATCGTATAAATCATTCCTGTCACCCATCTCTTCTTTCAGCAGACGGGCTAAACATCTTACTGTAGGTCCCCTCAGTCAGACGCCACATGCTCCTTCACGTTTCCCCTGAACTCTAAGTGCAAGTTACAGGCATTCATGTGATAAGGAGGGAATTTGCATTGCAACATGGTTCTCATTCACAATCGTACACAAACAGACTCACATACAGCTGTGTGGCAACATAACCAGGAGCAATTTAGACTTTTAAATGTCATGAATATTATGTGGATTTCACCTTTTCATTGTCAAGTTTAATTTAGAAATTACAATTACTTTTACTTTAAACAAAAACACCTCCTTTCTTGGACATCTGTGCAGTCCACTCAAGACTGAGCCAGATGTGTCCATTTGTCACGAGCTCATGTAATTGCTATGTGAATAGGAAAAAAACGTTACAAATGAATGAGCATTGTCGCACTTGTCTCCCACTGAAGAAGTTCTGTGTACAGTGACCATTTTGACACCTAGAGGGGGAGTGACGGTGGTGGGCTTAACACTTAAAGGCTCTCAAATGTCTCATAGCCAAAGCAGTGCCAAGCCTCCACCCCAAACACTTGACCCCTGCTGACGTAGGCTGTTCACTTACATTTAGGGACACCGGCTCACTCCATTCTTAATACCATTTCTAGTTTGGAGTGAAGCAGGCGCCAGGGATAAGGTGTGAGAGAAACAGAGAAGTTTTTTTTGCCTTAGTTCTCGTCAGAGTTTACTTGAGTTTAAAATCTTTATCTGCATTATTGCCGATTTTTGATTTAAAAAACAACAACTCTCTTCTGTGTCTTAATTAGTTTGCACACCAACGGGGAGCACTGAAAGGTAGAGCTGGCTAAGATTTTTGAAAAAGTCTTTCCGTCTGTTTCACAGACATTATTGGTTCGATTTTTGTCTCAAGTTGGTGTTTTAACGTGATTTTTGTGTCACCATGAGTACCTTGGTGACGAACATGGCAGGAGACGGCAAGAGCTTTGACATCATCCAAAATCGGATTGAGTCACTTAGCAGCAAGATGGACAAACTCATCAACATTCAAGAAAAGGTCCTTAACCGACTGGATGGGATGTCTCAGGACATTGACGACATTGAAAAGGATATGGAGAATCTGAAGGTTGACAATGAGGAGATCCATTTTCCGCCCAAGATGGTGAACCAGACCCAGCTGGTGGGGCGAGAGGTGAGGGAGATATGCCACGAGATGAGCACCATCATGTCGGTGGTGAACCAACGGTCCGAGCAGCAGGCTCAGAAGCTGGAAGGGATGGAAAAGCTGGTCCTCAGCATGCAGCAGGTGATCAGCTTCATTGGGGAGACGGTGAAGAGTTCCAGGGTTATGGAGCTGATGTTTAAAGGCCCTGCGGCTCGGAAGGGATCCAAATCCAAAGACAATAAAGGCAAGCAAGCCAGTAAGGGGAAATCATCTACAGACACAATAAACAAGAAGCTTGACAAGGTGAGAATAAAGAGCCTTAAATATCATGCCCAACACAAAACTACATTTTCTCCAGGTGCAGGAATGCAGTGATTGTGAAATTCTGGACCAATTCCAATACTGATGTTTAATATCACAATACTGGTTGTTTTTGTTTTTGTTGTTGTTATTTGTTTTTTTATTTGTGCCAGGGAAACTGAGGAGGTTGGGGAGAAATATAATCCCTATTTTAATATGGATTATCGGTTAAATATTTTGCTAGTTTAGATTCTTAAGTGTACATTTTTAAGTTAGACATCACATCTAGTGCTGTAAAAGATGCTTACCTTTGTTGATTCTCCTTGCTGACTTTCATTTCTTAGACCTCAGAAAGATCTTGCTCTTCTTGTTGTTCTTGGCAGAACATGTGAAAATGATCATAGCAGCAAGGCTGGCCACTCCGACAGTTCTCTTGCCTATGAATTTGACTTGGCTTATGTGTTAAATACCCCATATTATGGGGCTGGGTTAAAATGTAGTGTCTGGGATGTGACATGTTTACACTTGCCAACTGCTGATTTGAGTTAAAGTAATTAAGAGCGCTAATTTTATAATGTTACGTAAGTGTCTGCTCAATAAATATGTCACATGTAGCTTCTATGAAATCCTATTTTAACTCACATTTATACTTGCTGGCTCTCTACCCGTGTGAGTGCAACATGGCCTCCTTGGCATGAGGCTCACTCTGGGACCCCCCGGCAGGGCACGAGAGGTGAGGCCATGGGTGAAATGTGAGTGGCTCAGTTTAGAAATGCTGTTTTTGGATTGGGGCTGCAGTGTTTGTTGTCTAAAAGGGTTTTAACCCCTTGAGCTCACCGGGAGTCAGGTATCAACAAATTGCGATGAGTCAGTATTTCTCCGCTTCTCTCTTTTCTCATTGACTCACGGCACATTTTTGCTTTATATTTGCACACTGCTGTGTCTTATTAGGTCGAGGTGTGTTTTACACCAGGCTGTTCTCATTTACTGTTCATATACCCACAAAGAGTTTGCACTATGATTACATATAACCCATGTTATCATGAGCCAAGGTACGCAGATTATAACACACTAAATTTGGTATTGTTAGGCTGCAACCTCTTTTGGCCGCAGTAATTGTGATGGGAGGAGATTTAGGTCACATGGTATAATGAGCGGCAAAGTCCGTGTATGGACAGGGTAGGGATGGGTGGGTTAACTGACGATGATTAACTGATGTTCACCAGCTAACATATACCAGTAAAAAAATGTAACAATTGTAGCAAACTAGAAAACCATAGCTTGGTATATAAAGAGCAAACTAAATTACTTATTTTTGTAGGCCAACCCGGAAGTATCATCGTCATGAGGTCTATTCAGAATCCGCCTATGGGATTTTTGCATTGGATTTTGGAGCATTGCAGACAGTTACCGCTGTGGCAAACACACATTTCTTCACACATATTTTGTTCAGTAGGATAATCTCCACAAATGAACACCACTTTTATTATGTTTGGAGTGTTAATGCAGCTGACGAAAGTAAAAAGCTAACATTATGCTCACGAACAACACCACAATTGAATGACTTAAACGTCACAGCCGTTATTCCCAAGACGATATCCGACAAGCTAACCAGCGATCTGACAAGTTAGCAAATCCATAGCTTAATAAATAGTTTATCAACTTAATTTACAACCTGCAAGAGAGGCTGTAGGGCCGACTAGTGAGAGAATTGCCATCTGTGTCCATTGTGTTGAAGTTTAATATCCCCAACAACCACCGTAGCCCTGAGGACATGTAAAAACTTCACAAGTAGGGGTATTTGCTAACATATTTTATGTTGTACAACAAAACGCAAACATCTCTTAAGCTTCTGTTACCACAGACCTTATTTCAGGCATCTAACCAGAAACCTGTTCAAAATCTCGTTGAGTTTGAGAGGTTAGACCTCAAGACCTAAAATACTTACTTACTTCCGGGTTTAAGAACTAATTCCTGTTGCAACGTATACTACGTGTATAGTTGAATCCAGAAGACGTTAGAATCTGGACTGATGATGGAAATAGCCAACCAGTGAGCCATCTTGCTTTCCTCCGATCTCTGTTGAGAGTCGCACATGAGCAGAACAGTTTGGGCAGGGTGTATGGATTGGGTGGCCTCATCCCACATAAAACAAAAAATCAAAGTTATTTTAAGTTACGTACAACTTGTAAGTAACTTTCCTATGTAAGTTCACGTAGTTACGTACAGAAGTAGGCTACTTAGCTATTTGAATCCAAAGCATGTTCTTTAAAAAAAAAAAAACTGTGACAATGCTGTTTCACAACGTCAAATAGAACGGTCATAATTTGTACGATATCATGTGAACCACTGTATAAGAATATACTTTTTGCATTCCCAGATTCCCGTAGTTACCCTCTGCTGTACGGTTTGTACTGCCTAAAGTCTATGTCTTGATTCTTTGTATATTACTCAACTTCCTGCAGTGGAAAATAGCTTGTCATAACATTTTATTGGGAGTCCTGCTGATACCGCTGTCAAAGCATCTTTGATTTAGAGGTTCCAGTCAATGCCTGTTTTAAACATTGCATACAGTGTTTCAGGATTTGCTGGAGCAAGTAAAAAAGTAAATATGTACTTATGTAAATATAAACCCTGTGAGGTTATTTCTGCTCAACTGTGCTTTGCAGGTGTATGTCAGGATGTGAAAGTTACACTTTTAACTTAATGTTTTAACTTTGGCTTGAACATGTTTAATTCTGGTGACACTGAAGTCACCTTCAAATTAAGTGAAATGTCTGTATTATATAATCATAAAATAGACCTATGTAAAGGTCACTAAGTGCTGCTTGGTATCAGAAGCATTAGTTGCACTTACAGACACCCTAAAGCACGTTATCACCACAGCCATATCACTTGGTAGCTGCAGAGGTTAGAGTCATATCTCTTTTCCTCTTTGACCTACAAGCAAAGAGCAAACGCACCTGAGTGGCTGTGACGTCAAGTTATCACATACTTTAAGGAATAATGATGTCATAGTTCACAGAGTACAACAGCACAGTCAGTTCTACGCATTCACATTTGTGTTAAATTAAGACATGACGAATTGAATTAAGGCCAATTTAAAATTTGGATCGCAGTTTAATGGATAGATTATATCCTGATGATTAATGACTGCATACCAATATGATGGCTACTGTGTGACTCACATTTCAGGGAATTTCTGTGGTCGTCAGAGCACCTGTCAGGTGGTTACTCCATCTTCCTCCACCTTTGAGGTGTGAGATATCTTACAAGTAACTGCTGTTACTGTGGCCTCCTCGGACTTTCCCCAATCTCCCAATCAGAGTTTTGAACTGCAGAAAACCCTGCTGTTGCTGGGGGAACACTGCACTGGAAATATCCCCTGTGCTGTTTACCTCACGACAGCATACAGGGAACAAATGTGAGCCACCCGGGGTCCTAGACAGGTTTTTCCATGCTAACCTGATCAGAGAGTGTTTAGTGAGTTTCCTCAGCTGAGAAATTTGAACAACAGCCTACGTTGTCGCTTGTAATATTTTCCGCTCAGGGTCAGCATTGCATTCCTTCGCTGAGTGCGACAAGTGATAAGCTATAAATTCACCACGCTGCTGCTGTCTATCCATCTGCTATGAATAATCAAAGGCATGCCATTATACAACTCAGTCTGCGCATGGAGACGTGCAATAAATTTGCTAATCTGTAAGTTGAAAACAAAGGATGTGTTGCTTTATTTTACCATTCGTCTGTATTTTCATCATCTCATTGAATTATTAATTTAATTTTCAATTCATTTGTTGTGTTCTGTGTTTGACATAACTTCATCAAATCAACCTGTCACTGTCATTTCATTGAAGTGGATTTTTGATTCATGTTGTGTGCATTACATGTGACCCTAACTTCATAATTTTGACCTCCTGTCTCTCTTTTTGTCTTTCTATCATGTGATATTTCTTCCATTCCATGTGCATTCATATAACCCTACTAAGCATTGCCATCCTGTCTTTTTTTTTTTTACTAGAAATCTACCTCTAATAAAACCAGTAAAGGGAATCAAGAGATAACTCCTGCATGTCAGCCCAGTTCTCCACAGACCTCTCACAAGATAAAGCTCCATGGACCAAAGCATTTCCTCGCCTCTCGCAAATGTGGATACTTTGTAGGTTTATTGTGCTTATGGTCTGTACGTATACGTCTTTTTTATTAATAATATGTATTTATGTGCTTTTGCATTTCTGGCGTTAAGATGGCTGCTTGTTTTTCATGTTTTAGCTTTAAAAAAGGCTTCCTCCACTTTGAGTAATATTGTGGTGATTTACTTGAAAAAAGAGAATGGAAAGAAAAACATGCTGCCTTTAATTTAAGATTTGGGACATTAAATAGTCCCAGTGTGACCTAGCTGATTTTTTATTTTCAACCAGAGTAATAAAGCAAAGTTTTAGTGAAGAAGAGAAGCTCTCTGAAAAGTCTAAATATTCCTGATAACATTTTCAGTGAGCCAATTTTCATCGACAATGTAAAAATTGAATCGCTTTATTGCCCAGATTTCCCTTTTGACTTGTTTTTTATTTGTACTTCACAGTTGAAGGACCACAAAGGTAAAGATGGGACGGACAAGCCCCCTTTGAGCCCTAAGGGTGTGAAAGCTCAAAAGAAGATGAAGCCCCCAGACACAGCAGGTGCTCAGATCAACAATCTGTTCATTTTAAAGAAATAAGTCAGTGTTTAACTCTGGTGTCCAGTTTAAATAGTCAGACACAGCAGCAGCAAGATGCCAAAATAAACATGAATTTACTGTCAGGGCTTTTATGAGACAAACATCTTACTGTGTTAGTCATATTCTGTTACATGTACAGCTGTGGCCGACTAAAATTTACACTGTGACACAGACACCGAGCTCAGAAGGTCAGAGTGAAATATTGGGGTGACCTAATAACCTTTCACGGACTGTGAGAGATTAAATGCAAATCCTGTGTGCACTTTTTGTAGAAAATATTTCCCTGAAGAAGCAGGTGTTACTTCTTGAAGAGGTGCAGAAGCTCAACAGAGAGAATTCAGAGAAATCAGGTCACCTGCTAACGCCTGGCAATCTGGATCTGGAGGCCAGAGTTTCCCCCGAAGATCAACAACCCGACACTTCTGCTTGTAACCTGGTGGACTACCTGCGTGAAGACACCCAAGTGGCTGCGGAAGAGAAACACGAGGTAGTTAGTGAGGAGGAAGGTGGGGAACAGGTGCATGAAGCAGAGGCAGCGGTTAAGGAGAAGGAACCGAAGCCAGATGTGGAGGATGTATTGAAAGAGGAAGAAAAGCTTCAAGAGGAGAAGAAGGAAGAGGTTCCTGCTCCTGAAGAAGAAGCAGACAAAGCTTCAGAGCTGACTGCTGCCAAAGAGGAGAAAATAGAGCCGACTGCTACAAGGTAGTTTCTGTTTTACCCTGATAAAAGCTGCAAAAATTAAATTAAAGAAATATGTGATGATGTTATCTATTGGAAATTGTGTTGGCCATTTAAAAAAAAAAAAAAGATTTTATAGTTAAATAAGCCATAAATCAAGAAAAGAAAATGAGACACATTAGAATACAGAAATAATGAGCTCATTTCACAAAATATGCACAAAATAATGAGCTCATTCCCTCATTAATTTCTCTGTGTGTTTAATTCCTTTGTTCAGGGGACAAAGCAGCATTAGACTGTTATGGATAGTCATATTTTAGAGATTCTACAAATAAACTTTAGCAAGATAATTTTGGGCCATACACAGCTAATTTAAATAAGGTTTTAATAGTTATTAGCCATGGTCTGTCTGTCTGTCAAAATAAGTCAGTTATATATATTTTTTATTCATTTAACTGTGTCTTCAATATCTGTACCTGAAACTTCACAAGCTGTGATGAAAAATACCAAACGAAAGCAAACAAAAAAATATTCTTTTTTCCAGCAGCGATGACAACAAGGACGCCTCCCTATCTCCAGAAGCCGAGCAGGACCCAATGTCACAATTCGACTGCATGAAACACTTTATAGTGGAGAGACGCAGGAGCGAGGTGGTGGTGGTGGAGGAGGCCAACGACGAGGAGGGGAAGGAAGAGGACCAACAGGGCTGGGCCGTCTTCAAGGCAGATGGAATTGAATTCCAGTTAGACCTTAAACAAAGGGTGGAGAGAGAAAGAAAAGAAAAGGATGCAGGAAAGAATGCAGAAGAGGAGGAGGATGAAGATGCAGAGCGGTACCATATAGGTGAGTCAGGACTCCTTGACACTAACCATCGGAGGGAGTTATAAGTTATAATCATAGCGTTGTTCAGTTTTAACCCAGTTTAGTTGACTGTAAGGCAGTACCACAATAAATCAATACTAGAACTATACTCACAAATGGCCAATATTATCTTATTACTGATTTATTGGTGTTGGTTTTTATGTTGGCTGATAAATTACAAGAACCTGCAGTACACAAATTCTACAGAAGATTTGAGTATAATGTAGTTGCATTTCACAGTTTGTCACCCAGAGGGCAATGACAAGTTGATTTTTTTAAACCTTAAAAATATCCCACTCAGTATTTATCATGGTTGCAATTCTTAAAAAATCCCCCCAAAAAATCAAGGGGTCTGTAAGTAAATTGTTTGTTGTGTTTTATGTAGGCTGTTGTCATTCGCAGACAGATTTTGAGTTTTGTCAGGAAATAATGCAGTTGGTTACGCTGGGTTTGGAAGCATCGGCCATATTACCTGCTAATGAATAAATTAATTGGATCTTAGACATTATTTTGACTTAATTTCATGTAAAAGGTAGAAACACCCTAAGTTTGTTCTGCTGCCACGCCTTGTCTCTGTTACAGCTTGTTCCTAAATTTTTACCCAAACCCTGATTTTTTCCTAACCTTGACCAAATTGTTTTGCTGCCTAAACCTAACCAAGCAGTTCCGTTTCACAATGTTAACCACATGTTTAGAACCACATTCATGTGGCCGTTTCACAATGTTAAATAGAACAGTCATATTTTGTAATATAAAAATATCAGACGAATATCTTTATGAGGATACATTGAAAAGCAACAGTCAACTGATATATTGTATAAATAAATCTAAATCTAAATATCATTGTCAGCCTTATTAATTCAGTATTGGTCGGGCTATATATCATGCATTAAATGCACAATGCATCTCTAATTTCTTCATGAAAGGTCTGAGAATGCTGAGTTATTACAGTACAGTCTTATGAAGTAGAATAGAGCCCTCAAAGCAGTCTGACACTATGACTAGAAGATGTGTCGTGCCAAAGCGTGGTGACTCCTCTGTAATATTTAGACAACAACTCTGCCTGTAGTTGATGTTTATCATAGCACATTAATGCACAATGTGCTAACTTGATTAGAACAGCCATGCACCCTTTCAAAAGCCTCACTGTAGTTAATTAACAATGAAGCTCCTGTGTTCTCACATTCCTCATAACTTATTAAAGTAGATTATATCTTTTCTCGGGTCTCCCATCCTACTTTTAGACACCACTGCTCCTCCAGCGGCTCCTTTTAATCACCGCATTGTTTCTGCCAAGCCCAACCAGATCATCAACTTCTACACCATCAACTGGCAGGAGGTCCTCGGCGGGTGAGCACTCTTCAAATCTCTGTGTCATGTAGAAAATGAACGGTATTGATGACCAATTGATCCATCATAGATCAAATGGAGGGAGAAACAGGTTCCCATAAAGCCTAATTGTGTAACCCCCCCTCCCCCTCCCCCCGGGGTTCATAACTCCAGAGTCACGGCAGTTATTTATACTTCAGGACTGAGCGGTATGTGAAACTGTATCCCTGGAGCCAGCTGGTAGCTAATCACTAAGTGTTAATCCAAGTCTTCAAAGAGGAGACACAGCCCAGCTCAGATTTAATGAAATAACAGATTAAGCTCAACACTGTCCTAAAACCTCTCCGTTTGACAGAAGATCACTTTTTGATTCGTCATGGAAACATAAAACTCTCGTCCTGTTTCACAAGGCTGCTATATGCACAATTGGACTTACCAAGTGTTTCTTTGCAACTATAAAAATAATATTTTTTCTTTCCCCTCTCTCCCTTTAAGGGGTCGTTTTGGCCAGGTGCACAAATGTGTGGAAAACTCCTCCGGTCTCACGTTGGCAGCGAAGGTCATCAAAGCCAGGAGCCTGAAAGAAAAGGTACAGCCCCTAATATTCAGTGTCATCACAATGAATTAGTCCTATTTTGATACTACAGTGAGAGCCATGCTGTGATATAAAAAGCAAGGGGCCCAGTTAGATGTTTCAGTACATGTTAGTGCACTACAAGGCCACTTGGAACAGAAGCAAAGGGAATACTTCTCACTTAGGTGAGAAATATTTGACCTAGAAGAGAAGATGCATTGTCTCATAGCAGAGAACAGCTGACACCTCTCATCGTGTCCGTGTGTGTGCGTGTGCCCGCTTCACTGTGTGTTTGTGTTTGTCTGCTTCTGCATCTGTCCGTCTGTCTGTCTGCGCCTGTGTTTTTGGTAGGAGGTGGTGAAGAATGAGATCCAGGTCATGAATAATCTGGACCATGCCAACCTGATCCAGCTCTATGCAGCTTATGAGTCAAGGAATGACATCATCCTTGTACTTGAATAGTATGCTCCTTCTTTTACATTTTCAGCACATACAGTATGTTAAATTATTTCAAAACAGCATGTACCAAGTAGTGTACCTTCATAATCTTTAAAGGGATAGTTCGGATTTATTGATGTCCTTATCCACGACCCCAGTTTAGAGAAGCAGGCAGGTACTCAGGAAGCTAAGCTTTATACTGCTGCTTAAGTTTAAGTGTACACTATATTAAAGAGATGTAGACCACTCATTTCTGAAGCTATATTCTCATGAATGGGTCTGTATGATTTCTAGCAAAAAACTTCTGCAATGTGGTTTGTATGATATAGTATAAAATAGCGATCTCTGTTTTAAAATACTTATACTTATATTATTGATTAATACTTATACTAATTTCGTGATACGGAGCTACTTAAGGTTAGGAAACAAAACCAAAAGAACAGGATTAAGCTTAAAATAAGTACCGATGTATAGATTTACCCGTTATATTGTTTGTGTTGTGCGACTTCTGTGTTTTTGAGGCATAGTTCGGGTTCACCAAAGTCACACAATAACACAAACAAACTAACCAATTGAGGCAGCAACTGCTGGATTCTGTGAGGTTAAACTGATTTTTTCAATGAAGTCTGGTGGCTTTGAAGAGAAAATATATATCTTATGGCTTCAGTTCCTCATTGGAAAGAGCTGTTAGACGGAAATGTGAAGAAGTGAAAATATTCTAAATACAGTATAATGTACAATTAAGCTGATATTCAGTTTTTTAGATGGGCCTTTTAAGGTGGCTTAAATCCATCCACAGCAGTACATTATTTAGCTTTAACATCGGTACGCCTACCTGCTTCTCCAACCTGACTATGTTTCATTACATCATACAACCCCACTTCTGAACTATCCCTTTAACAAGAGTTACTTTAAAAATGTCTAGTAGATTTTTTGTTAAGTCTGTTTAACATTTTAACAACAATTCATTTTTTGATAGTGTAGATAAATATGCTATAATAAAAAAATAATCTAGATTGAAAACACTTTCAATTGAGGGTGTTTGAGTGTTTTTATGCATTTGTCTTTAACCTTAGTGTTGGTGGAGGGGAGCTGTTTGACAGGATCATTGATGAAAACTACACCTTAATGGAGCTGGACGCTGTCGTGTTCATCAGGCAGATCTGTGATGGCCTGCAGCACATGCACAAAATGTACATCCTACACTTGGACTTAAAGGTAACAAAGTCACTTATATTAATTGTAATAACATTTTGACTTGACAGACTTCTTCGCAAAGTTGAATCAATCAATTCCTTCAAATTTCAGCCAGAAAACATTCTGTGTGTGAGCAGAGTCACGAATAAGATCAAAATCATTGACTTCGGCCTTGCGAGGGTGTAAGTACCAGCATTTGCTTCTGTTTTGTTGACAGATTAACTGACTGCTATAAACACACAAAATTCAAATGTCCCTTTCCCTGCATAGATATAAACCACGCGAGAAACTGCGAGTGAACTTTGGGACTCCCGAGTTTCTCGCTCCTGAGGTCATCAACTACGACTTTGTGTCATTCAACACAGACATGTGGAGCCTCGGTGTCATCACCTACATGCTGTAAGTCAACACACAGACACGTGGACACACACACACACGCTCAGACACACTAATGCTAATGACCGTCTCGTCTCTTCCTGTTAGTCTGAGCGGCCTGTGTCCCTTCCTCGGTGACGATGACAACGAGACTCTGAACAACATTTTGGCCTGTAAGTGGAACTTTGAGGAGCAAGAGTTTATGGATACGTCTGAAGAAGCCAAAGACTTCATCAGGAAACTCTTCATTATGAATAAAAGGTATTTATCTTCTCTCTCTGTTTACTGTCATTCCTTGTGTGTGTGTGTGTGTGTGTGTGTGTGTGTGTGTGTTCTTGTACTTCCTACATAGTGAGGACCACAAAACCTTTTTTCACCAACAGAGTGAGGACATTTTTACAAAGTGAGGACATTTCGTCCGGTCCTCATTTCTTCAACACTTTTTTGAGATTTCAGACTTTGTTTTAAGGGTTAAAGGTTACATGATAATGATAATTAACTGAAACTGTATTGTGTGGTTACAAAACTAACTAAAATTATAATGAAAATGTCCTTCATTTTCGTCTTTGTCAACTTTTTTCATACGTAATGAAGATGGATAAGACAAAGGAAATAAAGGCAAAATTTACTGTGACCTTTTTTAATCTCCCACCCAACAAATACAAATAAAAATAATAAAAACTAAGCTAAAACTAAAGCATTTCAAAAAAATAAATACTAAACTAAAACTAGCAAACTCACTCTAAAAAACAAATTAAAACTAACTAAAAAATCCCAAACTATTATAACCTTAGCAGGGAATTCACTGTTCCAATGAGGGCCCTCACAAAGATAGAAGAACAAGAATGTGTGTGTGTGTGTGTGTGTGTGTGTGTGTGTGTGTGTGTGTGTGTGTGTGTGTTGACTTTTAACCTGATATATATGTGTTTGTCATCAGTTGGAGGATGGGGGCATCTGAAGCACTAAGACATCCTTGGCTGGCTGACGCAGTCCTTCATCATCGCCTTTATACAAAGGTAGAACACACAGTCTCACCTGCATTTATCATAAACTAACTGACAAACTACACAGGGATGCTGATATTTAAATAACCTAATTTTCCAGAATAATATTGACACAATAAACAAAAAACTTGGACAGCACTATAATCCAATTTTGATTGAACTTTCTTGCACACAAATAATGTTTCCATAATGAGTAAATCTGTGTTACTTGTCACTATGCCTTCCATTTATTTCAATAAATCATCGATGATCGTCATTTTTATTTCTTTGCTTTATTTTACAGAAAACTATGTGCAGATCACGGCGATCATCGTGTGTGCCCACAACTGACAGTTGAGGTTGGTCTATTTTTTTTCTCTCTTTTCCTTAAGAAAAAATACTATTATGTTTGACTAGTTACATTTTTTTTATGTCTATTAAAAGAGATAACGTAAAAGATTTAACTCAAAACACAAAAACACACAGTTGTTCCAGGAAGTCAATTTACAGATTACAATAAGACTTTATAGGACACATTTAAATACGTACAAAATGTATTGATAAGCTGCGCAAATTATGACAGTTGTGATAATGATAGGATAATATTTCTAAATTGAAAAACTCAAAATTCCAGTGATCACCAGAATACTGAGGAAAAAAACACAATTTTATTGATAAATTGCATTGAAAACAAAGAGGAGCGAATCTGATGAAACAATGAGTGAAACACTCTTTTGTATTTTATATTCGAGTAGCCTGGTGTTTGCTGAAACAGGGTGTTTTCAGTTTTTTGTAATGAGAATAATATCAGTATAAAAGTGAGCTATACACTATAATAATGATGTTGATAATAAAAACCTCCACAAGGGGGAAGCATGCCTCAAACTTTGTGTAGAGCTGCACAACAGAAAGGAGACAGTGATTAGTTCCTGTCTGTTACAGACATCCCAGTAACTGTACCATCCTATTGACAGTACTCTGGTTTAGTACCAGTAGTACCAGTAGGTCTTGATGTCGTTCAGTACCAGGAGATCTTGATGTGGTTTAATACCAGTGGGTCCTACTGCCCTTACTTTTTAACTACGCAATGTTTGACTTGTGCTTTTTATTATTTTATCTATTTTCTTATCCTGCTGTATCTTATTTTATCTTATTTGTATTTTTTATTTCCATTTCCCTGTTTTAATTGACTGTTTTTACTGTTTTCAATTATGTCTTGCTGTTTTTAATGTCTATGTAAAGCACTTTGAATTACCTTGTGTTGAATTGTGCTATACAAATAAACTTGCCTTGCCTTGCCTTGCCTCTGTCTCTTTAGGGCTACACTGATGCGATGGCTCCAGCTGTGGCCACTTGGACCAACCCTCCTGTCAAATGTAAATGACCTGAATTTTCAGTCCATGCACTTGAGGCATGGGCTGAAATTCTGCTCCTAACATGTGATCCACTGTTGTGTTATTGTAATCATATACAAAAACGTGAATAGTCCCACCATGCATTAGACTGTAATTTAACAATTAATATTAGACATGATTTTATCATATAAGAGCTTGATCGTGTGAAAGTGAAAACGTGCACATTGTACTATCTACTTCATTTTTTTCTGAAATATCCACTCAGCGAGCCACTCTCATTTATCTCTAACCAAAGGCACTGTGCTGTTATTGTTCACTGCTTTTATTTGTATGACGGCTACAGCATGATTCGTATAATGTCACTGTAATAATATGTGGTACCCGTCTCAGTTCCAATATTCATTTTTTTCCTGGGCTGTAAATATATGCCGATCTGTAGATTAAAATCAGATTTTCTTATATGTTAGGGAATGGACTCCTTTAAATTGTACGTATGGACAGAGGGGAATCTGTGCGGTCCATGTCACAAGCTGTAGTATGTGCACTTTATAATGTTATTTATTTAAACATAGATTATACGTGAAGCTATCATAGTTCCAGTGAAAAGGCTTGTGTGGTCAAAACCATATTTCCTTCCTGATTCTGTTTCTGCTTTGTCCAGGTGTTTATAAAGAAAACACATTTTTACTGCATAACAAACCAACACAGTTTATGTCTTATCAGCTGAGGGTATTATTTTAATTCTCTGTTGCATGTCTCTATGTGTTTCATCAGCAATTGAAGCTTGAAATAGACACAGAGAGAAATAACTTTTTTTAAACTTGTTTTTTTTTCACTCTATAGCTGCTGTAGAAGCTTTTTCCACAGAACAATGTTTTCATGCCTTCTGTGAAGGTTCACTATCTGAAAGTAATACACTACCTACCTAATGTTGCCTAAAGTGTTGTTAGAACTACATTTATGTGGTTTTAACTTCATTATGAATGTTACAGTAATTGTTGTTGAACACAGAGTGTTAGTAAAAGAAGTTGTCCTCACCGAGTGTTAGCAATTTCATATTCAGCATGTATTTGTGACGTGTGTACACATCCATTAAAGTGAAACTGTGTCTTAAAACAGGAGTAGGTTTTCTTTTATTACTGCTGTTTGAAGTTCAGTTTGATGACATACACTACAGCAGCGTGTATCTAAAACAAATTAACATAGTACATATTCATGAATTTACAGTGGGCAAAAACAAGTGTCAATAAATAAACAGTAGTTTGTTAATTGTGTGCTTGGAAAAGCATGTAAATAGTTTGCAAATTCAATGCAAATTTAATCATGGTATAGTGAAGAAGCCATTTGTCCTTCTGAAACTATTGGTCCGCAAGGAGTGAAATGACTTTCTGTCTATAATGCATTTCAAACATTATTGCATTATAACCTGCTTATAGCACTATTTTCTATAGTCATACCCACGATGCTTTAAAACAATAATCATAACACATTATAAAGCATTTTATAATGACTTATAAGGTCAAATATCAAAATACTACCTAACTGATGATCACTCACTGACATTTCTTTCCAACAATCAAATCTCAATATTATATTTTTTACAGTTTACATTATAATCAATCAATTCATTCATTTAGTAGCATTTTTAAATTGTCAAATGAGTTGATATTAATTTTTTTCTATAACAAATCTGTCAACCTGTGGTCACCTAATGCTGAACTCTAAAAGTCTAACATCAGCCACATTTTTGAAGCATGATTTCTTTGTTTTCTCTCGGGTATATTTAGTTTTTACAAAAACATCTTTAAACTCTGACAGAGAGGACAACACTCTGCCTTCCTGAAGATTTTTTTTCTATCTTTAGGGGACTATTGTTAGTAAGAATTTTACAATCTCAAACCCAGGTCTATTTAAACCTTAAACACACAAACACACTCCTACTCAACATGAAAGTACAGCTGATTCCAGGAGCCTAATAAAGAGCATCTGAGGGAGCCAGCGTGTGCAATACAGTTTGTTCACCTGAGAAAATAAACTGTGGGATGATGATGATGATGATGTCGGGGGAATCGGGCTTCGACTCAGATAGGAAAAAAAGTGGTTATCAGCATTTTTTCCCCCAGAGGTCACAGGAAGGGCTGAGACTCTGAAAATGAAGAAGAATGACAGTGAGGAAATGTGAGTTTGTGTGGAGCATGTGTACATTTCAAGCTACATTTCCACAAAGTATACCTTGACTTTCAGCCTGCTCTATCCTTTAAAAGACAGTAAGGTCTTATTTTACAGAACCCACAGGGTTAGTCAAGGATAAGTGCAGACTTTATGGGGGAATACCATGAGAAACATGTATTTAATTGTACAGAAATACCAGAAAAGCAAACTGTACCACCAAAAAGCATAGAAACCCAGTAATTGACCACTTTTACGTCCAGTAGTTTTAGACTTTCACGGCCATAAAATTGTAAGGGCCGACAAAATAATTCACAGTTTTGGGGTTATTTTCAATTTTATTCATTTTTGATTTATATAAAGTGCACTGGACAGTGACAAGAGCATAGACTGTATAAAGGACAAGAGAGAAGGATGAGAGAGACAAACTATCTTCCAACTGAATGAAAACCTGAAATCGGCTTGAGCTCGAGCTCTTTTTATGGATTTTATTCCTAGAAAGTGGAAAAAATGACAGATATGCAGCTAAATATGGAATACCACCATCAGAATATTTACAACATAGTAGAAACCAAAGGCAACTAAAAAAGAAAATATAACACAGGAGCCTATGATAAGTCACCAAAACTCAGCCAACTGGTTCTGAGATTGATTATAGGTCTGAGAAAAATCTCAGGTCTTTCTTCTATTATGTCTTTGTATTTCCTGAATTATGTTACATGCTAACTACCATGCTAAATCGTTAGCCTCAATTGATTTTATGTGCCGGCAGCAACATTAATATAAGCATCCATTTATTTTATCAATCGTATCGTGTACACGACTTCCCATGTTGTAACCACAAATTCATGAGTTTCACTACAAACAGACTAAAACGGAAACCTGAAATATCGTCCCATTACCTACAGATCCTGCATTCATATACAGATATCTGTTTATAGAGATTGATTTTGTGTTTGCTACTGTACATGTAGGCTAAAACATCAACACTTTATGGACCTCTGCTACAACGGTTGGGTTTAAACATTCACCTGGTGCAATGTCTTAAAAATCTATATATCTTTTTTCAACATTAATATCCTAAACGTGAATATAAAATATTTTCCATCCTCATTTTCTGTAACGGACTGACAGCTCTGTTTAGTCTGTTATTTATTTATTTTCACACATCATTTCATCAGACACAAAAAGTTTCAGGTCAGCAGTGGTTCAGAGAGAGTTCATACATTCCTCCATTACAAACACAGGCAGAGAGAGTTGGAGTAAGTTAATAGCCATTACTCCGTACATGCAGGTCGTTTGGCAAAACAGGTGATACTGATTTCTTCCAAGTACTTTTTTTCTATTCTTTCTTACTTTTTTGCATAGCTTTTCAGGAGCCTGAGGGCTGGAAGCTGAACGCGAGCTCTCGCTCTAGCCTTGGTCCAAGGCCCAGGTTGGAATGGTGAGAAATTCAATTTAAGAGGAGAAAAAAGCCTCCTCGCACTGCCCCTCCACCACCCGCCTCACCCCTAAGTCCCCTCCATCCACATCTCCAGGGGCGATCTCGAGGAGCCAAACCAAAACCAGATGGACTTATTGGGCCTAAAGATAACAAATAGTGCCTGAGTTCCTGTCAGTTAGAGACCACCGGAGCTAAGAAGCTGAGCGTGAAAAAAAAAGCTTACTGACATGTCGACTTCTTTATCCTGCTATATAAAATATTATCAACACTGACAAGTATTATAGTATAGTACATATGAATGAGAATGTAACAGAGTTTTGTGCTAGAATTGGTTTGTTTGGTCTGGAGACGGGCTGGTGAGATGTGGGGATGCTGGCCATGTAGTGTTGGTGTTGCATTCACAGACCAGGTGCCATCTTGCCTTCGGGAAGGTAGGCTGTCAGCAGTGACCCGAATCTCTGGGTGGCATGCTCTCCAGTTTGTTAGTCGATACATCTACCACCCACACACATTCGAGAAAGGATAGAGAAAGAAAAAAGAGCAGGGCGACCCCAGAACTCCTCACAGCCTCCCTGCAGATTGACTAAGAAAGTGTCCTTTGTAACAGGAGTTTCCTGTACGTAATTAAAAAATATTGGGCCTTGCTCAGAAGGGAGGAGACAGGGCCCGGGGTTGTAGGAGGCTATGTGAAGGGTAAGATTCCCTGCTCCACTCTTCGTTTCATGTAAGAGCCCCGGAGCTGGCCCTGACGTTTGTCCAAACAAGAGGCGCTCTCTCTCTCCAAGGAGGTCCGGGGAGAGAACCAGCCAGTTCTCAGGGCCCGGGGGCAGGTGGTTCTGATTTGCGAGGAGGAGGGAGGGAGGGGGGGCAAACAGACCACATTTATGTTCAGTTAATGGCAGTACACGTGTCGTCACGTCCAGTGGTGGGAACATGCTGGGTGAGTGATCTGTTTTTAACACCGCTGAGGTTTGCCACCAATAAGAACACAATGTCCAATTATCCCTTTATGGGGTGGAAGAAAGTAGTCGTCTTAAACCTGGATATCTCTGACAACCTCTCGTCTTTACCAAAGGATCTCTGTTCTTCTTTATGATGCTAAATTAAAGCATGACTTTGTGACTTATGAAAAGAAAAATGGATCTTCTCTTACAAATGAAAAGTTCAATTCAGGGCAATGAAATGCACCCTGCTCAATTCAAGACACTCACCGTTTTTGGACCTCAACAACGTTAGTTTGTCTAGTAGGACCAGTGGTATGGTGCCTAATGTTAGCAAATGAAAGCTAATGTTTGCAGTTTTTGCCAATCTGCATCAGTTGAGTGAAAGTTAGAGACTATTCTCCTCCCAAAAACGACACTTGGGTGGTTTGTAGAAGCAGCTTATTACGACCCATATTTATGTTTACGGTAAGGTGGTGACCTCTATTGGCTGCAGTGATGAGGACATGCAATTACATCATGTACAAACATACAGAAGTAACATTCATTCATTCTCCCTAACCGCTTATCCACACTTGGGTCGCTGACATTGGGCGAGAGGCGGGGTACACCATGGACAGGTCACCAGACTATTGGCTTACACATAGAGACAGACAATCACGCACTCATTCACACCTACGGGCAATTTAGAGTCGCCAATTTACAAACCAGCGACCCTCTTGCTGTGAGGCAAGAGTGTTAACCACTACACCACCATGTAGCCCTGAGAAGTAACATAATCTTTTAACCCAAACCAAGATCTTTCCCTTAAACTAACCAAGTAGTTACACAACTCATCCAGTTGTAACAATCTTTACCACATGTTTTAAACTGCAACTGTCATGTTTATATGTTGTATGAGGACCTGTGGCCACCTGTAGGGGTGCTAATTATGGAAGCGCTCCTGAAGGTTGAAGGTTGTTGGATAGGAAAGTGGAAAGGAACAAATGACCTATGTGACCATATGATTTGGAGCCTTTGTTGAAAAGTTTGATAGTCTAACCTACAATTACAACGTAGCAATGTGAAAGTATATTTTCATACTGATTAACCAACGGACAATTTTCACCTGAATCTGCAGCTCCGATTTGCTTGGGCATGTGGCTTTATAACTTTTAAGTTGAATGTTTAGCTGTCTGACTGTTTTGGTTCATTCTAACCACTCTCATTGTGTTGTTTTTGGCAAGCTAAAGAACCAGATATTTTCCTCCGAAATTGTTGGGGCCAAAAACAGATCAGAATGAAAATATTGCACTTACAACTGTACAAAATTTTGTCAGATGGACACAAACTCAATTTCAAATTAACACTATCGTCTTATCTTTTGGATGTAAATAGGCAACTTGTGCTAACAAGCTCATGCTCATATATCAACTTAGAAGTTCATAATAGATCAATGGTGTCTTGTTTCCACTGCCCCCATTAGGCCAAAAACTTCAGGGATTCTCTGTATTTCATGATGTTCCATAATATGTAAAACGTGTCATTAGTTTTAGGAGCTGGAAGTAGATGTGCTTTATATTTTTATTCTCTGACTCATATTCAGTAACAGTGCAACATGACTTTTGTAATGAAAACAGCCATCTCCCACCCACACACAGATTGATTTCCAGATGAGGGGGAAACACAGCAGCTTGCTGTGTCAGGTGTTTTCAGTCGGTGGTTTCAACACTGATCAAATGGCCACGCTGAAGCCTTTAATGATCTTGGAGGTTCCCCGCTGTTGGGTCATCTGCTTGGCTCCACATCACCTCTAGGTTGGGCCCTACTGCTGGTCAGGCGGTCCCACAATGGGGCCCTTTCCATCAGCTTTGTATTTACTCGTCCCTCTGGCTCACCCCTCGGCCTGCACGGGGTCTCTGTTCAGTCTGCCAGCCCTGCTGAGAGGGCTCTGTGGCTGGGAGAGCCGTAATCCATCAGGCCTCCGTGTGTGTACGTGCTTTGCTCTTTTATGCTTTAGCTCTTGCTGAGGAGTCTTTGCTGAAGGAACTAAATGGAGCCAAGCGTCTTGTTCAAACAGACTGAAGGGGCATGTTCTCTGTGTCTGAGGTTAGTGTGTTAAGACAAGCTTGTGTGCAGGCGTGGGTGTATGAACATGCTGCTTGTGTGCATATTTTATCACTTCAGACCTTTCCAGACAGACAAATGGACTCCTCCTTGACCCCTTTACCCATGAAAACATCTACTTATCCTGCCCGCAACATGCCCCTGCCATGTTTTATTAGATCCCCTTTATCTGCCCGCCCACACACATTAGTTATAGCAAATACTAGACATGCTATGAGCTTAATACATATCCATACTGTACATCTCTGTGTTATGTTCTCCCTTCCCACCCACAGCGCCTGTCCTCCCTCCCAGTGCACGGTGATCGATGAGCTGAGCCCCGGTCTCTGTGCAGCAGGGACCGTACTGAGGGGAAAAGACCCCTTAGCCCGCTCTCTGTCTGACTCCCAAAAAACAGCTTCCAAAGCCAACAAAAACACAGCACAAGGCATCCAAATGGCAACCCGTACGGCTGCTGCTATTGTAGTGTGAAATGTTTCCCACGATGGAGCTCGAGGCAGGAGAGGAGGATTCGATGGATGACACAACGCTGAAACCGAGAGACAAGGGTCAGACTGAGGTGACGCGGAACATGTAATGATTCCTGTCGTGACAGTTTGAATCTTGTTAAAATGCAGCGTGGTGAGAAAATTGAGTACTTTTGCAACCCTGCATATTTCAAGAAACATGATACAACCACAGCAGCCAAATAACCTCATTTGTATTACTGTCCAGCAACATTAACATGCTTTCAGGTTTTGATCATGGTCAGGGTTGGTAAACCTTCAGGGGAATCACTGATATCTGACCATATTTAAGCTAAAAATGCTTTGCTGGTTTGTTCTTGGTTTTGGGCATTTCTTTTGGGGCCTGCCTTCATTTTCAGTCCAGTCTGCTTTTAGACAGGGGAAACAGGAAAAGAGTCACAGTGCTGCGGTTCATTCTTCAGGCCATATTCACTTGACCACACAAAGAGCCCATTTTGAGGGAGACATTTTATGTGTTGTGTGGCAGGCGGCGCAGGCAAAAAAGATTTACTGTGTCTGTGCCTATTCAGGGGCGTTTTGGATGATGTTCATGCTCTTACTGGCAGAGGCCGGGAATTTATTGCAGTTGGGAAATACTATCAGGTATTGACATCGTTATACCTTTACAGTAAAAAATATTCACACAATTATCACACAATTATCACACAATTATCTCACAATTATAATGGCCTAGATTCTTGATATTCTATCAAATATTAAAGTTGCATTTTACACTTTTACACACAGAACTGATAAGCAGTGAGAGCATCAGCAAGTCATTATCAAAGTCAGTAATATAGAGACATATTTTAGTAATTAAGAATAGGCTATATATTAAAAGTTGTGCTTTAAATGCAGCATGAGAAAAGAAAAAAATATTTCATATAAAGATTTTGTTTGCTCCTTTTTGAATGTGCGAACTAACTTTTAATACTTTACATTTTTACATTTTTTGTGACCTGTTTTAAGCATTTATATATTTATAAACCCTATTCAGAAATGTGGCTTGGAGTCTTTTTTCTGGATCAAATCTTTATTATTATTAATAATTTAAATTTTAATAATATAAATATTGGATTTATAAAAAAAGTTCACATACAATCCATCAAGACTAAATTGATACTAAATATTGCTCATACAGGAGCAGGAGCACACAGCAGTGTTTGAGAGATGCTAAACATGATTTAAAAAAAAAAGGTTAAGATGTGAAGAAAAAAAGTTGTTACACGTCATCTTCAAAACATTTATTTTTTTGGCATTGTGGCTACAATTGTGCAACTAACTTCCTTCACATCATTCAATTTTCATTGTACTTTCAATCAGTTTAGTTTCATTTATTCCATTTTTAAAAGTTTCATTTACTCATTAGCTATTTCATTTTATTTCTTCTAACAAAAGACTACGAAGCATAAAGACCAGAACATCCCGGTCCTTAACATCACAAACAGCTCTGCAGATGACTCAGTGGGTTGAATAACTGGGCAACAGGGCCGATGTTTATAATGCAATTGAAGCATTTTATCAAGTGGATCGTTTACAGGTTACAGGTACCAGTATTTTTACTATGGTGTTCCTATGTGTTGGATTTCATTTTACCCATTTTTTTCATGCTTTTATGATTATTCTATGGGTGTAGATATTACCTGATATTATCTGTTTTATACTTTGTTTAATATGAGTGAGTAGCTTTACTGTTTTTGTTACTCTGCCTTGTTTTAGTGAGCTCACTAAGACAAATTCCTATCAGTCATGTTGATACAGCAATAGAGTATTTAATCTCTGTTAAATCAAATCA
This sequence comes from Centropristis striata, assembly GCF_030273125.1. Taxonomy (NCBI): domain Eukaryota; kingdom Metazoa; phylum Chordata; class Actinopteri; order Perciformes; family Serranidae; genus Centropristis; species Centropristis striata. The sequence goes on along the minus strand of NC_081527.1, from coordinate 19,182,304 downwards.
AAAGGACAACAACCTGACTTTTGAACAGTTTAAAACATATTGTGTCTGCTTTGTCTGCATTCTCTTTAATTAGTATTTTTTTTTAGTTCAGTTTCAAGTTGACATTTGATTCATACATGAATAAAAATGCAGCAAATACTGCAACAGGTCACAAAACAGGTAATTTTTATCTCACATGTCACAAATAAAAGCTACAAATAACATTTCAGTACGACAATAAAATTTAAATGTTAACATTCGGTCCTTTCGAAACAAACACGTATAATAGAAATATGCAGAGTTGTGCATGATGACTTTGTGTTGTGTGAGTGTGTGTGTGTGTGGGCATGGAGGGTGGTGGAAGAGGAGGAAGTTGTACCACTGAGGTAGCACTCAGAGTGACTAACAATGGCCCACACATATCCTGTGGCTGTCAAAATCCTGACGACCCGACACAAACACTTTGGAGTCAGGGTCCCCCCTTTTAACTCGCTGTTCCAGGTTTTGTTTGAGTTTGAGTTTTTGTATAGACTTGAAAGCAGTCTCTCATTTTGTTTTTACTTTTGAAAGGTGCATGGATTTTTTTTTTTAGAAGTTTTTTTTTGTGTGCGTTTCCCTGTCTTTGTATATTGTATATATTTGTAAACTAAAAGATTGTTTGCAGTAGATGTGGTGCGATAAAGTGGTATTGGTGATATCTTGGATATTTAAAAAAAAATAGATATTGATATCATGTTGATAATACACACATGATAATACTGTGTAAATAGTTATGTTTATAGACTCTTTCTCCATCACCCAAACCTTTGTATTTGAGTGAAATTCATTAGTAAAAAAAAAAGGAGCCAAAAGTATAACGAACAAAGGATGATTATAATTACATTTCTTTGAATATTCTACCAATCTCTTGATAATGTGGTAATCATGAATTCTTTTTTTATTAAAAGTACACAAACACAATTTGCCTCACCCCTTCCCTTTATGTGCTGTCTCAGCAGACCTTTCCTCCCTCCTGTCAGAAAGAGAGGCCATCTTAACCTGCGGGGCCACAGAGCACACATCAGCACGGGGGAAAACACTGCTGATTGCCCCCCCCCCCCCCAAAGAAAGTAGCTATCTAACACCTCATATGCAACGCTTCCAGAACTGAATCCAATATCCCCTTTACTCCCTCGTCATTTTACAATGGCAGCCTTCTTGCACAGAATACAATGTCCTGCCAGTGAGCGTTTCAAGGAAACCCTTCAATAGCTCCATGCACTGCTTGGCCAATGCTGTTTGCTTTGATGGGTCGCTGACAGGCTGACCTAAGCAGAACTCCTTTTGCTGCCCAAAATTGGACCAGTACTTTCTTACATTCACAAAGTGTGTTGCTGTCTAAGTTCAACAATGTAAAGGGGACCACCCATGAAAAAATAGATGTCATGATGGAGCTTGCTGCAATTGCTTTTGCGGTAGTTTGTGCAAAACACACCACATTACTGCTGACTGAGGAAAGGAAAACGGTGCAGGGTTTAACCAGCAGAGGGCAATCAACGCTTTGGAAAGAATCCCAGCACATTATTAGGCCAACACGACCTCCCTCCCATTTTCTCAGAGTGTCAAAAATAACATCTCTCATTACATTCATGGCTATAGAGGAAATTTAAGTAGGATGGTATGAAAACCTCCTGCCAACCAGAGTTGAGACAAAATGTAACAGTAGAATCTGCAAGAAGAAACTGTTCTTATTCAATGTCTGTGCAACAGTTTTCTCTTTTTCAGAATGGTTTTTCATGCTGCAGCCCTGTAAGAGGTCACCTGGCCACACAATGCAACAGCATCCCTATATATTTTGAACGTCAAGGCCTGGCCACATATAATCATACCTTCACCCTCCTGCATAAAAAATCCCCACCACTAAGCCACCGTCAGCACCACTCCCCCACCCACTCCGGCACGTCTCCCCGTTGTTCCCATGGTGAGGGCCGTCCCCGGCCAATCCGAGGCGGCCGCCAGGGCCTTGGTGGTCTGGAGTGTCTCCGAGGTGGCACAACCGCAGGGCTGCAGAGAGTAAACAGGACACTGGGGGATGGAGGGATGGAGGAAGAGGGATAGAGGGATGAGAATGTGGAGTCAGCAGCCTCTCCGCCCTGCCTGGGGAAGAGGAAAGCCTGTAAAGCCTGCAGATTCAGAGCTCACACAAACAGTGGACCGCCCTGAGACTCAGCTTAGTGGATAAAGCTTTGGCCAGACAGAGAGGGTAGTCAAATAACTGCTGAATTAATTTCCTCACAGCACAAATTTTACTTTTTCACCATAAGCCAATTAATTTGATTATTGTATAGGAGAAAAAAACATATTTTTGCCTTGTTTACTTTGTTTTATTTCAGCTACAGAGTTAGTTTATTACTTATTTGCATCACCTACCAACTTACTTCACCTTTCGGTTCGGACAGTGGTTGAATGTTACCAAGTACATTTACTCAAGGACTGATTCTTAAGTATAATTTTGTAACTTGAGATTTTATACATTGGCAAGAAAATATTGTACTTTTGACTCCACTACATTTATTTTGACAGTGATGGTTACTTTGCAGATGAAGGTTTTACATACAATACATCTAATACAATGTTATACACACGAGGCATACAGCACCAATGCAATGATGGGCTAACTTTACTCAGCCTGCATACGTTTTAAAACACACAAAATGACTAAATTTAGTATTATTTCTTTATATTAATGTTGGGTTATTTACCCAACTGTTATAAAGTCCTCTAGCTCTTTTAAACGTATGGTCTTTTGCAGTTGTTTTTAAAACCTTGTGGTTTTACATGAACATTCAGTTGTCTGATCAAAGTATTTATTAAAAAGTAAAGAGGTATATATTCCCTTTATACTCATATAAATAGAAAGTGACTAATGTCATTTGCTGAACACCAGAACAGCTTATAAAGACTTAGAAGAGAAAATTGTAAAAAGGGGCAACTTCAAATACATAAAAACAGCCAAACAAACAAAAACTTAGCAAAAGTTAAAATAAAAAAATCTATTAGCAAGTAGCAAACCAAACTGTGTCTGAAGTGGACATAAACAGTCAGAACAGCAGCCATGCCACAACAAACACAGAATTGTTTCCCCTCCAAACCACAAATGTTGCTGCAATCAAAATATTTTGCAACTGTATAATATTTATCAGACACTGAAAGACTGCCTTTTTTCTAATACAAGAAAATAAAGGATGTCTCTGATTGATCTTTTGCAGCATTGAATGTCATATCTATGTCGTTTTATAGTGGATAGTCAAACTTGAGCTTGTATTATTTTTTCTGCACTACTTTGAACCAAGCTTGGTCAATTTTTAACGGTATGTAAAATTGTAAAAATCATCTTCCTATCTCGACCAACTACAACGGTCACATGCTGCTTACACATTAGTGCATAAGCAATAATAATGGTAATATTTAATTCATACAGGAGCCACTTTTCTGCATTGAGTACTTTTGATACTTAAAGTACATGTTGCTAGTAATACTTTACTTTTACTTAAGTAGCATTTTAAATGCAGCTTTTAAATTTAAATGAATTAAGATACTTCCTCTAACGCTGACAATGGACAATAAAAGATGCTTTATGTCGAAATTTAAAGTTTAGAGATAAAAAGCTGTGTTATCAAATAATTGGCAGTGGGGAAAAAAGACATCAAAGTGTCTGCCAAATGCGGTTAAAAGATAATTCATAAAGAAGTATGGAATTCACTGGTGCCCAGGTCTAAAGGGACCGTGAAACGAGTAGCCAATATCCACATGTTATACACACCGCCTGTTTCCAATAATATTACCCTTGCGGGTGATGACAGGTTGAAAAGTGATTTACCTGAGCAGGCTTTTATTACAAATCTTTCTTGCACCATTCCCTCTGCTACTTAAGGAATCAGCCTCGCTCCATTGTGGAACTGAAACCCAGTACTAAATACCATAGATGGCGTCCAACTGTTTTTGACTCTCATGATAAAGATAGATGAGGTGAGATTGCATGGAGGATTTGCAACTGGCACTGTCACTGCAAAATGATTTACTTTGTTTGTGGGCAAGATGGAAGTTAAGCATTATTGCAAACATACTCCTTTGATAAAAGTTCCCGGAACAAATAAAATCAACAGGAAAAGTAAAAAAATAGAGCAAAAATCTGCACTTGGCATTGTAGCTAACCATGACAGCAAACTGTGTCTTCTCAATTGAAATGTCCTCTGAGAAACAATTTTTCCACCAGTGGCTTTTTCATTATTTTCTTTTAGAATCCACATCCAAAGCAGTGTACTTAGTCCGTGTTTTCATAGATTCAGAACCAGTCATCTGGGTTTTGTCTCCCTATTTAATGTGCCAAAGGGGAAGGCAGAGATGGAGGCTGCTCTACCAGGAAATATAGGTATCTAATAGATCTACTCCCCGCTCTTATTTTGACAGCAATGGCAGGTCTGGTGAACTAATGGCATACTTCTCTTTCTGCCAGGGGGGAGAAATACACAGCCACAGGGGAAGCCACAATCCTAATAGGCAGCTGGAAAAAGAGAGGCAGACATAAACTACTGCCGTGGCCGCTCTCAGAAGAACAACACTCTCCAAATAACGTACACTGAATTAGGACAGACTTTTATATGATTCATTTTATGTGAGAGGTTAAAATGGGGCAAAATATCCACAGATAATCTGAATTCGATCGTATTTCACCGAGACATATGCTTCCCCTTTCCTGGATTACTGAGGCATGTAATAAAACACACACTGTTTGAGTTGCTTCCTCTGAACCCTGGAGCCCCAAGAAACTGGTGTTTAAGGTGATGTGAATGAATTTCATATTTAAGAAAGAGAGTGAAAAACCAGTGCAGGCCAGTAAAAAGATTAAAAGACTGAAGGTTCACAGAACTTTTACCACTTTGACTGCCTTGTTGATTGAATTTAACAACTAATACTTGCCTCAAAACATCATTACAAAGCTGTAAATTTGTTGTAAGGGTTTTCTCATCACTGGTTCTTAATCAGGGGTCAGGAGGGAGTTCCAGAGGTTTAAAATCAATATGAAAGTGAGCCCAATGTAAGAAGGAATCATAAGAGTGATCATTCTGATCATAAGTATCAATCCCTCCATGGTTAACTCCTCAACTATAACTGACAACTTTCGTCTTAATCATACACGTTCGCCCATAAAGTTGGAATAATTTTGTTTTCAGACACAATCCTCTGTTAATTGTTGTTTCATTTTTATTGTGATATGTTTAGAAGAGATTGATTAATAACATTTTGAGAAGATAAACACTTTATCTATCAGGAATAAATGACATTGTCACAATAATTTAATGGAGGTAAAATATTGTTTTATTCCAACTTTATGAGCGACAATCAAAGTCTTATGTGAAAATGAAATCTTATCAAAAAGGGTCCAAGACCACTGTTCTAAATTCATTATATACACGATATAAGATTTTCAATACATAATTAGCATGAGCAAAATAATTCATGTTAACTATATTATTGCAATATTTATAGAAAATCTGAAAAACAAAATGCTATCAGTTAAATTCATCTTGTTTATGGTGCGTTTTGCTACTTTTTTGACAGAAGAATTACACTCAAAATATGCATTCAAAATATGAAAGTAGGGAAGTGGAGAGAGAGTCTGAAGTGTAGAAAAGCGTAGAAAGAGTTGCTTAGAGTTATTAAAAAAGGCAACCAGGTGACCTTTTGAACTTATAACCCCAACCCTTAAAATTAATCTACATGATATTATCATGTGTATTATAAACACAATATCAATGTTTGATTTTTAAAATATTATCATCAATTCTGGTATTTCCCAAAATTCTGGCACAATATCAGAAATACATTTAGAATGCCTGATAGAAGACAGAAGTGAAAAAGTAAAGTAAAAGTAAAGCAAAGGCTGCAAAACTGGACAATCATCCTGCAGCACTCAGACTGAAGCCGTTTTCCAAAACTAAAATAAGACCATAAGGTCATCAGATCTCCAGGGATTCTTATCTGTAAATTAAACCCTTTCACTTTTTAGAATGACATGAAACAGTCTATAAAGTGGACGGTAATAAACATAATGGAAGCAAGCATCATTAAAAACAGGATTCAGACAATTAATGTGATGAAACAAAGACTTGGCACGGAGCCACTGGGGTGAAAGCATGAGAGGGGTCACTGCTGGGCGATTTAAAAAAGTCTTGAAATGCAATCAAATCATCAATAAACATACTTTTTTATATAATTACAACCTTCTTTTTTTTTACCAATCATTATTTTTTCTACATGCTAATAATAGGAGATATTGTTTGTAATAATTACTTTATAATATATGAACATGTGGAAAGCAGGTGTTTTGAGGTAGTTTTTGGTAATTAATGGTCCCAGCCTTATTTTGGGAGACAAAAAAAAGAAAAAAAAGGAAAGAAAAGAAAAAACAGCTGTGCTTCATAAGAGAAATACCAGAATTTAAAGCATGCTTGATTTGAGAGCCCATGAATTACTTTTCTTAAATGTGTGTGTGTGTGTGTGTGTGTGTGTGTGTGTGTGGCCTTCGTGCCGGCCTCTCGTGTGCTAGAGCGCAGAGCATGAAATGGCTCTAAATTGGCTGTGTTTGCCCTCAGAGGAGCGCTCTTTTGAGATCATATCCTAATCCCTCAGAGAGGCGGTCGACAGGGTCGCTGCTTATTCAATTAGTCCCAAGCCATGGCTCTAAACATGGTAGGGCAAGAAAGAGTGTGAGAAAGTGTAGAGATAGAGGATGGTGGTCTGTGTGCGGATGTGGGAGGTGATGGTGTGGGGCCGCTGGTGGAGCTGCATGAAATATTTGGACTCCCATTCTTTTATTATGCAGGGCTGAAGAGACAGGAATCATCCGAGACAAGTTCATGAAAGGCTAAGAGTATTTTATGGGATGAGGTTGATGCTAAATGTAGTTCAGGACTCCGGCCAGAGGGTGGCGCCTATATGACATCTCATAAGTAGGTGTTAATAACTTTGGGAGTTTGATAAAAGGGACATGAGATTCCAGAGGGGTCGACAGTAACCCTGAAGCCCAGACAGCACACCCTGAGGCAGCTCTTCAGTTACCTGAAGTTTGGACTTCAGTTCCCTGCAAAGTCATCAAGTTCTTCCTCTTTAGAAAAAAAAAATAGACTGAGATTGTTCAATAAATTAAGTTTTAAAGGGGAGATCACTATGTTAGCTTCCAGGGTTACATTCTCTTATGTTCAAAAAACATAAAATTTTCTCATGCCGTCTGTCTGAAATGCTGGGAAATGACTGTAACGGCACTATATTGGCATTTTCTACCTACATATTTGTGACATCAGAACTTTATATAAATCCTAATGGCTCGTTTAAAAGTGTTATGATACTTTCACACTCCTTAATAACATCTAGTCATGCTTTGTAAAAAAAATAAAATACATGCAAACTTTTTTTACACCAATAATTTTGTATGTACGTATGCAATTGAGGACCTTTACTGCAATGGATTGTAATAGTTAAATTACATGTTTTAATATTTATTATCGGTGTGGGTAGCTATTATAATGATGATGGTGCTGTAAAAAGGTGCCGATACTTATAATATAATAGGCTCTGGTCTGCTCATTAACTACAACCCCAGTGCATCATCAGCACATAATGCTCTGGATCCTGGGTAATGAGTTACAACTGAAAGAAAAGCAAAAACAGTTGAAACAGGTGAGAAAATGAACACCTGTGAGCCTCAATTCATGGTTGTCATCATCAATTTTAAAGACAAAACCTCTTTGGAGGAATATTGGCCACAACTTCTCATTTGATTTTATTTGCCTCTGCAGATTTAAAATGCATAGAATATAAAAGCATTTCATCCTGTATTGATGAAGAAGTGCATATGGCACCTCAAGTCTAATACTGGTTTATTTGTTATGACTAAAAGTGGTGCAAACTTAAAGGAAAGCATATCATTCAGGGTAAAATCAGATTTTTTTATTTTATTTTTTACATTAAATGTTCCTGTAAACGTCTCTTCTTTCTTGCTTCTGGACTTCATTTCAGGGCACTGCGTCCTCCTTTGTCTACAGGGGAAAAAAAGAGGAATATTTCTGTGTAACGGTGAGCTGATAGACAGTGACACTTAGACTAAACAAGGTGGAGGTGATGACAGGAGCTGTGGAATCCAAGCGTGGAGAGCTCACCTCTGCCAACACTGCTTGTCACTCTGGAGGTTTACTGGCTGTGACATCAGGTGCCACGTGTACCGCTACATCCGCCTCAAGCCGCCTGCTGACCACCATTGTGCTCGTAACTACCTGTATCAGTTTGCATGTATGCACTTTTTAATGCAACAGAACCATATCTATTAGAGGTTTTTTTTTTTTTTTTTACAATTTAAAGCAGCTAAACAGTCACTAGCTTAAATCAGCAACCAAACAGCAGACGGACAAAGTTAGTAATGGAGCATTTAGCTGCAAAAGAGACAGATATTTTTCTCTTGGGTTCGTAGAGACACAAAAGAGGGCTGGATAATGGACAGTTACATTCCTCAGGTGGCTGGAAACACAGCTTCAAATGAATGCTTATGTTGTCAGCTGGATGAAGAAGAAGAGAAAGTGTTTTCTCAAACATTTACCATATCAGCTTAAAAGGTTGTCAGTGCTGCTTTTACAGCTTCTTTTTGTTTTGTCCAGGTGGCCTAAAAAAATTGTTAACCCCTTAGCGTTTCGACAGCTGGACTTTTTTTTTTCCCTCGGAGGCTGTAATGGACTCAGTTTTGAGGCTACAGAGAAGATATTAGAAGTTCTAAGGAACCCAAATGGACCTATCCCATTACCCTGACCTCAAGATAGTTTGTATTTGATTTTCCTCACAATGTCCGCTTATAACCACTAATGCACAATGATTGTTATGTTTAGATATTCACAGCACTTGGTTATAGGTAGGGAAATATTTTTGATTTAATACTGAAAAAAGCATTGACCTGTAATGTGATTCAGGTATGATGCATTTCTTAAAATGTAACCAAAACCACCATCTTTCCTTAACCTTGTTGTTAGTTAAAGCTAACCAAACACCGGACTCACGATGACTTGTTCTTTGGGTCAAAGTCCTGTTTATTATATACGCCTGCCAGCCACCGCAAATACCACCCTGTGAGCTTTGTACATACAAAACCATAGCACTTCCTTGGCTGAAAAAATGTTGCTTGTAAATATATCCATGTAGAAATAATGTTTGTCAGCAAAACATGATTGGCTAAACAAATTGCTTGAAATTCCTACTTTTGAGTCGTTAGAGTTCAGCCAGGACCGAGGCCCTGGACGAGCAGAACATGGTTCAACTAATGCTGCAAAGCAGTTTGGAAGATACAGCACAGAACAAACACGTTGACAGTGCAGATGTAGATTATGTAGCAGAAGTGGTTTGACAAGTTTCTATGAATGTTTTCATAGTTTTCTTCTGCCATGAAACATGTTACTATTGGAATCAAACATTTTACTGCCTTTCAACATGCAGACCCTTTCATTCTCAAAAGAAAATGTTTGCTGGAGTATAGCTTTAAAAAACTCAGTGCTCCTTCTCAATTCTTTTATTTTTCTGACATATATAGCAAGTGTGCTTTTCTATTTTTAATCACTTCAAGTGTTTTGAAAAGCAAGCACAGGACGACTCAAATCCTTATGTTGCATTAACCTGACTTGAGGCAGGGGCTCAGTACTTTCTTTGGCAAATCGTTGCAGTGTGCAGGCACATTTCTTCAACCCAGCTGAATAAAAGACGAAACCTCATTCAGACGAGGTACAAATGAGTGTGGTACAACAGAGCCAACTGAGAGTTCTCCGTGCTGCGGTGGGGGCCGACCTGCAGCCAACCAGTCTTTCAGCGAGCCAGCCTCTGTCAGACCAGGCAGTCCAGAGTGCATAGCTTACCGGAAACCAGGGCAGTTTGATTGAGTTCCTGTTATTGACTGCTTTTTTTTGAGCCTAGCAGGTTTCTGCCAGGTTAATTTTTTCCTCTGCCAGCTGTCAGAACACAGACTGTACAGAACCACACACCCAAGCACTCAAGGCCCCACCAACGCTTTCAACTCTAAATAGTCATTTGTCATCCACTGGCAAGCATACGGTATTTGATAAGCAATTAAAAGTCTGAATGCTCCCTTTTCTCCATAGATTATGCTATAAGATATTCGCCTGCATTCTGTGTCCGACTGTGGCTTCTGTGCACTGTGGAGCAGGAAACCCATTGCGTCCCTCAGACAGTAAATCAGCCCGGGGATTGGGATGCTCCTGTTCAGAGGAGGGCTAACTATGTGGGATGGAAGCAGTGGAGGTTAGGCGGTGAGAGGTAATGCATTGTTTGGCCCCCGTCCCAGCCCATATGAGGACGGTGCTGGCTGGAAACCCTGAAAGATGTGTTTGTTGTACAATAAGTTGTAGCACCATTGCCATCTGGGTAAAGACCTTCGGTCAGCGCTGCACAGACGTGTGTGTGGTTCTCTGTGCCAGAAATAATAATAATAAAACAAAGAGGCCCATTCATTCCTCCTCCCCCAAGATGAATTTACCGCAGTAATGATATTAGAGGTTCAGGGAGGATTAGCAAAGTAGCAGACTTTTTTCTTTTCTTTTAATGTCACTGCTGAGGGCATCCAACATCCTTAAATCCATTTGAAAAAAGGACCCGGTGGATAAAAATCAAACATGAATCATATCTTTAACAGCTGCTCCAGCAGAGCTGTCTGTATAGAAAGTCCTGTGGTGTGACATCTGTGTCACCCCTTAAAAAATTAAAGCAGTGTCTTATCATTTTTACAAATCTGTCCTGAAAGATGGAAAAGGAGTCTGCCTAAAGTAAGGTCAAGTGAGCCAGTAAGATTGCTAAATGGTGTATGTCCTTTAAATTTTTTTAAATTAGCTTAATAAGCCCCTTTTCACTTATACCCTGAACAAATGTGTTGTCTTGCCTCACAAATCTAAAGGTAAAATTCACCATTATTCCTCAGATTTCTGGTGTTCATATTAAGTGTCTAGACAAACACCCCCCTTCCGCTCTCTTCCTCCACCCATATCCACATCCTCTTCCGGCTACCGTCTGTAGTGAGTGAAGCATGATATGAAGACTAATATAAACTGCTGAGATCTCAAAGGAGGACTGTGAGGTGTTTGTCTCTGAGGCTGTGTCCCAAACCACCTATCTTATTTGCATAATATAACATTTCAATGTTCAATACTTGTGTAATGTATGCAGAAATTCCAACAAAAGAACACAAATTAAAGTGTTCTAAAAGCATATATATAGGCACATTTATTGAGATAAGATAAAACAAGATCATCCATAATTCGTCCCATTGATGTTAAAAAATCGATAGCATCCCACTGCAGAGCCCCAAGCTCGGGCACAACTCAGCGGCAGGGACCCATCTCCATTTCCAGAGCCCATAGTGGAAAATGACATGTGTTATCTTGTGTGTTAAGGTGGAAAATCATGTGTGGTTATATCATGAATAAGTAGTGTTTAAAAGCTACTGTATTATATTGCACAATGTATTGTTTTATTACTTGCAACTTTGTAGCTTGCTGGGCTTACATTTAATACATTGTATCATATCCTATTATAAGCTAACTGATTTATTTTCATATTAGGCCACACATGCACTGCTTTTATTGTACTATTGTTAATAAATAAGTGTATTATTTGGATGCCACTGTTTTACAGGCTATACAGACGACTATCAGGATTTTATAGCATGTGCAAGGTACCAAGGTAAACAATACAACCTTAATATGTTGATATAAGTGTAACTTATAAAATAAGCAAGTAGCAAATAACTTTTCTAACGCTAACGCGAGCTGACTTTGCTAATTTCACAAGCATACTAATATCAACGTTTTCTAAAATAATTACATTAATATATTAGGCTCTTTTGCAGCTAACGCACAAAGGCAACATATTCTCTAGAGGAGGCAAGGCAAGGCAAGGCAAGTTTATTTGTATAGCACAATTCAACACAAGGTAATTCAAAGTGCTTTACATAGACATTAAAAACAGCAAGACACGATTGAAAACAGTAAAAACAGTCAATTAAAACAGGGAAATGGAAATAAAAATACAAATAAGATAAAATAAGATACAGCAGGATAAGAAAATAGATAAAATAATAAAAAGCACAAGTCAAACATTGCGTAGTTAAAAAGTAAGGGCAGTAGGACCTACTGGTACTAAACCACATCAGGACCTACTGGTACTAAACCACATCAGGACCTACTGGTACTAAACCACATCAAGACCACATCAAGGAGGAGGTTCATTGACAAATTCTAGCTGACGATACAAACAAATACAATAATATCACACAAAAAGCAGGAAAAAATTTAATGCAAAAAGCTTGGATGTAGGAAAATAAAGTTGTACAAAGTGATTCATGTAGGGATGACTTCCAGTTTGTTATATATTTTCTATGGCCAGAAGAACAACGTAACATCGTAATGTCATAAAAGTGGCCTCTGCTGATTCCATATTGATTTGGCGGCACCACCAAGCAACCTGTCAGCAAACACAGCAATCCATTAAGAGCTACCCAGTGGTGCTGATTGCTTTGCCCCTGACCCCAGCTGCTTGTTTACTCAGGGCATGGTTGCCAGTGGGGGGACGTCGGGGGTGGAGAGGAATAATTTGAATTCCGTAGAGTGGAGTTGCGGTGAGGGGTGCAGGTCCCTTTTCCACCACCCTCTTCGTCCCCCTCCACCCATACTCCACACAAACACCCAGTCAGTCTCTGTGAGATGGGCTGCAGCCAGGCTCCTGACACGCTGCCGGCCCACTGCCTGCATGGGTAGAGCAGGGATGTGTTGATACAGCTGGGGTAGGCAGAGGTGCCGAGAAGTCAAGTGACTTGACCGGGGTCAAAGCACCTCTCTCAACCACACATACAGACACATGCACAGACTCACAATGCATAGATACACACACTTTCTCATCTTTCTTCGCAGGGACTTCCTTAAATTTCTCCTGTGCCAGATTTATTGTACTGCTCTAACTTTGCTCAGGAATGTGTTTATGAAACACCCTCAGATTGCCTGTTCTTCCTTCCTCTGTGGATTATACCAACCTTTCAACATGGGCACACTTTTAAGTCTACCTCAGCTCTCACCTTTCTTGTTTCTGTAGTTGACTTAATCTTTTTCAGCGCCAAGAACAGCTCAGGAAGGCAAATATACCCCGAGGAAGCCAACATCCTTCTCACTGCTGGGACTTTTTAGTGTTTTGCTTTAATCGTTGACCAGTAGGAGGTGCATTGTAAGGTGAGCCACAGCCTTATCTTCAATAACTAAATGTTTGTGACTGCTGGAGCACAATTATTGCTTCCTTCTACTGCTAATCTTTTCCAACAGATTTATTACGGGTTTGAATGAAGAGGTTTATATGCGGAGCTGTCTTTTTCTTTCCAGCTGTGCTCTGGAAGAGGGGATACTATTTCAGACAGCTCCCAGAGCACCTCAGCGCCAGCCTGGTTCTCTACCCTGCCCAGGTCTCCATCTCTATCTGTCTGAGGCTGTGTTAGACTAACCGCTCTTTGCTGTTCTGACAGGGCAGGAGCGTGTTTCCACCTCATGAGTCAGCCCGCGGAGGCCCAGGTGTTTTTAATCCAAACTACGAACAGTCCCTGAAGAAGATTGATGAGCCTTGTTATATGTGTCCAGACAAATAGTACCTACACTCAGCCATGCCAGACTGCAACACACACTCTCTCCCTCTCTCTCTCTCTTAATAGGTGTGCTTTGAGTGAATTATTGAGTGATTGAGTGAGCGAGTAAGGGAAGGGTTGTATGTAAACATGTATCTGCAGGAGTGTGTGTGTGAGGGTGTGTGCATGCTTGTATAGGTGTTGGTGCCGGGCAAAAGTAAGTTTTACTCAACTGGAACAAATACGAGTCAAATGACTTCATCAAGAATTACCAAAAAAGAAGGAAAGCAAAAATACGATGAATCGTTTTTTTCACATCATATGAAAAGCAAATTTTTCATGTGGCACAATAACACATATAAAAGACATGGACGGAGGAGTTTGTGCTGGGTGACGAGAATGATGACAATTTCAAGTATTTTCAGGAATAACTGAAATCCACATGCAAGATAATAAAAAATCCTGAAACGAGGTGAATGATAGTATAATATTTATCATGTTTACAACCATAGTTTAAACATGTCTAACGTGCTAACGTGCTAACGTGCGGAACATGGACGGATTATTTATAAGAACTGGATACCAAACCCAAACGTGGCGCCTATCCAGTCCAAAAACAATTGCTCACCTGACACAGCAGTGTTTGACACAAAAAAATTGGGTTCTGTGGTGAATATGCACTGCAGTGTTTCTCCTGCTGGCCCCACCCACAAGTTCCCTGTAAAAATCTTTACGTTAATGATGTCACTGATGTGTAAATCACTTTTCTCAGCTTGGGGAAAGTTTTACAATAGTAAAACCTCCATGGATCAAATACTCATTGTTTGCGTTAGAGGGTGTCCTAAAAGTTTTTTTTTTTTTTTTTTTACTTTTCCTGTTTTATTTGTTACTGACAGAGAGAATGAAAGGGGAGACCGATGGGAAGACAAACCGCAAAGGGACATCGGGACAGATTCGAACCCGGGTCTGCTGCAAGGAGTCAGTGGTATGCAGTGGTGGAAGAAGTATTCAGATCTTTTACTTAAGTAAAACTACTAATACCAAAAAGTGAGATTTATCCACTAAAAGTCCTGCATTCAAACCTTACTTCAGTAAAAGTACAAAAGTATCAGCATCAAAATTCACTTAAAGTATCAAAAGTAAATGTACTCGTTATGCAGAATGGCCCCACTTTGTTTAATATATATTCCAAATATAGTACTGGATAATTATTAGTGATGCAGTGTTTGAATATACTCAAGCTAGAGCTAATTTAAGCTACTTAATATAATGTTATGAGGTTTAATTAAAAAAATGTCTAATCAATTTAAATTGACCATGTCTTTTGTGTAAAATCTCAACCTGAAAAGTAACTAAAGCTATCAGCTAAATGTAGTGGAGTAAAAAGTTCAATATCTTCCACAAAATGTGGTGAAGTAGAAGTATAAAGTTACATAACATGGGAATACTCAAGGAAAGTACAAGTACCTCAAAATTGTACTTAAGTACAGAACTTGAGTTAATGGACTTAGTTTCTTTCCACCACTGGTGGTATGTTCTCTACCAGGGACGCCCCACAGTCTCATTTTTTATAGTGGAGGTCTATTGGGAAAATACAGTCTACAGGGGAATTATTCTGTGGAGTAGACAGTGAAAAAAAATTGGAAGCAAAGATGGTCGATAAAGCGAGTCAATAATTCATCCATGGTGCAGACCAACACACTGATATTTCCATCATCAAAGCTATGCTGCTAGCATGGCTAAACAGAAATCTCTCACGGTGAGAAAGGAGCTCCACACAGGGTTAAAAGGGTCATACTTCCATGTCACAGGGCCCTATTGTCTCATAGCTTTTACCCTTTTTTTAAAAGCAGGGCTGCTTTTGATCACCTATCCCATCTGTGACACAGCATGGCTGACTTTGTATGAGAGGGAAGTGCTGGCACCAGGCGCTGGGCACTGCGGGGCCTCTGGTCTTATCAGGAACCAGGTCATAAGGCAGACTGGCGGGGCATGAAGGCAGGGACACGGTGGGACAGGAGGAGGGAGATGGAGCGGGAGAGGGAGGGGGGGAGGGAGAGGGGATTGTGGGACTGCGCCATACATGCTGGTGTGGGTTTGTTCTCCCGGGGGACCCCTGCTGTGCTGGACAGACATGCGGAGGGCAGATAACCACGCCAGAGGATGAATACATGTGAGAACAAAATGTAAGCAGAATAACAACACAGTAATATCTGCCCAACACACTGAAAAAAGTTGTGTGCTCATTGTTTTTTTTGACGGTGACGCCTTGTTCAAAACATGTCCATCAGCTCTTCAGTATTTGAAAGCTTGCAGCATATTCAATTCAAAACAAAAAAAGAGGAATATTTATAATGTGTATAGGTCTATAAACATTTAGGACTTAAACTGCACAGGCACATTTGTATTTTGGAACAAAAATGCACTTGCGAGTCTGTGTGTAAATGGCTTACTCTTGGGTGTTTGCGGCGTACATATTTTACTGGCACAACCTGGTTCTCTTCTGGTCTCACTCTTTATTTTCCAGCCTTTTCTCCGAGTGCCTGCAATTCCTCAGGTTGCTGCTGCAGTGGAGGACAGGCCCACAGGGAGCCACCGCTGTAATGCTAAACTGAGCCGTTTACCACTGTGTCTCTGGTGCCAGCAGGCCTGCCTCGCTTAAAAAACACACTCTGCAAAGATATCCTTTCCAGAGTTCGGCTTACTGCGCTGCTTAAACGCACCAGCCACCTTTTTCAATTAGAGCTTCGTTAAAAGCCATTTGAGCGACAATTAGCTTGATTGTCTGAATGGTGATTTATGGAGCCGGGAGCAGGAGTTTCCCTCTGCTAGCTCTCCTACGTGTCTGGTGGATATCTGCAGTTATTTGGTAGATGATTTACATTCAGAACAATGACAAGCAGGTGTGGAAAATAAGTGATGTGGTGCATGGAAAGGAAGCGAAGGAGCAGAAGGTGATGGAAATGATGGAAAAAGAGAGATAGGTTGTAGAAAAGAGACAATGGTGGGAGCAAAAAAGCTTGATATGGGCAGCGAGATATCTAGACGGACAAACAGGCAGACGGCACGTACATTCTGATCTGAGGGTGAGTTCAAGAGAAAAATGACTAAGAGAGAGAGTCAGAGAGAGGAAAAAGCGGAAGGGAAAGTGTTAATACGCGTTGATCCCGGCTCATTTTGATGACCCGTTGGAGGAGCTCGTCTCTGAGGGACCGGAGCAGTGGGGCTAGAGCACCACAGCTTCCTCCTCAGGATGTCAGTAAGGAAGGGCCACGCCATGTTTGTCTGGGCTGCTGCCTACTTCTTATCACAATCGCTCTCTCTTCCTTTTTTCCCCCCTCTCTCCCTCAATATCATATTATATCGCTTTGTTTTCTATCTGTCCAAAATCTTGAAACAATGTTATTTCTTTTCAGTGGGGCATATATATGAGGCAGAAAGAAGAAAAAACAGTTCTGTTAGCATCCTGACAACAAAATAATTTATACACCGCCTGAAATCTGAAAAAATCTTTCTGCTCAAACCAAGTTATAATTACTTATTTTAATTTTTTTTATCAAATTATAATAGTGAGTTAACCCTGCTGTTATGTTCGTTTCTCAGGAACAGCAATAATGTTTGTGGGTCAATTTGACCCGGGGCATGTTTAATTATCCAAAAGTGTCAGAAACTTAAAAAAATCCCAATAAACATTGTTTATTTTTCCTTAATAACTCCATTATCAACCATTTTAATCAATATTTAGTGCAATGGTGTTTCTTACCTCTCACAGATTAATGGTTCAATGAGGATAATTCACTTGTTTTTGTTGTTGTTTGTTTTTCTTTTAAAAAAAGTATGTTAAAACATTTTTTGGGAAGACCTACATCTAAAATACAATGTTTCTACATGAAATTGATTTTTCTTTTTCTTTTTATGAAACTTTTTTTTTTTTAGATTTTTAAACTGACATAACAACATAACAGATGGGTTAATAAATAGTGATATTTTCATACATATGACATAATCTTATACAATTACAATATTTACATCATGTTGCAATACTTTTACATGGGTTAAAGTTCTCATTGTGTGTAATTAGGTAATTCTGTCCCACTCTGCAAGCGATTTGCTGCTGATACATGACCAGGTGCAGAGGTCTGTGACTGGGAAACAGTCCAGTCAAGTGCAGGTGTCACTACCTTGTTATGAATCATATAGGGTATTGACCCATGCAGTCACCAGGATATTGGCTCTAAACAGTTTGTTATTCCAGGAGCAAAGGTCAGCTGGAAACAGCACATAGAGCTTTTCATTTGCAAGAACAAAAAATAAAAAAGGGTATTTCGTACTTTTAGACACTAAACTCAAATTGACTTTTATCAATGCCCCCTCTTCACAAAATATTGTCAGGTAAAAACCCTACAGTCACAGCAAAAAATACTGAGACCTCACATGTACCCAGACCGTGTCCGGCACACCTCCTCCGAGCCTCCTCCTGCTCTCTTTATCATTCAGCAAACAAGTGAAAATGAGCGTCTGCCCCTGGTTCTATGGAATTCTAGCCATTCCCCCCGCGTCCCATTTTCCTGCCTGCTAATGTAATCGGAGGGAAACAGAGTCAGCTTCCCAACGCCACAATCTCCAGATAAGAGCCATTTATCACATGTCGTTCCTCTGCGGCTCGCTCCGCTCCGGCCTGATCAGATTGAGGCCCAGACCCTGTCAAATCACGGAACCTGTCTCCAGAGGGATAGGGTGTATTGGTGTCTGGCTGAAGTCTGGCTTTTGGCTCATATGAAGTGGAAGGAATGATAGCAAGACACATCTCAGTCAGAAGCTGAGCTTTCACTCTGAAAAAGTCTAATTATGTTGGTACTTTTCAATGTTTTAGGGTGATTTTTTTAATTGAATTTGTTTAGTCACTCACAGGAAATGAATGCAGAAAGAGTACTGAGGTGGCAAGTTTGGCATTCGGTGCATAGAACCTTAAAGGAAAGAGTGAGAAACATTACAGTCACATAGTTTCAGAAAATGCAGATGTAGCATTTATAGCACTGACACATTAAGCAGTAAAATCTTAATATGACTCATGTATATGTTGGGGCTGTTCAGCATTCAGACATTAAGTAAGTGCTTCTCTGAAAGGACCAGTGTCTCACCTTTAATCTCAACAGAAGTGCACGTTGATTACAAATGATGGGACTTTCCTGTGAATTTGTCAAGTTTGTCAGGTGGAAAACATGATGACATTTGCCTCAAGATCAATCTGTCCACTCCACTCACTGATGGGGTGGCAAGGTGCCAGAAGTGTCTCGCTCAGCAGACACACAGGCCCATGCATAACCACACATTTGCATGGCAGGGTCAAAAACAGGAGGTTTAGGTCAGAGTGGCCGTCTGTGTCTGCTTTTTAACACGCTTGATTGAATCAAACAAGGTTCAGTGTCGTTAAATGTTGTGGCAAGTCCTAATCCTCTCACCTCTTTGGTTCCAGGACAGGAGAGCTTTAGTCTGCTCGCTGTCTGTAAAGGCGGACTACATTAGTGCCGGTTTTGGCTGAAAAGACTGCTTGTATTTCAGGAGGTACTGTAGGCCTGGGTCTTTTTCCTCAATGCATGGAAATTCTTAAAACACTGGCAAGACTTCAGGAAAACATTACCTGTGGCAGTGTTTGTGGTGAAGAGGGCACTGTGTGCCAGCCTTCAGTGGCCACTGGGCCTGCAGGGAAGCCTGACAGAGTTACCTACTTAGGCTTTCCATGTGCGTCCACACAAGGCGCACTACTTGGCCAGCTGGAGATCCAAATTGCCTGTGGCGGTGCTGCTGGAAATAGAACCTACAGTGCTGCAGTCTTCTGAAATGCCTGTCATGTCTACAAAGACCAGAACTCAACCCCTGGATGGAATAATAACCACACATGTGACACTAAACATGTCAATCATGAGTTCTGTGACTTCAGCATGATTTTTGGCACTGTGTGTGCCAGACAGGATCCAGCCCCAAAAAGCCATGAGTAAGGCTGAATACTGCTAAAACTACAGTTTACTACAATACAATATTATTTATTATAAGGTGGAAAGTAAATAAGTACATTTACTGAAACACTGTCCTAACGTTTACTTCCATTGAGGTATTTCCAGTTTCTGCTTCTTTGTATTTATCCTTTACAACATTTTGTGTGGAAATACTGTCTTTTTTCATTTTTTTAATGTAATTCTTTAACTTCATTGCATCTAAAAATTTGCTCTGAAACTTTATAATTAGGGCAACCTGACCAAACATGAGGCTGTTTTTAAATTAAAAATAAATTTGGCTATGGCTCAGTTGGTAGAGCGGTCTACTGATCAGAGGGTTGGTGGTTCGATCCCTGACCATGGCAGCCTACATGTGGAAGTATCCTTGAGCAAGATACTGAACCCCAAATTGCTCCTGATGCTGCGTTCATCGGTGTGTGAATGAATTCCCAGTGGTGGCAGGTGGCACCGTTTAGGGTAACCTCTGCCTCCAGTATGAATGTGTGTGTGAACGGGTGAATAAGCAATGTCTGTAGTGTAAAGCGCTTTGAGTCGTCGCAAAGCAACTAGAAAAGCGCTATATAAGTGCAGGTCCATTTACCATCCATCCATTTACCATTACTCTAGGTAGCTAAACAACAGCTTCTTGCTAATGCTATCCATTGCATTTGCTTAATTAATTCAAGCAACCATCCTTACTGCTTGATGACTCCATTTTGTCTTGTATTGCTAATTTTTGCAAGAAATAAATTGATAAAAATGCCTCACACTCAGTGTGCAAGGTTTCTGTGTGTATCTGAATAATGCATACTTGGTGTGCAAAGGCCTTAAGAGCAAGTTAACAGAAAAAAGTTTTAGCCAAGTGACAGGTCTTAACAGACCAAGAAATAATGTGCAAAAATCCCAGAATCTATTGAAACAGTAAAAACTGTGTCAACTGCTTATAAATTCATCTTTTAATTTGTAAAAAGAGGTGCAAGAGTGCAGAAAAAATGATGATGTGATATTAGAAGTAAAAGAACTACCTAATCCTAACATAGTTGTCTGGGTCATCTTCCAGACAGTCGAAGGGTGGAGACTACACAGAACTATCTGCCTGATGATTTAAACAGTGATTTGGCTCTGCCGTCCAGGGAGTGTCCATACTCAATCATTACTGACCACCTGACCCCCTTTCCACCTTCCTCTGTCTTTTCTATTCGCAGATTTTCGATTCTTTGTAACTACACCCCTTCCACACACATGATGAAGGGTAGCCACATGAAAAAAAAAGCTTCGTTTTGCTACAGCCACTGTAGCATGTGGCAACAGAAAAAAAGAGTGTCAGTGTGACATGCTGCAGTAGCCTGATGAGGCTTGGCCTTTGGTATCCGGGTGGAGTACGGTGGCAAGTTGTGGATGGAAAGGCCTGTGTTTCATCTTCGAGACAGAGAGAATAAGAGCGAGAGAGAGCGAGGGAGAGCGATATAGAGAGAGGGAGTTGGAGCGAGAGAGGCCAGCGAGGTGAGGGAGCACAGCTGACAGGAGCTTCCTCTGGGTCCGGTGCCTGTTTTCCAAAGGAAGTGCAGGAGGCCTAATCTGTGGCCCCCAGAGGAGGGGGACCTGGTGGCCCCGGCTTATTGTCCATTTTATCATCTCCTGCTTTTGATGGGCCTTTCTCCATATGGACAGGGACTTATCATGAAAAAGAACCACAGGGGACACCCAGGGCTGCTTAGAGAAATTTACAACAAAGCTTGCACGTTTCATCAAAATGGAACATCTGAGGTTATTATTCTGGCACGGAAATATTCAAACATTACAGCAATCTGGGCTGCAAATATGCATCCGTGTGCACACATGCTTTAGTACAAATTAACTGTTTATTTACTGTAGTTAACACGACCGATTTGTGTCAGGATTAGTGAAGTGATCCTCCCTAGAAACTATGACTCTTTTCCCATCTTGTGTGGCATCTGAGAGGAAAAGTCAATCAGGGAAAACACTGTGGCTTGTGGGGTCAGGAAGTCGATGCAACCACTAGAGCCACAGTTTGTCAGGCTGTCACTTCATAATGAACAGCTGAGGAAGTCGCATACAACTACATGCACGCACGCACACATGTGCACACACAATTATCCACCGCATTCACATTATCAAACGCACAATAAACAAACACGACAAGGCAAACAACTGGGAATCCTTCCACTAATTCCTGCAGTCTCACGTTATGTTCTCCTTCACTCTCTTGACTTCCTGTATGTGAGGCATTTGTTTTTATAAGCTAGATATTAACTAGGTGTACTGCTTCTTTAGTTGACCATAACTAATACGTGCACTATGAGGCATTGCATCAGATTCCCTACATCCTTCCACTCCTCCTACTCCTTGTGCTATTTTGGAGCTGCTTAACGCCCTCCCCCTTTTGTTTCCACTGATTAGGGGGTCTGCTGCAGGGAGTGGGCCCTGCAACAGGGATGTCCGATGGCCGGGACCCTTCCTCTCAGGGCTGCCAAGACGCTCAGGTGTTTGCATGGACACACACATACACATATACACATTTCCTCCTCCTTGTATACCCCCCACCCGCAACTGTAGTTGTCGTCTGCTGCTGGAGCTATTATTGTCATCATCATCGCCATCATGACTATTATGACTAATGTTAACCTAACCACCATCTGTTGGGTGCTGTCACCACTACAGCACTGACTTGGCTGGACGTCCACTTTAAAAAAATTTCAACCTCTTCCCAAAGAGATGATGGGTGATTTTTAAGGAATGAAAAGACAACTGTTCCTTCTATTACTCAACTGCGGTTAAACCACTGGAAGCAGAAGCTGTGTGGATGGATTTTAGCATGCTGTCATACAACACTGTGCTGTATATTTGACTGAACTGACATGACTGAAGCTTTTTCTCTCATTCCGTAGCAGAGGTCACATACAGTGCAATGCTTTTTCATTTTTGTTGTCATTGTTGATGTTTCTGTAATCATTGTTATCAACTCAGTGAAATACTGTCATGTTGAGTGGACCCAACCAGGGCAGTAAACATGCCACCATTCATCGCCTTGATTGGGGTCCCAGACTTTGCTGGTTTCTACCTCCCATGGTGAGGATGAGGGGTAGGACTTGTGCTGTTACTACCCAATTGTTAACCCTTAACATATGAACACTGTCTGTTGCATTGAAGGATAAATTACTGATGCAAAACTCTAGCCTCCCTAACTGCTTTTAGCTCATTTTCAAAACAATGACAGTGTAACAGAAAGGCAAAAGTTTACAGGCAAGAAAAAACAGGAAAAATTGATCAAAATGAATCTTTCTCTCCTCTTTTAGTATTTCACAGTGGACTAGGGCCGCATGTAGAATATATGTACCATGTTATTAACTATAATAGGTCCTAACTGGACTGGGACTTGGGGGATCAGGAAGTTTGTAGGCCGCCCTCACTTAAAAAAAGGTGTCTAGGCATTGGTGTCTGTGCAAGAAGGTTATCAAAACCCATATTAATGTTTGATGGCCAACGTGAGTGGCATAGTTATTATGATGTGAACCAAGCAGGACATCAGGTGAGGTAGTATAAAGAGCGAGAAAGTCCACTTTAAGGAGAGTTCAGGGGGAGGTTGGGATAACACAGGATTATCACCCTGTTTACCGGGTGAAACCAAAAGTCAGCGTTGAGTTATTGTACGTTATGTTTGTAACTGCATATTACATTTGTAATCACATACGCATACGTAACTAAATTGAGACATATCACACACCTATTTTGACCCAAACCCTGATCTTTTCAAAAATCTAACCATATAGTTCTACGTCTATATTATCCATGTGCTTAAATGGCGACTATTTTACAAAACTGCCACTGCTTCACAATGTTACACAGAATGGTAAGGCCTAATTTAAGAGATAATAATAATAATAATAATAATAATAATAATAATAATAATAATAATAATAATAAGATAGATAATAAAACCAAAGTTTAGAGATAAGTACAAGTAAATCTGCCACCTTCAACAGAGTAAGAACAAAAGCTTGACTGGCATAGCAAGAGTAACTAAAGGGTCCATTCCACTTTGTTCACAACCTTCGTTTTCAATCCTAACCTCACAGCAACCTCAAGGCCCCACACAATCTCCCTCACAAGCACTAACTGTCTCCCCCTTTCTCTCCCCCTCGGTGTCTCTCATGCACACATTCCTGCAATCAATGTCAGACCTTTTCTCGCTCTCTGGAGCTATGCATCAGGCAGAATAGAGAGCTGACCTCAGCCCTTTTCAAAAGGAGCCTCTAATCCAGCATTCTTAACTCGATTACAGAGTGTCAGAGGGATCAGAGAGACTCTCTCACCTGTCATCCATCACAACGACGAGACACCACTCTGAGCCGTGGAGTCCCGCCAGCAAATGAAAGAGTGACATTTAAGGGAGTGCTAAGTAGTGTTTCATACCTTTCTACTGTACGTGAGGGAGCAATTACAAATGTGCAGCATTTGTTTTGGAGTATCAGTCTATCAATGCTGAAGTTTGCCAGTGCAAATAATAATAATCTGTAGCAATGGATATGTGGAATTAAGGGTTGACTTGGAGGGAATGAGTAGTAATAATATCATTTGATTCAGGAAATGCACAATAATAATCATTTTAAATATTTGCAGTTGGGTAAAGATATAACGTGTTTTTAGTGAAAAGGCTCAAATCAAAGTAAAGGCTTGTCTCATTGTGTGACCAATACATTTAGAAATAAAATACTATTGTTGGTTTATAAAGTATGGAATGGTTTGGGACCAAAATATATTTATAATCTTCTGATACAGTATGAACAATTCAAAGCTCATTCAAAAACTCACAAAAAACTGCTGGTCTGCTGCAAATCAATGTCATTTCTTACACTGCACTTTTATTTTCTTCATGCTTTTACTGTTGTAGATAAAGCACTTAAAATTGTTTTGTTGCTGAAATGTGCTACATAAATAAATTCACCTTGCCTTTACTGAAGCAAGGTTCATACACAGAAAGGCAGTCCAAAACTATGCGAAATGGAACAGGACTTTACAAAAGTAACTCCATAGAGCTGTGAACATGAGGGTGACAAAGACAATCCGGCAGAGAACAAAAGGAAGCACATGACTATTTATACACAGGTTGACGGACAGGGAGGAGCAGGGGCAGGTGATAATCAGATCAGGTGTAGCTAATCAAGCTGGGGAGCACAAAAGGGCAGGGATTGTAATTAGAGACAGGAAGGTTGTAGTTGAACTTGGATGGCCTGGTTTTGAATATTTGCTCATACTTCTCCCTGAGTTGCTTTTGTCCTGAATCAAGGCAGCATATTGTAAACTACTGTGCATGAGAGAAAAAGCTCATTAAAAATAGTTTAAGCGCATTGGTTTTAGGGAAATTAGACAGTCTATACGACTGTCTTTATTAAATGACATGTAAAAATGACTTTTTATTGGTATATTGCACACCTACAGTGTAGGACTTCCCTATCAAAAATAATTCCAGACGTCATCTCATGGTACCTTAAAGCTGGGGTAGGCCGTTTTCTTGGAAAATCAAAAACAACAGAAAATAGAGCTCTCCTCCTGAGTCCCTCACACCAGACAAAAATGTGTTTTATACAATAACCTGTACGAGTACTAGTCTTTAGATGGGTGGATAAATAGATATATAGATATAGATAGATAGATAGATAGATAGATAGATAGATAGATAGATAGATAGATAGATAGATAGATAGATAGATAGATAGATAGATAGATAGATAGATAGATAGATAGATGAGATGGTCTGCTCCCCGTATCGGAAATAAGATGGTGATACAAGATGGTGACGAGTGTAACGCTGAACTGGAGGCTTCCAACGGGCAGTCCACAAACCAATGGGTGACGTCACGGTGACTACGTCCATTATTTATTTACAGTCTATGATTGCAACGCACTTCTTTTTTTCTTTGTTTAATTATTTTCTGTAATCGCACAGCACTTTCTTTGTTTTGTTTTATTTCTTGTGTCTTGTTCAGTGTCCTTGACTGTTACAAAGGTGCTTATACATTAAATGTATTATTATTATTAATGTATTCATCCCAAACTGGGAAATAACTGTGTTCATTTCATTCACCCTGATTGTGATTGTGGTCCTGTTGCCGTGATATCATTTCGGAGAATTACTGTCCTGTTGTCATGGTAGACTTGTGGCCTGTAAAGCTCTTGGAGATGGCAGACTGTCAGTCGAGGCTCTAACTAGCTAAATAAACATGAACATAAGCTTTTGGCTAAACTATTAGCAACATTTCACTTCACCTCTGAAACACTCGATCGACACTGACACATGTTTTATGTGTTTATTGTCAAACTATCTTATTGATTATCTGTCTTCAAGTTTCTTGGCAATGTCGGAAGTTTTTGCAACATTTTCTGCAGGAATTTCTTCCACTGAATCAGGAATCTGAAGGAATTTGCATGTGCATGTAAATTGATCTGTCATGAAGTGAATTGAAGTCTCTCATCAGATTTTCTAAAGCCTGAAATCAGAGCAAAGAGGCGGTGCAGAAGTCTAGTTTTCTCTCAGACCACTTGAATTACAATATGATAAAATGTGATTATGGAATTTTTGCCCAATGACGGCAAAAACAAAGTGCCAACCCTTTAATAGCTTTAATGGATTGCTGTATTTCCTTGAGGGCCTGTAGGCGAAAACAAGTGACCACTCACCACTGGAGGCGGCAATGTTGATATTTTAACTCACTCTCTTCCTTTCACTTGCTCGCCTGGCATGTTGTGTGAAGGCAGGAAGGAGAAGGATTCACCGGTGGCTCATTAAAAGCCATTAGGGAGCAGCACACAGACAGGATGCGGGCAGTGAATAGAGGAAAGCAGGGCAGGGCTGAGGACACTGTTACTCTCTTAACCACCCCCCACCTCTCCACTGCCTCCTCTCCCCTCCATCACACACACACATACACACTCACACACTGTTATCTTCTCCACACAGCACTTCCTATGGCCTCACACATATTCCAACAAGCCCCTGCTCTTAGCTCTGCCAACTCATGTCTCACACCCCTCTGACCTGAGCCTGTGACGAACAGGCCCCGGCGATAACACGTTTTTCACTCCGTTGCTTTCACTATCTCTTTGTCTGACACCTTATCTCTCGTTCGCTCCCTTTGTTTGTACATCTCTTTGCCCTTTCTCACCCCAGGCTCTACATCTCTTTTCATAGTTGCCATCTTTTTTGGCACAATACGTACAGTGATGGACCGGAAAAGCCTCTATAAAAGCAGAGCGAGCTCCAGTACATGGAACGGCGTACTGTCTGGGGCCTGTGGGTCACAGAGTTATAAAAAAAAATATAGGTCTGTCAGGTTGGGATCGTGGCCCTGTGGCGTCAAACAGAAGCTCCACCTAAATGTGACCTGGGGCCCAGAAGAGTAGAGACGGACATTATCAGTAGCACTGATGGGAGTGAATAAATCAGGAGGGTCGTCCTCTGGAGAAATGTGTGAAATGTGTGATCCTTCAGTAGCTGTGTCGAAAAAAAGTCAAATCGAATTTTGAAGCGAAATAGGGATGTTTCCATCAAGTGGTCTAGAGTGAATGAAGAAAGCTGCATGAATGTACTTTTGTCAGAAGATGTCTGTGTAACGTGTTGCTGTAGGCTAATCCGTCTGTCATCCGTTGTGAAGAACAGTAGAAGAAGTAGAGATTGTGCGAGAGAGAAAAAAACAACAAAAAAGAGACTAATCAGACAACTCTGGCCACCCACAATAGAAAATGGAGAGATATAATCAGAAGTCTTCAGGAAATGGATTAAATTAGGCAACTTATAATTGTTCTTTTATGTCAGCTCGTCTTGACTTGTGCAGTGGAAACAACTGATCTGTCCTGTGAGTTAAAAGTTCCATATGTCAGAACTTATTCGGAACAATCGTTTCCATCTTCCGTTAAGTGCATTAACTATTTCTCGAAAAAGAAAGAAAAAAAACCCACCTCAAAACTCATACATATGCGCATTTTCCAAAGTTTTATGGAATTTTGATGTCTCCACCAAGCTTTTCGCAAGCAATCTTCAAAATGTTCATTGATGGAAACATGACTATTGATTATTTGTATATCTAGCTTGGTTAAGAAAACGTAGTGTTTCCAGTTTTTACTGTAATATCAAGCAAAAAAAATCTTTATCTTTGAAGACCTGCCAATAGAATCTGATCAAAACACATCCACATAGTGCTAGTGAGATCAAGTGTGTTTATGAGTGATGAGTTATTTCATGATTTTTTTACTTTAAAGTCCCCCTCAAATAAAATAAAAAATTCATGCTTATTGTTACTTTATGATGTATATGCAGAATTTGACACAGGAAGCCTGTTTTCACACTAATCTGCTGGAAAAGAAAAATTAATCTGTGCTCACCTTGAAGTTTAATATGTGTACAGTATGTACAAGCAGTGATTTGTTACATCACAACTCGTGAAGGGACCAAAAAGTGCTCCAATATGACACGTACACAAGTGTGATGTGGAAACCTCTACTGCACATGAACGCACCACTGACAACTGACATTTTGCAGTAAAGCAGGAGACATATTGTGTCCAGCAGTTGAAAATTTGGACATCAAAAATATTTGCTTATTTATAGATACTGTTCTTGTCTCCCAATGAGGGAGGAGGAGCAGATGTGCTTTTAAGAATTGAAACGGAGCAGACACAAATTACTGTATGATTCAAAGCATTTTATAAATCATAAAACATGTATGGAGAGGATCTTTAAAGGAACGCTTCACTGCCAAAATGACGATTTGTATATCAATTTCTCACTCCGTGCTGCCTTGTTTCCAAGAATCCAAAAACAGATAAAATCCTTGATGAATTGAAGTTTACTTCCACATTTAATAAGAGCAAAACTTTATAAAATCATCCATCTGGACACACGCATATGCAAGCATGAGACAGTTTAAGTGTTTTGAATAGTAAGGTTTTTGCGAAAATGCATTTATTTGGGAAGTACTGAGCATAAATAAATGAATAAATGAGACTTGTGTCAGAGCTTGTAAATAGATTTGATATTGTTTTACTGTTGTTAAGCTTAGCTTTGATAAGACAAGGATTTTCTCTGTTTTTGGATTCTGCATTCAGCATGGAGGCATGCGAGAAAAACGTTTTCAGGAAATGATCATTTTATGCGTGAAATTTTCCTTTAACTTTAATGTTTGCTCGATTTGTCACAAACACTTATTGATATAGAGATACACTTAGGATATGAAACAAATATGATGAATATATATAATAAATATTGCCAGGGAAAGAGTGTAGTTTCTCTCAAACTTTTTCCCAGAGTATTCCAGATTTCCTCCTTGTTTTTAAGGCGCACTCCTCAAATTGTGTCTCATTGATTTGATTTGGTAAAAAACAGGACCTCTCCTCTCTATTTTTATGCTCCTTTTGCATTAAGTTGTGTTCCCTCTCTGCCACTGCACACCTTCTGGCCTTTGAGCTTTTCTTCAGCTGGATCCTTACCCAAGAAAATATCAAACAAGTCAAACTAAATTGAATGTCCGGCAGTTTTAAAACATTAAAACACAAACAGTGATGTCTAGCAGAAACACAATGTTCTGTAGGTGCTGCAGTGCAATCAGCGATCCTTAATGCACCAGGAGAACACATGGACTAATCACTGTGTCACTTACATAATGAAACACCCTCTATTGTCTTCACTTTCCAGGTCTTTTTTTGTCGACCACATTATTACACTGACTCACTGACATGCTGCAACTCCTACTTCCAGTAATTAGAAACTCTGAGGACTCAAAGTCACTTGACACCATTGACCCTGTTAGTATTTGGAAACTTTCCTGTTACACTTCACTCCAACACCGAGTTAAGACTCACGCTGGCACTGTTTGGAAAAAAATAAAAGCTGTCTGTGGTTAGTAGTGGAATGGCTGAGTTGTCCCTGGCCAAAGACAAATACAAATATAGCAGTACCATTATCTCAGCAGTTAACCAGGATCATTTTACTCTCCTACTTGCACGTGCTGCTTCCAGGTGTTGCCATAGCGAGTAATCCTGTTTTCTCAACTGGTCTGCTCTTGCTGACAGAAGTTCCACATTGGAGTTTGCAGGGTTTAGGAAAATCAAATGGAGGGCAATCACCGTGTTTTGTTTTGACAAGCCAAACTCTGCAGCCCTCGATCGGTGGTCGGTGCTGATTGCCTGGACGCATAATGTAAGAGCTAAACTTGTGTTCACACATACTTTAGGGCAAGTGTGTGAGGTGTCATATACAACTTTGTCCAGATGACCAATTTCAGAATAAAATATGGAATATTTATAGCTGTAATGTTGTACTTACAAATGTAGCCCATAAAATCTCAAATGATATGTGTATATTTAATCCATGTGCGTGTTGTGAAAGATAAAAGACAATGGACTGTTCTCATGAACGGTTCATAGGTTTTCACAATATGTTTTCAGTTTATGCCGCATTCAGTCTGCAGATGCATAAAGATCGTGCAGAAGCACATGTCTAGGGCCTCCTTGCCACGAGGGGGCTCAGGCAGAGGGTAAAGAACATTAATTGCTTACATAGTGAAATATTTTTCAATATATTTTAAACACAATTTAGCAGAGGCTCAATTAAATTACTTTTAACATATATATTTTAAATATTTTAGATTTTAATATGAACTAAAAAGACTTTTATTTATTCATTAAAAAATACAACCAAATATCATTTTACACCATTAGCGCCAATGTGCAGGAAACAGTATTTCCAGTTCAGTGGCTATATATGTATATACATATTCTTGTACTTTAGCAGTAGCAATATAGGTAAGTAGTTTTTCGATATGCTTTTGGGTGCACAAAATAAAAAAAACTTACCGGCTGCACCAGCAATAACCTCTGCTGCGGAGAAGGAGGCTCCGCGACCAAAGATGGATGTGCATAATGATCATGTGGCAGTTAAAGGTAATTGTTTTGTTCACCAAATGTGAAATGGGTACAACCTTAAATTACAGTCTGCCTGATGTAATGTATCCATTTAATCTGGCCTTAGGTGAGAGATGGATGGCACAACATAACAAAAGGCTTTGGCCCAGGTCACCAATGTTCATGTCTCATTAGAAACTTCTTTACTCAAGTTTTGGTCACCAACATCACTGGGTCCAGTAGATCAGGGATCTTTTCCCCCCTAACCTTTAACAAGTTTATCCATACGTTCCGTAACACAACATTACCAACATGTTTCGAACAGCAACCAGTGTTTTTTTGATAGAATATAGTTTGGAAAAAAAAATCATATGAATGCCTTCAAAGGAATATATTGAAAGAAAAAACACCACAGTGATTCACACAAGGAAATTCCTGCTCCATTGCCTGTTTCCAACAAGGTCAGAATACAGGCTTGGCTCCACACCAGAGTCACAACTGCTGGTATAAGGATTCAGAGCTCAAGGATACTTGAGGAGTTCAGATTCCTGCTGCCACAGAAGACTGACCCTCTCAAACCACTCTGCTAACCTGCTCTATTCTAAATAACTGTGGTAAAATGGAAACACTGAATCAACAAAAGAATGGTTCCACACACAAGAATATGCAGCAGGCAAAAGAAAAACAACACGGGAAAATATTAATAATTTCAGGGAGGTTATTGCAAAATTCCTTGGTAGAAATGCATGGACTGACACGATCCTGGACTGTGAACATGTGGACATGAGCTGCAGCAGGATACTGGATGGAATGAAAATCTTATGAATGGGATGACCACATCAGGACTTCAGCAGGGGGAGACAATAAAGACACCAACCAGAGAGCATTTTTCACCACAGTGACCACAATCGTCTCAATATGTGATAAGTTTGTCTGCTGTCATTGTCTCATTTCCTGTTCTTAAAATAAGAAACCATGTTTCCTTTTATCCACTACTTATATGGCAACCGCTTGGAAACGACTGGACGCCGATACTCATTCCAAAGCTATTTGTCAAATGACTAAATCAATGCAACATGTTGCCTCCTTGGTCTGTTTTCAATGTTTAGTGGTCTGGGAAATGTTGTCACATGCTCAGACAACATTCCTACTTACTACTGTATCAGCCCTCACTGGCATAAAAGCTTAGAGCTGTGCAAACTGTCCTTTGTTGATGGACAGCGAGGCCAGTTCTACTTAATATTTGGCCTCTTCATCTTCCGTGCCGATGATGGCCTGACTGCACAAAATCCCCCTCCAGGGGAAAACTTCAATCTGTTTGTGGTTTGCAGCTGGATGCAAGTGATGGAGCTCTGCTTGTAGCCTGGGAGACAGCTGTGTGAGTTGGACTGGAGTACATTTCAGGCCAACGGGCCGTCTTCATGAGCCTCTGAGGCAAGTTTTTTAAAAGAGTGGTGATGGACAAAAGATAATCTGCTATTGTTTCCCATCTTCAGAGTTTACAAGACGATACCGCCAAGTGATAAAATGTCAAATCAAAATCATGGGCAGATAAAGAGACATGCATTTTTTTCCTCTTTGTAGTTGTGTTGTGTCTCTTTGCAGTTGTTTTGTTTCTTTATAGTAGTTATGAGCCTCTTTGTAGTTGTTTTGTGTTTCTTTGTATTTTTCTGTTTCTCTTTGTAGTTGTTTGATGTCTCTATAATAGTTTTGTGTTTCTTTGTTGTTGTTTTGTGTCTCTTTATAATAGTTTTTAGTCTCTTTTCATTTTTTTAGTGTCTGTTCTCCCCCCCTTCATAGTCTTTGTGAGTCTCTTTGCTTCTCTTTCTAGTATCCTATACATTATAAAACGTCTCATTAAACAGAATAGATGCATAATCGATCATATGATAAATACCTCCGCAATGTAAACACATTTTAAGCAAGAAAAAATCTAGAAAGTTTAGACTGCAAATCAATTAAGCAAAACAAACTGTAGATTGTCCGTAACGTGTTTCCTGAGATGCTTTGATTCGGTTTGTTAATTTGGAAGGAAATCCATTTGCTAATTGATTGGCGCATATTTTGAAACAAAACTGCTGATTGGTTTACTCATGGCCTGATTGCTATTTATGTTACAGTTTCAACTGCTTCCTGTTGGGCCGTACAGTCGTGCAATACAAGGGTTCGCTCTCCAAACACTGATTTGATCAGGATCAAGACAATTTTTCCTGCTGCCCTCTAGAGAGTCAATCAAACGATTTATCTCAAGTACGTCTAATCATTCAACACTGTAACTGTCATGCTGGACTCTAATGAAAAGATGAATATTTACACGTTTAGTCCTACTCCTTGTCAAACTAACATTAAATTAATTGGAAACCCAAACAAATGAACAATATCGATATGTAAATGAAGGTATTTTAACATGATCCTTAGCATTACTCAGCACATTCTGCAGATCTATCTCCAGAGCAGGTCCTAATGTGCTCCCCGTGAGACAGACAGGTGGCAGCAGAGAGCCATGAGGCCACAGCAGCTGATGCCCCAGGGTCCACTGTAACACAATTAAATGTATGTGTCTTTTATTCCATGCCAGCTCCATCTTTGTGTCACTTCTCAGGGCGTCCAGAATTCAGAGGGTAGCGAGACCACTCAGACGACAGCAGCAGTGACACAAACAGAAAAGGACATGCAGGGCAGAATAGGGTGAGGTGATGGGATACAGGCCTGAGCAATACGGTAAGTCATTAGAGCATGTTTTATATTATTTGTAATGTAAAAGTCCTGTACTTTATGTAGAAAGAGACTTAAATTAGGGTATAAATCAGTTTGACACAAAAACAGGGTAATATTAGAGCGGAGGAGAAAGAAGAATGATAAAGAAAGACAGAAATTTTGCAAATTTGCTATTAATCATCACCATCATTTCCCTCTGTCTCGTCTTGCCCACACTGGGGACACGAAATGTTTTGTCAGGATTCTTGTGTGGTGTCAGCGTTTTGGCACAGGGGAGTGATTTAAGGGGGCATGGCGTGCTTGTCATGCCCCCACGCCTGACTGTTCCAGTCCGCCCTCAGAGTGTGTGCAAACAAATAAAGCGCCGGGGCCTTTTTAATTAGCTCCGGGGAAGAGATTGACAGCTTGTAGTGGTAGAGATAGCACAGTAACCAGCTATTACTCTAAATATTTGGTACGTTGCACAGTCGAGACCAAAAGCGTGGGCTCTCTGGAGGCACATTAGTGGGTGGAAAATTGAAAACAAGTTACAATGTTGTTGTTGTTAATGTGGAGTCGCAATTTAACAGAATCTATAGAAATATTTGTGTCGTTCCTTTTGTTATTGGCTATTTTCCCTACATTTGGATGAGGGTTGAAATGATACAGCAAGAGAATAATTATTTTTTTCAAAAGATTTCTATGACCAATTTAAAAATGCTTTATGTGTCACGGTGCATTGACACATGCTCGCCCACACAAGGACACCTTAAAACAATGTTGATGTTGACCTTAAGGTTATAAAGGCCATCCTAAATCACTAAGCTACAACTGGAGGGGGACAGAGCTCAACGGGGGCGTCTAATGTCTGTGTGATGAGCTGTAAACCACAATTTATGACTAGAAAAAAAAAATAAAATATATATATATATATATATATTTAAAAATTATTTTTGTACTTTGGATCAAATTTTTACCTTAATTACCACTCTATATATTAATAAACTATGAAGACGTTATTTCAACCTTATTTTAATCATGAGAAATAAAAAGGCAAAAAGTATTATTTGTGATGGTTGATAATAAGATATCACAAAAATATGTCAATCACTTTTTAAAAACAAAATAAAACCTGTAAATTAATTAAAAATTCACACTGATACTGAGGCAGGAATCACAGTGTGGCACTGTTATTTTGCCGTTGAACAAACTTCAGCTTTTGATCTTAACTTCACTCCCAATAATTGTTTGTCATTGAATCAGTGTAATCCCTGGGTAATGCATATCTTCATAGGTTCTTAGAGGTTTATTACGCTGACGGTTTTGGCGCCGCATCAAAGGCGAGCCGGGGCAAATGAAGAATAGAAACTCCATTACATGTGTAAGATATCAAATTTCAGTTCGAAACCTCTCCGTGATCTACACATTACCTCTCTCCCCCAATTATTACCACTGTTTTATTTCAGTAACAATATTGTTACACCGTGTGTGTGTTAGTAAAGTATTTGTTATAAGAAAGTGGTTGCCATCATTCACAGTCTACTGATATTGTGTTGTGTTACACCACCGGGCGAGTAACAGCACGTTGCCTCCTGATCTTTCCCCATGCTGAATAATCGGCATCTTTTATTGATAGTGTCATACTTTTTAGAAGGGTAAAATATGGATGAAAATAAAGTGATAGTGTGCTGAATTTTTGGTTGCTTTAATGATTAACTCACATTCAATATATCAGCTTTCAGGAGCACGACTGCTCTTCAAGTACCCTGATCATGACCCAGGATTTTTTCTTTTTGCTCTCGGCCATGAAAGTCATTATTTACAGTGCAACTGTGTGAGGGCATATCTGACGCTGATGGGCCTCGTGTTTATTTAATGCCGACTAAATGGCGGGGTTCAGGCCTTCAGCTTCCTCTGCTCTTAAAATGTAATTATAGGGGGATTCCTTTCCTGCACAGGAGTCTGACAGCTCTGTTGAACTTCATGATATGCTGATTCATGATGCATTGTAAATATCGACCTAGTTAAACCTAATGTCTAGCACTTTGAGATTTCCTGTAATGTAAAGTGCATTACAAATAAAATGTATTATTCATTTCTCATTTATTTTTTATCTTTTTAGCTGTTGTTTCAAAAATGTTAAAAGTTATTCTTATAAAAGAGATATAAGCACAATTTAAAACTATAGATGCTATAAATAAATATTATCCCATTACTTCAGTGTAATGAAATTTAATTATTTATTGAAGGTCCAAGCAAACAAACTGAAAACAACTGAAGGAAAAACATCGGAGACTTCCCAGCATGCACTGCTTTTGTGACCCCACGGAAACCTTTTGTAATTTTTGCCTGAAGAGTTGCAGGATGTACTGTATGTGTAATCCGTCTTAGATGGGAAATGACAATTGAAAATTATTAAAAGCACGAGGAAACTGGGGGTTAGTTTACTGTAAAAGAACATTTAAAACTAATTTCCGCCTCTCTAGACAATAATATATATTGTTTTTACCAGAAAAGCCTCCAAGCATAAACAAATATTGAAATCATTTTCAAATAATTGAAATGGTTTTTTTTATGTCATGAAATTGTATTTATTAAATTAGACATTTTAATAAGATATTTTCATGTAACTCCCAGGAGGCCTAATGCAGCAAATGCATACTTTAATGAAAATATTTTTTGTTTGTTTTTCAGCTTTTTCCCCCACTCTTTTTGTTTCTTTTTTTTTTCAATGTAAATATAAATCATTTAAATGTTGGACACATTTAGCAAGAATTGCTATCCATACAGGTCAGACCTGTTGCTGCTGTTGCTTTTGCACAAACTAGAGGATCAAAGTGTTCAGCATGGCGTCAGGAAAAAGAAACACACACTCAGTTTGTTTCTGTGTGGAGAAAATATTATAACATATAGCTTTGTGCATAAAGTAAGCAGGTAGATAACCTTTACTGTACTTGCTAACAAAAAATACAATTTGGTTTTCCTCTTAAAATTCCTCTAAAGCTAGAAGTTGTTTTTTATTGTATGCTCTGACTGAGAAAGATTTTCTTAGACATGTTAATTGTCATCATATTAAATAGAAATATTCTGATATTTTGTTCATAAATCTAATTTAATGAGATTATCATAAATTAAGCTGACATTTATATTTTCTTGAGAATGTGGGATTTATTAAAATGTTTTATAAAATGCCCCTGGTTTGAAGAGTGTTTTATTTGTAGTGGAAGATAAATGTATGAGATTGAAAAGGCTCTTAAATTATGTATTATATTTTTGGAATATGTGCAATTTAGACATTTTTTACCCAGAAACCTAAAAAAAAGTTCAGCTTTTACACATCTCCAAGCAAGTTTGTGATATTTCTGCTTTTAGTGAGTTTATTTAGTCTGCTGTTCATCCTCAAAGTTTCCTTACTTGTTCTGCAACGCATGGCTGAGAAAGTAAAACACACCAGGTCCACAGGAAGAGAAAAAAATCCTTCTCATTCAATTAGTTATTTTGTACAGTTTTACTTTTCTGCTGATCCACAAAATAAAAAAGCAACAATCAATATTTTACACAACAAATCCTACATGATAAAATAATGAGTATTATGAACACAAGGAACAGTATCATTGTAACTGAAATGAGTGAATTTGGAAACTAGGTTTGTATGAGTTTGAGAATGAAATGCAACCTGGAAAAACTAAAATTTGAAATTTGTATATTTGTGAGAAGTGAGAATTATTTGATGATATTTGTACAAAATTAGATTGATATTTCGTTTCATCCTTATATACCTTTAAATTATTTATTTCAATTAAAAAAGTAAAATAAGAGGTAAATAAAGGTGAATAAAGTTGTGGATATTGTCCTACCCTAAGCTTGAGCGTACACTCGAGTGTGTGTGTGTGTGTGTGTGTGTGTGTGTGTGTGTGTGTGTGTGTGTGTGTGTTTGTTTTCCATGCATGTCAGTAAGAATCAGTGAAACAGAGTGAGAGGTCGGACTGGGAGTGTCAGTGCGGTTGAATTTACGAGTGTGTAATGAAGCATTTCTGACGCAGACAGACTAAACAGAGACTCTGTCAGTCTCTCATCTCATCTCATCAGGTCCGTCCTGTTCCTGCTCCGACAAGACGTCATGTAAAAAAAACACAAAGGCAAACTGACAAAGATTAATCCTGTAATGGAAAATATTTGTACTTGTGTCCCCTTTGTCTGCATGTTTGTATATTGGCAGTCTACAATCAATGATTTAAGAATAAAACATCAATAACAGAAAAAAAGTCCCCCTTTTTTTCTATATTGTACAACGTCTAGATTGGCTCACCTGTGTGTTGTCTTTTTGCTGCACAAAACATCCCCTATATAGAACCTAAGTGAGAATAAGGTACAACACCCAAAAACAAATGCTTAATAAATAGAGATATATAAATATTGATATTGTATTAACTATACACATATGATAATATCATGTGAATAATCCAGATCTTTTACAATCATTTCCATTTGTTTCTGTTATGAGATTATGGTTACAGACTCTTTTTGCAGCTCCCAAAACTTGTATTTTCAGTGTAATTTATTTGACAAAAAAGAGACAAAAAGCACAATCCACAAAGTTAAAGATGAATTTGATTTATAGTAAAATAATAATATTTAAGATATTTTTTTATAGATTCTGTGATGGTATTGATATTGTCAATTTTTTGGGCCATGTATTTATGTGGTAAAATTCTGATATTTTGATATGTTGTAATATAAATGAGCATTTTTTTTTACTTTCAAGCAACTGTTTGTAGCTGATAATTGCTGCTCATGAACTGGAGTCTAAAATTCTGGCATTTCTTACAGGTTTTTCTCCTCCTACATCTCAGAAATGTTGCACTTTTTCTTCCCTATCGTGAGAAAGGTGGCAGTTGTGTTCAGTAAGACCAAATATTACAGGCAGTCAGGTGACTTTGGGAACATGTACTGTGCTCGGTGATATGGGAGATTGGACTTGGATGAGGCTCTCCGCTCCCCCTTCTTCAGCTCTGTTTTGACTAGCATGCCATCTCTCTGACTACCAGTGAAGCGCTGACACCCCTGGAGTGGATTCTGAGCATACCAAGGAAGAGATGCCTTTGAAAGGACAGATGTTCCTGGGCTTAACCTGCCTCCTACCCAAACCGCTACCCTCCTTCCATTGTATATTTGTTCTCGCTCTATAAATAACTGATCGGACGGTGAAGCGCAGAAAAATGTAACTGATGTGCAGCTGACCTCCAGGCCTCTAATCTTTGAGAGTGAAAGGGACTCTGAAAACTCTTGAGTCCCTTTCTGGTTGATACAGTCATGGTAAATGGGTTTTGGGCGAGGGGACGCAGTGAACACACCCATTTTTGTCCACATAAGGACTAGTCTAGATGTCTGGACTGGCTCAGCTGTCTTATGTAACAGCAGTGTGTAGTCCTGGCAGATGAGGCGTGATGGGCTCAAGCCAGTTCAGCCACATTATCCAAAAATATACTGGCCACATTCATGGGGGAATATACACTTATTTGATGTTCCTCTTAAAACTGTGGGTGGTGGAAGACAAATTATCCATAATTTTCAGTCTATCACGTACCAACCTCTTGCCAAATCTTATTCTATTTCAAATTAATACAAAAAAATAATAATAATGTGCACAGAGAAAGTCTAAATGTTTCATATCACATTTTACAAACAGCTTTTTCAACATTTCTGTTTGCCCTGTTGCTGTGGCTGCCGGGATGAATGGGTGATTGTTCGAGGGCCCTTGTGACGACCCTCCTGGGGCCCATCAATTCACAGAGGCTCCTGGAACATCAGGTCATGGCTAAGCAGGCTCTGAAGCTGCAGCCTGGCCTCACCGCGCTGATTTTGCCACAGGACCTCCAGGGCGCACAGCTGGGTCCCTTAAAACAGCCCAGCTGAATGGTTTTAGAAACACTGCATCTCCTCTTACCCTGCACTCTCTCTACACTCGCTCTAAAATCTAGCAGATATCAGATACTGTGTTTTTTACTTGATGTGTCCATTTTTGCTTGCCAAAGCCCCTGGAAACCATATTAAAGTCTGCGTTCCATTATTTAACCAAAAGGCCTTTTCAGTTGAAGAATTTGTCCAAAATTTCCATTATCCCCTCTCTCCTTCTCTCTTTTTCTCTCCATGTTTCTCTTCCCCACATGCTCACACACATCTTAATTTTCTCTTTTTCCCCTCCAGCGCTGCTATCGTGTTGTATCAATTACAGCTTGACCACCAGTCAGGTGGGTCTGCGGGACATTTTAGATCACGGAGGGGCAGCCAGCTCGCTCAGCGCCTCCAGCCTGCTCCCAGACTCCAGTCCCAGGCCCCGCTGAGGCCTTGTCCCAGGCAGGGCAGAGAGACACCTGGCCAAACCGCAGAAACACTTCCAGCTGCAGACTGCCTGATGCTCGCCACAGAGAGAATCCAGGCCAAAGGTGGAGGAGCTCACCAAGAACTACTGCACGACCATAGACATTTCTCTGAATTTCATGTTTTTTTAACCACAGAGCCAAGCATACGCTCATCTGTCGAGGTTCAGTAACGTAAGGCACAAGCAGCAACTGATCTGAAAAGTGAAGCCAATGTGGAAGTGCCTTAAACCTGCATTCCTTCTAATGGCCAGAAGGGGGCACCTACATTGGTGGCAAAAAATAGTCTGATTGGATAGACATCTATGAGAAAATAACCCTACTCCTCACTCAGAAAACATGTTAATGAGTTTATGGTCTCAATCACTAGTTTCAAGTCTTCTTTAATACAGCATGGTCATTTTGTAAATTATGGTCCCATTTAGAGTAAAAATAAATGTGCAAAAAATGTCTTGTTGAACCTTCAGTTGTACTGAAAGACACTAAGTTGGCTGTTAATTTTGAAATGCAGTGCAATACAATGCACCTTGCTAAGCAAGCTAGCTAGATAGCGCTAGTGCTAGATAAAAACACAGCTTCCTCCCACCTGCTGTATCTCTTCTGCACATGTGTTGGTTCCAGCCAAAAGGCCAAATAACAAGGCTTTAAAACAGTGGTCCACAAACCAATAGATGACATCACGGTGGCCCAGCCTGGTCTCACTCACAACTTGTCAGATACCAATGATTTGTCACGGTCCTCTGCACCTTTTAATGCCTGTATGAGACGCACTGGGCTTTCCATTAGCTCCAATGTAAACCCACCCGTGCCAGTATTTGACGTTCTGAGCAATGAACATAATATAAATAGACTCAGGAGACCAGTGTTCATTTTCCATGTGAAATCAAGAGTCAATGCTGTTAGTTGGACTCAACCTGCGTAATTGTGTCCCAGTAGTTAAGTATGAAAGTTGCTTAAAAACCTAACAAAGTGTTTTTCTCCTAACTTGAATGAATTGGTATGGTTGTTTTGTTTTGTTGCTTATTTTGCATGTATTGAGCGGAGACTGACGCGCCCAAAACCGGCGCTAAAGGGTTGCTTGTGCATCCGTATCTGACCGCGAGGGGAACTGACCACAAGCATTTAAAGGGAAAATGTGTTGGGTGGCAACATCTACTTCCAGAGCAAATTTTGACATTGTCAAAATGTTTACACTGAGTCACAACAAAAGCCTCTTTTCTTCTCAAAATGGGAAACAAAGCAAAGCAGCAGCACTGTTAAACTACGCTCCTCGGAGTGAAAGTGGCAGAGCGCAAGGAGTGAAAAAAAGGCAGAGAGAACAACAGCTCCCTTTTCTCTCTGACCAGTTGACATGAAAGGCCACATTATGTCTGAGATTAGAGGCAATTACACTGAGAGTGCGCTTTAAGACCTTTGTTTGCCAACATGACAGGAGGGAGCAGGGCTGTAATTTGATGAGGGGGCAGCGCGAGTGAGAAACTCTGCATGGCGGGCTCCCAGCGGAGAGAGGCAAAGAGAAGCCTTTGTCCGTAGTGTGGACATGGCAGTTGGCAGAAATGTGAAGGAAGATTAATTCAACAGTAATTCATTAATAAGCAGAGGTATCCCCATTGTCAGATTGATTGCGAGGCTACTGTTTATGGGTGAAAACTGAGTTTAAAGGGATTTTTACAGCCCAAAAGGAAATACTTTCATCTTTGCCTTTTGTTCCAGATGACAGCTTCAAAAGCTGTTATCTATTGTTTCAGCATTTATACTAATTCAAATGGCACAATAGTGTCGGTTCACTCAAATGTCACAAATACTGTAAACATATGATTCAGCCTGAACTTGCGGTCAAACAAAAGCACCGCGCCAAAATCTTCAAGACGTGACATCTCCTCTGCATTGTTCGAACACACTGCGAGTTTTCAGGACAGGAAACGAGCAGCTTGTTCCAGCCCGAGCGGCAGAACGGAGCACGTCTTTATTTGAGGGAAGTCATTCCGTTGATATATAAAACACCAAAGCAAAGTTTCCTTCCCCCTCACTTTCCTGGTACTATCCCCTTCAAAAGGATACAGTCCTTTACACTGGGCTCACATGCACACACGGGACCAGAAGAAAAACAAACAGAGGCCATTTAAATATCAACCAACCTGCCTCCTGTTTGAATGAAGCAGCTACCGCACAGCTCGGCCCGGGCTCGTCCAGCATGCTGGTGTTATGTGCTCAGCTGTCTCAGCCGTGGATGTGGACCAAACTGGGGAATCTCAGAAAAACAAAGCATTGTGTTAATTTCTCAAGTATACAGTGAAATTAAATATATGGTTTTTTAATCACAGAAACTGAAAAAACACAGTTTTCCTCTTTTCTGACCAAAATGTGACCACAATTAGCATTAAAAAACAGTTTAAAAAGCAAAAACATTTGACAAATTTGGCTTCTTTTATTGAATTAAAAAGAAAAATATGAATATATATATAATACACGGTAGCTCATAAAGTTGTAATAAAATATTTTTTACCTCTTTCCACGAAATGATTGTGACAATGTGATTTGTTATTGAGAGATTAAGTGTAAATCTTTTCAAAACTTTATTAAAAAAATATCTTCCAGACATGACACAATGAAAATGAAACCACAATTAACAGAGGATTGTGTCTGAAAACTAAATTATTCCAACTTTATGGACAACCGTGTATATTCCTCGATGTATCACAAAGGTTCAAGGTACCATTTATTGTCATTCTCTCTAAATTCATATTCCAGCAAAAAATATATTTTAGAGTTACAACTGATTCAAGAAAAGCAAGAAGTAAAAAGACAGTAAAGTTGATAATGGGATATTAATGATAAGGAATGTGTGTTGTTTTCATTAAAATGTAAATGAATAAAATGACCAATTGATAAATGTGTCATAAGAATTCCTTCAGCAATAAAAGAGAAGATATAAAAATGACATGAAGCCTTTGTTTTAGTATCCGTACTGAAACCAGTCGGCACTAAACATTTTTGCGCATTAAACACTTTTTAAACAATACCCAGTCTTACTTTTCACCCTCTGCTGTCTTGTTCTCCTTATAGCCAAATTTCCCCATAATGGTGTGTGAAAGGAGGAAGAGGACCACCTATTAAAGTGAAATCTTAGGAGTGATGGATGGGAGCTTGTTGAGAGGGAGTGGAGCAGCATACACCCCAGGGGAGGTGGATGATGAACATCGAAGGGGGGAGGGGGGGGGGGGTTCACTAAATCCCCACTCACACCTCTTGCTGAGGGTGGAGGGGACGGAGACCTCCCATGCTGTCTGACTTGGAAATTTGATTGATTCAGTCCTCCAAAGTACTTTAAACTTTTGCCTGTTTTTCCTCAAATCTTTTCCTTTCATCTGCATTGTTTCAGTTGAAAAATATGCAACTTCAAGAGGTAGTTAATATGTAAAAATGAGTTACTTTACCTCTGACAGTGTAGAGCGGTAGCTATTTCTGTTGTGTTTTTTCCTAAATACTTCTTAGATGAAAGCAAGCAATACTTCAAGAGATGCAGTGCTGAACAGATTAGTCAACACTCACGTGACCATTTGAAAGCAATTCCCAGACTTATAACCCGACACAAAGACTTTCCAGTTGTTTTGTATTGTTTTTGCTGAATGTGGAGCTACTTCATTTTTCTCAAACACTTAAAACATCCTGACAGTTGCAGTTTTTCAACAAAGCCATGAAGAGTTTTCAGTGGACTCTAATGATATCTGTCTGGGTCAAAGGACTACTGCGCACATTTAGTATTGCACTCCTTCAACCCCTCTAGGCTTGTGATGGATAAAAAAAAAAAGATGAATACATCAGGATCAGAGATATTGCATGCATTATTTGTGCTTATAAAAAACTTGGCAGCTTCATTACAATGAAATTCAGTGTGTTATACCAGTCGTGTCTAATGTAGCATTGAGCTGCAGGCCTCATGCAGAGGTGAGGAGCAGGTCACAGAGGTCTGGTGACATCACTTCTTTATAGAAAATATAAAAAGTGTACGTAGCCAACAGAAG
Source organism: Centropristis striata (assembly GCF_030273125.1). NCBI lineage: Eukaryota > Metazoa > Chordata > Actinopteri > Perciformes > Serranidae > Centropristis > Centropristis striata. The sequence continues at coordinate 19,138,624 of NC_081527.1, read as the reverse complement.
TTACCATATTTGGATGAGGGTGGAGCTTGGTTAGCAAGGACCAAAATGTTCTAATTAAATTACCAGAACTGAAAATAAACTGTAAAAGGGTCAGAGTTCTACACTGTAAAAAAAACAAACTGTTGTTTTTACGGTAAAAAAATGACAGCTGTGGTTGCCAGAACTTTACTGGAATAAATACGGTAGAACTTTTTCTAATATTATGGTAAAAAGATATAGGCACTGTTGATTTCATGTTTAAGATTGCCATTTTATTAAATTTTTTACTGTGAATAAAAGGTTTTTCCATCAAAAGAAATGCTGTTTTGCAATAAAATTGAGAAGAAAATACTTTATAAATGCTGCATAAATTAAAGATTTTACCATTAAATATTACAGTATATTTTTGTGAGAGATATGGTGTTGAGTACATTTAACAGTGACAAAAAGAATGAGATGAGAAAGATTACAGTGGTGGCTTGTATATATATTATATTAAATACATATTACAGTGTATTTTATGTATTTTTCAAAAAACAAAACAAAAAAACTATACTGTTTTGGCTGATGTATACATTTACAGTGTTTCATCGTTACTGAAACTGAATTATTTATCATTTGACGGACTTTTACTGTCATGGTTTAACAGTTTTTCACCGTAAATAAAAGAGATATTTTTTACAGTGTACAATGAAAACACAAAAATGGACCATGGTAGTGATTTGTCCATTACAGTGTAGTGGCTTCCTAAAGCTAGATAAAGCTAGATATCTAGCTTTATCGCCCATTTTACTCTAAATATGACCATAATTCACTAAATTAACATTATCCTGTATTAAGGAATTTTAGACCATAAAAAATGTATACTGAGGTTATAAATCAAGTGAGAAGTAGGGTAATTTTCCCATAGACTTCTATACAGTTAGACTTCTATTTGCAAACAGTGGAGTCGCCCCCTACTGGCCATTAGAGCGAACACAGGTTTACAGCACTTCTGCATTTGCTGCAGGTTGATGATAGCTCCATTCAGCCACAACTGACACTGACTCAAGTGACATCACTTGAGGTAGTTTAATTGCAACGATTTTTCCACGTATGCAGTAGTACTCCCTTAGAACTGTAAACTGACTGTGATATGTAAAACTGGTTAAGTATGAAGGCCTATTGTTGCTGTTCTGTGAAGACAGTCCTATTTTCAGCTTTGTGACAATGCATCTTTAACTAACTTGAATTTGTGCAAAAAATACAATCTGGAGCCAAATTATCTAACTGACAAATTGCAAGACATTGAAGTCAACTTGTTCACAGTAATTTTTGATCCTGTAGTCACATTTTAGGACAATAAATTCATGAAAAAGGCAAATGGAGAGGCTGCCGCACTTGTGGTTTGACGCCTGGTGTGTGGAGGAATTACTGCTGTAGTAGTTTGCCTTTAACTGTCAGGAAATGACCCATAATCTGCAAGCGTTTGACTGCTGCAGCATTCCTGTGAAATGACACAAGTTGAGGTAGATTAGGGGTTGGGTAATTAGCTCATTAGTCAACATAAACACATGGCAGGGCTCCCCCGTTTCTACACACCCTGCCCCCCTCTCACCGCCCACAGCTGGTGGCGAAAGTAAGTTCTCACAAATGTATGCACACACACACGCATACCTGAGCTAACGCATATACAGACACGCACACTGCATCCAGACCACTTCATCATTAATCCAATTCCTTTCTTCTGGACTTTTTTTTTCTCCATGCTTTTTTTTTTCTGGCCTCATCATCTCTTCTGTTCTGCTTTGCTCCAGACAAGCCACTCTTTCATATTGTAGCCCTGGGGGCTGAGGGCCAGCCACTTTTCACCAGCACCTCGCAGCTTATCAGAGCACTTTATCAGCCTGAGGGAAAGAGATGTGGGTTAAAGCTCTTCACTCTTCTGCTCTGCAGCTCAGGAAAAGCAGCAGGCTGTCAGCAAACAAGTATTTGTAAGCCGGGGCCCAGAAACGTGTGCCTTGTGACAAAGAGAAAAGCTTCAGGGGTCATGTGTTTCATGTGTTTGTGTGTGTGTGTGTGTGTGTGTGTGTGCATATAAAATACAGGACATCCTTTGTGCAGCAAGGTAAGCTGGTCCCCACACAGCCTCTCTTGTTGCTCAGGGGACAGATGCTGAACACTGGAACCTGGACAGCCCTTCACACCTCCTAAATGCAGCAGGAGGCCTTAGCTTTCTCCTCCACTTAATTTTCCCTCTTCAGTGCACCCCTGGAGATCAGCATAATGCTCTCTTTCATCAACACATCACAAATCATATTAAATATTTTGCAAACTTTATCAACAAGCTGTTGAAAATTGAAACACTTTTGAGGTCCACTTCCGCCACGTTTAATAAAAACCTGCCTGCAGAGAAACTCTCGCCTTTGAGTTTCAACACCATTTTAGCACCTAGAATTTCGGTCACAAGCAACTTTTCATTTCGCAACAGAACTGTCTGTGTTTGTCTCAATGCCATTGGAAACAGAAGGCCTGTTTGATGGCGTTTAGTGATTGATATGAATGGCCATTTGTGCAGCTTTTCACTGTACGGAGCTTGTTGCGAGGCCAGGCCAGTCGGGGAGCAGCGCACCTTGGAGATGTGATGCATGACGGGGCGGAGGTGGAACGAGTTGACGATGGAGAAAAAGGGGGAAAAGGATGAATGAAGAGAGAGGAAAAATACTGTAGAAGAAATCAATCAGCTGTGGTTTGCTACTGAGACAAATTGCTAGATCGGAGGTTGTGTTTAGATACAGTCACTTAATCTGGAGACAACGCAGCTGATGGATCCATCCATCATCGCCTGGAGAGACAGTAGACACAGCCGTGGGTCGCACATCATTTTCTGGGTAATTTAAAGAGGAAAAACACTCTGAGCACTTACCTCAGTTTAGTTACATCCTTTAAGAGTTGGACTGGTTTGTTTTGGGAAAGGTTTGACTGTGTATGGGTGTGTGTGTGTGTGTGTGTGTGTGTGTGTGTGTGTGTGCAGATTGTGCAACATATAATTTTGCCTCAGGTGAAATGACGCCATGTTGATTTCCACAAATTTCAGTCATGGGTGGGGCGTTAACATGCAGAGGCACAGTTCCTGCTTTGCATTGGTGGTTGTGTTTCTTTAGTTAAGAGATGAAAGAAGTGGAAAGCCAAATATATGTTATGATATTGATGTGCTAATTATGACTTTTGTTTGGGTTTTATTTAAAACCTGCGCATGTTCTATTCTTAGGATCATAATCTTATTTATACACCATGAAAAGATGAAAGTGCATCAAAGTGCTGATGTGTCCATAAAACAGTTTATGAAATAACTTTAAACTGTAAATTATTCATATTTTTAGGTATACAGAAATATTCAGTTTGGATAAAGATACGTTTACATGTAAAAAGACAACATTACAGTTTTATTTGATACAATTATTTGTTTTATTTGTGTTTATGAATAGTGATGCACCTCAACTGTCAACTGTCCTGATTATCACTTAATATTTGTACATTTTTAAAGCCTACAAATATCTACAGGTATATCTCAATGAATGAGAATTTTATGGAAAAGTCCATTGAGTGCATATAGATGGACATACTTTTCAGAGGCCAACATTTGCATATTAAACGTACTTTTTAAAACTGGTCTTTTGTAATATATATTTTAAAAAATGAGACACTGAATTTTAGGTCTTCATTAAATCTAAGCCATAATTATTATAATAAGAAGAAATTAAATACATTAAGACATGAAATGTTTAATTCTGTGTGTAATGGATCTATATAATGTGTTATTTCCACTTTTTTTAATTGAATTACTGACATAAATAAACTTTCTATGATATTCTAATTTATTGAGATGCACCTGTATATTTCATTAAAGTGATAATAGGATAAGTTTGCAGGGGGAAAAAAATGAGACAATGAATGTGGGATAAAGAGGATAAGTTTGAAAGGAAAGAGCAATTACAGTATGTAACAGCATAGCATTCAAGCATATATATTTGTTTTTTTTTTGTTTCCCCCTTATGATATTATGTTTTGTGTGTTGCTTTGTTTTCTGTTGGTGGTTTAATGAATACAATACAATAGAATAAATTATTAAAAGCATCAGTGGGTTAATGCAGTACTGGGTAATAAAGCTTAAAGTTTTCCCTGGAATTCAGATAACATTTTTGGTGCATGTATGTAAATAAAAACTAAAATCAGACGTTGAATGATCCTATGTGCCAGCTGTTTCTCTCATTTCCATTTTGTCAATATTGATATTAATAGCAAGAGCAAGAATAACAAACAGTCTGCGAGGGACGCTACCATTGACAGTGATTGGTGAGGGAAAGTGCCACACCTTGCTCCCTGGCAGCGGGCCAAGGCCTTATCAGACTTGATGAATTACATTGACACCCAAGCTATCTTAATGACTCCGTCTATCTACCCATCTCCCCTCTCCTTCCTCTCCCTTTTCCCAGCCCTTGGCCTTGCTCCTGCATCCTCCCACTGTTAAAATATCCAGAGCTGATTTCTGTCATTATGTGTGTATCTGTGTGTGTATCTGTGTTTGTGTGTGTGTTTGTACTAGATGGGAGTAGGCTATTACTAAGCTGCCTTACAATTTTCACTCAAGTGTGATTTAAGAGCATAAGAAGTTATCTTTTATTGACAGCCGATGTCAGCAGCGGTTCATGACTCATGACAAGAGAAGAGGAAAATATGAGCTATGTCATGTTGTCCGAGAAACAAATACGATACAAATAAAAACACACCTGTCGGAACTTGAAGCACATGGGATGGGAACACATACATGAAACGCTGCCGTCTATTTACGGAATATTAATTACCGTTAGCACCTTTTTTTCCTCGATGACTAAATGTGGCATTCCTGCGGTTTGGTGCCGTGTCTGACGTGTGTTGAAATTAGGTGTGTTGCCACCACAGAAGGTTAAATAGACACCGCAGGGTGAGTAAGTATCTCGCTGTGTGACCTGATCCTTACTGGTGAGCAGTTGGCATCCTGGAGTCTCATTTCCTGGTTTTTAAGAGGGCATCCTTCCTTCTTTGACTCCAACTTCCTCTATTCTATAACACCCATTGTGCAAAGCAATGCTTCGCAGGTTCTCCCACTGCACATTAGTAGGTGCTTCAAGTGGCCCTTGGACTTCGGCTTTAATTTGTTAAGGACATATGGCCTCTAACTGCAGCCGTTCCCACCACCTGTCCCGACACATCGGGCCCGGGGCCGTCATTGACCATGGCTTTAAAGGACAAAGCTCACATTTTGTCATCAGTCAGTGAAAACTTGTGTCCTTGTTGGGATGGTTTGTTGATCCTCCAAAAGGACCCAAATGGATGATAACTGACTGATAGAAGACCGAGACTGTTATATGTTGATATTTTAGTGAACGCAAATATTATTTCCCCGATTGTCACAAGGGCAAATAAGTTGTTCCAGGAATTAAAAATGACGTTGTAACAACAAAAGCGTTGTTTGTGGAAGTAATGCATAGCTTAGTTTAAGCACCAAATGTGACAAAAAGTGTATCTAGTGTACAGAATACAACAAAGTTTGTGGATTTTTCCCCCAATATTTGAATGAACAGAATTCCACCATAACAGTACACATACATAACAGTGATGCACATAGTAATTAGGATGCAAAATGCACACTACAGGAAATTAAATCAGTTTGTCTTAAGTCAAAGGTTCTATAGATGCATTAACAACTCATACTTTTGTGTTACATTTTAAAGGAGGAAGTGTTCTCAGTGGCTCTGAAAGTAGCAGAAAATGTGTCACTCGTTTAGCTATTTTTTGTAACTTTCAAATCCAACAGAGAATTTTAAAGGCACAGTCCATTATTAGAATTCAAATCAATGATGACTACAAAAAAATGTTTTTATATGTTGTAAATGTTTCTTCACATAACTTTAACAACAATACAAGGCCTGTGTTTTGAACCAACATGAGCAGAGAAACTCAGAAAATACTAATTAATAAAGTCTTTTTTCTACAATTGCAAGCTGAAAATGTGACTGTATCATTGAAATTGGAAAGAACAGGATTGCTTCACATTTCTAATTGGTGAGTCTTCAAAACAACTAACAGCAATCGCCCTTTTCTATAATGAACAGTTCAGCTACTCTTTTTCTGTGTCTATGGATTATACTGCAGGTTTATATGGTCAAAAAAAATGACTGATTGGGATCATATTAGGACTTAATACTAGTTTAAATTTCACATGGATGTTTTTTTTTTTTACAGTGTACCGTCAAATAGCTTATCTAATAACAGCCTCCTCACTGTCATTAGCTGAAACCAAGACAAATGTTTGAGACGGTTAAGAGGGGGGCAGCCTGGAAACTCTATCCCACTGTTCTAATATTTCTACCCACAGTTGAACCTCAGCCCCAGTCTGCCATTGGCTGTCTCACATGAACACCAATTAGGCGTGATGTAGGACAGAAATAAAGGCAGATGCACTTTGCTACGAGGAACCATTTGTTTTTTCTTCTCTTCTCAACGTCAGAGCGGGTAACCGGTGTGCGGTCCAAGTATTCTGGTCGTAATAGTAGCTCAGTGTTCCGGGAACTCCGGGATAAAAAGTGAAAAAACAAGGCGGCGGTGAGGTTTTCTGGGTAATAACTCCATCTTTCTGTATTGCAGTGAAAGAGAGAGGAGGAGTGTCTCTCTCTCTCTTTCTCTCTCTCTCTTTTTTTTCACATTTTTTGTTCTGGCAGGTTCCATAGCCTCCTGTCCATGGAAAGCATACTCTGCACATTCTGCAGACAAGGGTCTTCAGGGAGGAAATAGAGAGGAAATTGTGCAGAAAGTGTAAAAAATCAGTCTCTCCTTCTCTCCTTCTCTGCCTCTCTGTGGCTCACTTCACACAAAGAACGACTCCTTGTTTTCAGTTCACTACTCATTACTTAAATTTATACGTCAAGAGGCAAATGAAGGTGGGAAACAACAGAGAAAAACAACATATTATAATTCATATACATGAAATTGCTAAGAGGGCTTTTTGCTCTTCTACAACAGCAAATCATTCATATATATTTGAATTATTCTGCTTTTCTTCTGCGTTCAATGCCACCAGGACTCGCTGCCAAATGTTCTTCTTCACTTGTCTAACAAGATAATATACAGTTAACACTCTCTGCACTGGTGTTAATGCATGATCAGAATTTTAAATGCAATACAATGCAAATTCAGCAGGACTAAACCTTCCGCTAACTCGTAGAAAATTATGTTGATTTTCTTTATAATCCCAGGCTTCGGCAAGAATGTTGAGGATGAATATGATGAAGAGGAACAGGAAACTTTAGCAGCTTTCCAAAGATCTTGGCAGACCTCATTCTCTACCCCGGCTAGACAAATAATGGCAAAGCTCATCTTGCACACCCAGTTTGTCACTTTTACACTCCTACATTTTTGTTTCGAGGAGGGCCGGGGGAGTGTGGATGCATTTGTGTACATGCAGAGGCAGTCATGTGTTAATTTCTGCACATCAGTCAGTGTTTTGTTGCAGCAGAGTGGAGATTTAGGAGCTAAAATAGGCGACGGAGGGAGAAAGATAGAGAAGGAGAGAGAGAGATTTTAGTTTCGAGGCTGAGGTTTCACATGAGGGGTTTGTAAATCTTCTCAGGGGAGCTCATTTGTGCCGGGTGGTCACACTTTTGGAGTTGGTAACTAACCTCTACCACATGCTGTCACCTGTATGTGAAGTTACGATGCGGTTTCATTACGACAGCTCCCCTGGCATCCAACGGGTGGTGCTGTCTTTAAGAAAAAGAGTCAGCAGTTGCCCTGGTGACATCTAAACTTTGGGAACAAGCTAAAGCACTTTTTCCTCAGAAATGATTTTCCTCATATGCCTCCACAAAAACATTTTCCTCGTACTGTATATTGAATTCCAATCTATCCTTATCCAAACAAAATTAAAGCATTTACAGTAAGAGAAAACCAGCTTTTACAGTTATAACACCTCCGCCTGCAGTTCGGAGGTGTACAGTTCTTAGCGTGAGATACAGTAGAGGACCTCTGGCCTTCACTCTGTCGCCATGAATGGCGTCGAAGCAGATGCATCTGCCAATCAGCCCAGGATGAATTTAGGTCACTTCCTTTTAATGCCATGCCAAACTAGAAATAGAACTACAGCCAAACAATCCCCTTGTAATAAAATACTGCTGACGGGATTTCAGAAAAGGTTACTCATTTTTTTGCTCGTCACATAGATGTGTGTCAGGACCAGTGGTGGAATGTAACTAAGTACATTAACTCAAGTACTGGACTTAAGTGCAATTTTGAGGTACTTGTACTTTACTTGAGTATTTCCGTTTTATGTAACTTTATACTTTTACTCCACTACATTTTTAGCCAAATATTGTACTTTTTACTCCACTACATTTAGCTGGCAGCTTTAATTACTTTTCAGGTCAAGATTTAACATAAAAAACATGATCAATTTAAAGTGATTAGATTTAAAAAAAAAAAAAAAAAAATCTCACCCTATCTTTCCAAAATTAAAACACTGCTAACATAAAAGCAGCAAAACAAATAATGCAATAATGTATTTCAAATATATAAAACAATCTGAGTGGGTTCATTCTGTATAACAAGTACTTTTACTTTTGATACTTTAAGAACATTTTGATGCTGAAACTTTTGTACTTGTAAGTTTTGAATGCAGGACTCTCACTTGTAGTGGAGTCATTTCACAGTGTGGTAGTAGTACTTTGTCTTAAGTTCAGGATCTGAATACTTTTTCCACAACTGGTCAGGACAAGCATGTACTATAAGAAGAAAACGTTGATATGACCAGTGGTGGAGTATTTCCATTTTATGTAACTTAATACTTTCACTCCACTATATTTTGAGGCAAATATTGCTCTTTTTGCTCCACTATTTACTTTTTAGATCGAGATTTAACATAAAAAAACATTATCATTTTAATGTGATAAGACATAAAAAAAAAAAAATCAAAATTCATAACTGTATATTAAGTTGTTTAAATGAGCCTTATCTTTACAAAATTTGCTGCTGCTTACATGAATGCCTCAACACAAGTAATCAAATAATATATTTTGAATATACACGGTGGCTATATATACATATATATATATATATATATATATATATATATATATATTAATAACAATCTGAGTGGGTCCTTTCTATGACAAGTAGTTTTACTTTTGTACATTTACTTAGCGTAAATACGTTTTGAATGCAGGACTTTGAAATGTAATCTGATTACTTCTTCCACCACTGGATATGACAATCAGTAGCATCTCTGTGACTACTATGAAGTTAAAAATGTTGTCACCCTGGACCTAAGGTTAATAAAAGCAAAGAAAGAGGGGAAAACACTTCAAAGAAACTTCTAAGTAGTTTTGACAGTGGGGTGCCTTGCCACAAAAGACCATGTTTGGGATTGAATGAAAAGAAGCATGTCACCGGAGGGAAATGTGGTCAGGCATGTTCAATGTATCAAAAGAAAAGTACTGATAAATAAAAAAAGGACGGAAAGGTTGTAAACTTCACAGCCTGAGCCGAGGAGGGAAGAGACCCCTGCAGTCTGTGATTATTTAACCACAAAGCCTACTCCAGTTTCTGTAACAGGCTGCATCCTAATATTACAATCACACAAACACACACACACACACACACACACACACACACACAGGGAACGTCATGCTTAATAACTGAATCACGGGACTCAAACAATGTAAGAGTTAAAAGGTGCCGTCCTAGATTAGGCTGGCTTTGATCAAGATGATGTCTGATCTACACAATGTTGTTGTGAACAGAATTCTGTCAAAGATATCACATTTAGATGCCAGCCTACGTTTTTATAGTTTAATCATTTAGCATTTCTGTTTAAAAAGTACAAAGATATGAAGTTAATAGGCTAAAATCTGTCTTTAGTAGTTTCATCGCCAGTCTCATCTCAAGCAGCAGCTGATAAACAGCCAATAGGTTCATAGTTTGTTTACAGTATGTACTGAAGAAGTGCATATTTAACGGATTTAGTGTGGACAGAGAGCATCCGTTATTATGAAACTCCACTCGATAGTTGGTTCGCTTGCTGTTAAGGTCGCTTTCACATATATAGTCTGGTCACACTGTGCTTTATGAAGCGCACCAAACATTGGAAACATTGTCCTTCGTCTATTGGACAGAATTTGTAAGGGAAAGAGCTGCCACTATTTCGAAGTAAGTCGTGGACTTTAACGTGTTGTTGGCTGAGTTTTCACTTTTATGCGGCATTGATTCGCTGTGCAATTGGATCCATTAGCCAGCATTCTGTTGCTTAGTCATTTGAAGACTTTGTGTTGTTTTTTGTATGTTCTTGTTGTGTTTTTTTTGTGTGTAGCCACAAACAACTGTGTTATGTGATGTCTGATCATATTTCCATAAGGGCCTTTACTTTATCATTAGACCACGTCTGTTCACGAGATATTTTTTCAAACCTGCTACTACCTCGTCTGGTGTTGATTCTCAAATTTCTGCCCGAATTCAACCCAGAATGCTTTGTGTTTTGATTCTGACTGCATTCTTTGCTGTACTTGGAAGCAAACCGAGACCCGTATTTTTTAGTGGACCAGAGTTCTGTTTTTTGCACCAGAGTTTGTTTGAGCATTCACAAGCCAAACTGACTATCTGACAAAATGCACTAGTTGATTTTGGCGGAACATCAGCTTAGGTGTGAAAGTATCCTAAGACATGGTATGGAAGATGCATGATTTGCGGAGTTCTATTGGCAAAAGCGAAACTTAGAATGAGTCCTTTACATAGGGAATGGATCCTCTTCCACAGAGTTTCTAATGTTTCTACAGTAGCTTCAATTGGACAAAGCAAACACTGGCTGAGAGGGCCTTTCACAATTTTTTTAAGGCCACTGTAGGTTCTCCGACACACTTGGAAAGGGAGGGGTGAGCGGAGGGGGATTCAGTTGGTTGCAATCTGCAACCTCACCACTAGATGCCACTAAATCCTAGACACTGCTCCTTTGAGAAAGACTTACAAAATATGTGATATCACAATGAAATTAGCTACGATATTGATGCGGCAGTTTTTTAACCTCCAACAAGTGTTAACTTTTTATGTAATATCTTTTGCTTTTCTTAGTCAAATATTCTTCATTTCCACTGAATGTAAATGCAAAGACAGTTCATCAGTCCTGTATTTGAAGGCCTTAAAACATGTTTCATTAAGTTCCTTCCTTATAAAACATTTGCAAAGGCAGATGTTTTGAACAAATTCAACTTTTGCTATTTTTAGACATGTCACTGCCACCAACAGTGGAATAAAAGCAAACCATGAGCAGGAAATTCTAAAAATGGACGTTTGTTGATCATAAGAGACAAAATGGGGATTCACTCATGAAAACACTGTCCTACAGAGCATCACTAGTGGTGGAAAGCTCCACTGAGTGCCTTTAAATCTAGCTCTTTTCTTACAAAATGAAACTTTGTATATTCTGCCTCATTTACTCTGAGATCAGAGGGGAAAACTTAATTGGACAATGTTGCTTCAAGGGAGCTTTTCCCTCTCTCTCGTCAGACTTTTCTGGCCAGACAAAAATGTCTACGCCAAATGTCCTGTAACAGGCGGTCATGGATTAATCTGCGTGTTGTGCCTTGACTTCGTTGGGCCTGACAGCACTGGTAATGGAGCGTATGAATGGTCCAGATTCCACTACAGGTAGAAAAACCCGGAGCCAGGAACCTTTCAGAAACCCAGCTGATTACAAAAAAGGAGAACACTTCCACCGCTGGCTTGGTTAAATAAACAAATATGGCACTGAAACCCATCAGTTGTAATAGAGTTGTGGACTAGACTTGGAGGGCACATTATTTTCTCTCTTCAAAGGAGAGAAAAAAGAGCGAGGCAGGGTCTACCACAGTGTAGCAAAGACAGGGCAGTTTCCATGTCGACAACAGGGCTATTCATCTCTCAGAAGGTGAGCAAATTTCGGAGTCTGTGGTCGAATATTCAAGGAGAGGAGGAGTCGAGAGCTGTGTTAGAATTTGAGAAGTGTTAATCAGTGAGAGGATGTGGGCCTTCTGGCCTGTACCTGATTACCACCAAATGGGCCAGCAGCAGCAACAGCTGGAGCCTACAACAGTGTGTGTGTGTGGGGGGGGGAGGTGGAGGGTAAGACACCACAGGGAGGGATAAGGGACAAAAAGAGCAATTACATGGAGGGACTTTCCACAATATTTCAGATACAGCCTCATATTTTGTTTGCTGAGACTGACCAGAGGAATTTAGGCTGTTTCTGCATTATCTCTATGACGTATTATGTGTCCAAGACATAAAAGGTCAATTGCTAATTGTGCTGATGGGAATAGCTGCCTATTTAACCTCATTGTATTCCTCTTGTGCCATTATCTGCGGTTGCCCCTTGCAGGTGCCTCTAACACAGTTTGTCAGTTCATTAATCCCAGCTGCAGTCAAAGAATGCTGTTTTTCTCCCCTGGATGATTGGTCCTGACAGTGAGAGCGAGCCAGCGACTGTTAAGAGATAATCAAGGATTTCTTCTTTTTTTTTTTACATCTGAGCTCAGCACATCACTCAGCTCTCCCTGCCAAGTTTAAGTACATGACTCAACATTATGACATCTCTGATGAATTATGTTTCTCTTTCTCTGTCTCACTCTCATCTTTTGTCTCGGTTGCTCCTGTCAGTTTTACTCCCCTCTGCTTTTCAGATATGTTTTTACACAGTCCTGCTGCATGGACATTTAAAGGCCAGTGATTTTAACAAGACAATAAAAAGGTTAAAAAAAAGATTCTATTTGGTTTCTCGTGTGTGTATTTTGAGAGGGGACTGGTGAATGTTCAGGGCCTCAAACTGTTTTCATAAACTTTTTGGGGGGGACTGGTGCGATAATTGATGACATCTTCGATGCATCCTTATGATGCCACATTTACATAAATAGAGTTGTACTGTAACTTGCTGATATCATTTCTTACAATGACATCATTGGAGTTCTAGTGTAGAGCTCAGTGGGAGCAAACATATTCCTGTGATAGTTCTCTGTGGGTTTATCACAGACAAGTAGTCTTGTGATCCATTGTAAAATAAAAATATTTATTCCAGTTGCCTTAAAGTTGTTTTTGAAAAATGACCAATGACCATGATCATTTTTGGAGAAATTCTGAGATTATAATGGATGTGTATTGCACGGAATGTTCGTGTCACAGTGTGTGACATGAGATACAAAAGATCCTTTGCTCCTACAGCCATCAGACTGTCTAATTCTTCAAGAGCTAACAGACTAACTGAATTTCCTTCAGGGATAAATGAAATCATTTTGAGTTGGATTTTGAATTGAATTTGAATTTGAATTCCATTCTATGTACCTTTATACATCTACTTCACTACATTTTGAGGCAAATATTATACTTTAACTCTAGGCAACGCCAATAAACATGTAGGCAGGTATGTATGTGTCTGCCTTTCTCTGTTGTGTCTATCTGTCTCTGTTGTGTCTATCTGTTGTGTCTATCTGTCGTGATATTGTCATCATAAATGATGACAATATCACACAAACTGTGAAATCATAATAGCATAATGGATGTCTGTACAGAAGTGCAATTTTGAGGTAAGTGTACTTTACTGGAGTATTTCAAGATGGCCTCTGTCAAGATGTTCGAGGCCATCTTGAAATACCCGGATCATCCGATACACAAAACCATTCAAAGGATCCTAGACAAGTCTTGTGTATCGGTGCATTAATCCACGTTTCAATAGGTCATATAGTTTTTTATCAATCCCTGTTCAATGACCATGATCATTTTTGGAGAAATTCTGAGATTATAATGGGTGTGTATTGCATGGAATGTTCGTGTCACAGTGTGTGACATCATCGCCAGAGTGTAGAGGGAGAGAAAAAATTGTCAAAAAATAAATTTGAAAACTGCGCTCCAGGCCGCAAATTCCAGTCTACAGAGATAATTTATACATAGAAACGTAGGAAAAATTTGTCTTCTCACTCATAATCCTCTGGTAAAGCTGTCAGAGTTATAGTTTGGGCGTAGGACGCACATATGCGCCACCAACATGCACCAACAGCCTCATTGGCTCCCATATTAAAAACGCAGGAAGATTTCTGAAAAAGGGAGATGTAACAGTTTTTTAAGATCGCTCTAACAAAGCTATTTTTTCATTTTTCTTAAGTGTAAGCGCGCACACTCCTCCAGATACACATTTCTCACACACACACACACACACACACACACATACACACACACATTTTGAGGTTAAAGGGCATAGTTTGAAATCTCTGAAGATTCTCATAATAGTGTACACACACCGGCAGTAGCCCCCGTGGCCCTTTCAGAATTTCCCCAGAGGAAATTTTCTAGTTCTATAATATTACTTAACTAGAAAATTTCCTCTGGGGAAATTCTGAAAGGGCCATGGGGGCTACTGCCCGTGTGTGTACACTATGATTAGATTCTTCAGAGATTTCAAACTATGCCCTTTAACCTCAAAATGTGTGTGTGTGTGTATGTGTGTGTGAAACGTGTATCTGGAGGAGTGTGCGCGCTAACGCGCGCATTTGTGTGTGTGTGTGTGTGTGTGTGTGTGTGTGACGTGTGTGTGTGACACGTGTGTGTGTGTGTGTGTGTAGCGAAAATCGCTTAAAGTTACGTGTGTGTGTTTGAAGCATATGTATGCATGTGTGTATCTGTAACTGTAATCACATCAAAGATCAAAGTCAACCAGATCAAAGCAATCAACAGAATTAACTGACACCTGTTCCGGCACAGTGACAGCAGAGGTGGACAGACTGGAATTTCTGGCCTCGAACTGAAATAATTTTTGGCAAAACCATAATACCTATCATTGATCCAACTTCACACCTCAAAATGTGTGTGTGTGTGTGTGTGTGTGTATGTGTGTGTGAAACGTGTATCTGGAGGAGTGTGCGCGCTTACTCGCGCATTTGTGTGTGTGTGTGTGTGTGTGTGTGACACGTGTGTGTGTGTGTGTGTGTGTGTGTGTAGCGAAAATCGCTTAAAGATACGTGTGTGTGTTTGAAGCATATGTATGCATGTGTGAAGAGTGTGAAGAGTGTGCACTATGAGGGGCATTTTATGCCAGCACACTATACTAAAACGTGTGTACAGCGCCTATGCGATGACATCAAACGTCTAACGTGCGCGTGTAAATTCCATTCACTTTTAATGGACAGACAGGCGTCACGTAGGCGTCACGCAGACGCTGTACACGCGTTGTTGCACATACGCCTACGTGACGGCTGCGTGACGGGTGAACTACGCCTCAAATACGTGACATGAAGACCCGCGTGACTGTTAAGTACAATTCTACATAGGCGTACAGACACGCGTATTGCGAGTACACCAGATAACATGGGTGACGGGTGAAAAGTGCCACGAGCGAACGTAGTGGACGTCTGTGTGTGTGTGTAACGCGTGTACGCCTATAACAGTTCAGCTGTTACACAGAGTCTCAGCTTCATATGGTATTGTTTATAAGAAAGCACAACTTATAGATGAAGAGAAAGACTATCTCGTACATACCAGATAAACTTAACGTTTTTCCGGCCAAAACCGGAGGCTTAATTAGCCTGTTTTAGGAGTGAAAGTCAGCAAAATGCAGCTTAAACAAAATGTTTTACCTCATTAGTTAACTACGAATGTCTGTAAAACATAATGGGACTGTGCATAAGTGCCGAATTGGGTTAAACAGTGTAGATATAAGGTCCGATGGAATCATATTGTGAACGGACTGCTGTCCACATGGCTACTGAATATTCATTAGATAGGTCCGCATGGCTACTTAATATTCAGGGGTGACAGCGATTACGGCTTCTGCAGGCAGGTAAACCTACCTAATTACAGCTGGTGCGTAATGAACTGTATGTCCGCGTGCGAAGCTGGGAACTGGCTGTGAGCGTTGCACTTTACTATTACTATTTTTAAGTAGCTGAAATTATTTTAATTATCCCTTTCACCCTTGCTATCATTAAATATCAATTCGATATCATTCAAACCTAGAGAGAGAGAGAGAGAGAGAGAGAGAGAGAGAGAGAGAGAGAGAGAGATTTCGTTAACAAGAAAATAAAAACTGGCCTGAAAATAATAGAAATATCCTGACAGCTCTGTGGGGGCTTGGAGTTCATCTATAAGTTGTGCTTTCTTATAAACAATACCATATGAAGATGAGACTCTGTGTAACAGCTGAACTGTTATAGGCGTACACGCGTTACACACACACACAGGCGTCCACTACGTTCGCTCGTGGCACTTTTCACCCGTCACCCATGTTATCTGGTGTACTCGCAATACGCGTGCCTGTAAGCACGCCTATTAATCAGACTTTATGCTGGCACAGGCGACGTGTTTTAGGCGTTTAAGTATAGTGTGCTGGCATAAAATACCCCTGATATGTGCACGCTTACGCGCGCGCGCGCGTGTGTGTGTGTGTGTGTGTGTGTGTGTGTGTGTGTGTGTGTGTGTGTGTGTGTGTGTGTGTGTGTGTGTGTGTGTGTGTGTGTGTGTGTGCATCTGTAACTGTAATCACATCAAAGATCAAAGGCAACCAGATCAAAGCAATCAACAGAATTAACTGACACCTGTTCCGGCACAGTGACAGCAGAGGTGGACAGACTGGCATTTCTGGCCTTGAACTGAAAGAATTTTTGGCAAAACCATAATACCTATCATTGATCCAACTTCACTTTGAGCGTCCTGATTTCTTCCTGAACGTCTACATATGTTTGTTTTTTTTAAGAAAAATGAAAAAATAGCTTTGTTAGAGCGATCTAAAAAAACTGTTACATCTCCCTTTTTCAGAAATCTTCCTGCGTTTTTAATATGGGAGCCAATGAGGCTGTTGGTGCATGTTGGTGGCGCATCTGTGCGTCCTACGCCCAAACTATAACTCTGACAGCTTTACCAGAGGATTGTGAGGGAGAAGACAAATTTTCCTACATTTCTATGTATAAATTATTTCTGTAGAGTGGAATTTGCGGCCTTGAGCACAGTTTTCAAATTTATTTTTTGACAATTTTTTCTCTCCCTCTACACTCTGGCGATGATGTCACACACTGTGACACGAACATTCCATGCAATACACACCCATTATAATCTCAGAATTTCTCCAAAAATGATCATGGTCATTGAACAGGGATTGATAAAAAACTATATGACCTATCGAAACGTGGATTAATGCACCGATACACAAGACTTGTCTAGGATCCTTTGAATCTCTCCGTCCTGCAACTGAGAGAGAGGAGCCGTCCACTGCTGTTTTTTTGGTCCATAAGGGTTTTGTGTATCGGATGATCCGGGTATTTCAAGATGGCCTCGAACATCTTGACAGAGGCCATCTTGAACTACTCCAGTAAAGTACACTTACCTCAAAATTGCACTTCTGTACAGACATCCATTTATCACAGGCGAGTTCTCCATTGCAGATGCTAGGCAACCACATTAAACAGTGGTTGCAAAGCTTTTTATGACAGCATCCTGCACATTGTGACACAATCAAAATGACAAAAACTGTCCACTGACAGGTATACAGACAAACCGACAGATAGACACAACAGAGAAAGGCAGACACATGCATACCTGCCTACATGTTTATTGGCGTTGGTGTTTAATTATAGTTAACTAGAAAATTTCCTCTGGGGAAATCCTGAAAGGCCCACAGGGGCTACTGCCAGTGTGTGTACACTATGATGAGATTCTTCAGAGATTTCAAACAATTAATACTAGTAATGTTTTGATACTATATTATATACAAGAAGCACACCTACAACAAGCATTCCTTTTCAAGTATTTATTTATACAGCAACATATGCCCTATCAACCTCAAAATTTGTGTGTGTGTGACATAAACGTGTATCTGGAGGATACGCGCACACGTGTGTGTAACTAAAATCACATAAAGTTACCTGTGTGTGTGTATGTGTGTAGCATGTGTATCTGGAGGACTGTGCGCGCTTACGCGCGCATGTGTGTGTTTGTGTGTAACTGTAATCACATAAAGTTACCTGTGTGTGTGTGTGTATCTGGTTCTCTCTTTCTGTGAGAGGTGGATGAAAGGATGAAAGGCTTTGAGGTCGACCAATCAGAGCAGAGCAATCAACGGAAATTAACAGCTGTGGAATCTTTCACCACAGTGAGGGCAGCCAGAGGTGGACAGACTGGAATTCCTGGCCTCGAACAGAAAGCATTTTTGGCAAGACCATAATACCTATCATTGATCCGACTTCACTTTGAGCGTCCTGAGTTCTTCTTTAACAGCTACATGTGTTTTTTGTGAAGAAAAATGAAGAAATAGCTTTGTAAGAGTGATCTGAAAAACTGTTAAATATGCTTTTCTACAGAAATCTTCCTGTGTTTTTAATATGGGACTCAATGGGGCTGTTGGTGCGTGTTGGTGGCACATCTGTGCGTCCTACGCCCAAACTATATAACACAGTTTTCAAATTTATTTTTTGACAATTTTTTCTCTCCCTCTACACTCTGGCGATGATGTCACACACTGTGACACGAACATTCCATGCAATACACACCCATTATAATCTCAGAATTTCTCCAAAAATGAACATGGTCATTGAACAGGGATTGATAAAAAACTATATGACCTATCGAAACGTGGATTAATGCACTGATACACAAGACTTGTCTAGGATCCTTTGAATCTCTCCGTCCTGAAACGGAGAGAGAGGAGCCGTCCACTGCTGTTTTTTTGGTCCATAAGGGTTTTGTGTATCAGATGATCCGGGTATTTCAAGATGACCTCGAACATCTTTACAGAGGCCATCTTGAAATATTCCAGTAAAGTACACTTACCTCAAAATTGCACTTCTGTACAGACATCCATTTGTCACAGGCGAGTTCTCCATTGCAGATGCTAGGCAACCACATTAAACAATGGTTGCAAAGCTTTTTATGACAGCATCCTGCACATTGTGACACAATCAAAATGACAAAAACTGTCCACTGACAGGTATACAGACAGACTGACAGATAGACACAACAGAGAAAGGCAGACACATGCATACCTGCCTACATGTTTATTGGCGTTGCCTAGCGTCTGCGACGGACAACTCGCCTACGCCTGCGGACAGCAGAGGACCTGGTAGGTCTCCTTCGTCTGCGAACGGGGCGAGCGGCTCGTCTGCGTATGCGTCGTGGCATTGTCAAAAAACAACCTGATGGAAGACAGGGAATGGCCTCTATTTATAAACTCTCGAGATATCATTCTGTGATGTCACTGATGATGTCACAAGAATATCACATTGACATAATAAAAATTTCTTGTGACATCATCAGTTCCGTGCAATACACACCCATTATAATCTCAGAATTTCTCCAAAAATGATCATGGTCATTGAACAGGGATTGATAAAAAACTATATGACCTATCGAAACGTGGATTAATACACCAATACACAAGACTTGTGTCTACTGTTTGAAGTTTGAATGGAGTCTCTAGGTGAAATTATGCCGGGGAAGTAGAAGTTTGAAAATCTCCAATTATTGTTCTTTTTTCGCAAATTTTTTTTTCCAGCCGTCCCATTCACTTCAATGCAAAATTTTGCACAGTTTTTCGCGACTAACGTCGTGAAAAATTTGTATTCCATAGAGAAAAGTAATAGCACACTATTGCAGGGGCCAGTGCCAGGTGCGATTGCCCTGTGGCCCTAACTATGGAAATAACAAAAACTACAATTAAAAAAACCTTTTCGTTAAATGAAATAAAAATAAAACTAGATAAAAAAATATGATAACTAACTGAAACGGTATCGTGTGGTTACAAAACTAACTAAATTGAACTAAAATTAAAGTAAAAATGTCAATATGTTTATTGAGACTGGGATGTCTACATGACCACGTGAGTCAAAACTAAACTAAAACTAAGCATTTTCAAAAAAATGTAAACTAATAAAAACTAGCAAACTCACTCTAAAAAAAATAATGAATTAAAACTGAATTTGTAAACAAAAATTCCCTGACATGTTATAGTTCAAGGAAATGCCTTGCTTGGCCGAGGTGTTTCTCCCGTCTGCAAAGGTGCTCACCACATCCCGCGTCGGATGAATAGCCAACAAAGACTTTCCCCTAACCTAACCTGCATTTTTTTGGGTCTATTTGGGGCATTATAACAAGCTGTAACGTAAAGGGTAAAGATGTGGGCTGTGGGCTGTGAAACCAAAATAATGAGCTGAAAGATGCTAAAACTCATTAAAGCTGAGGGGGACAGGCAAGTGATAATTCATCGTGGGTTTGTTAATACGGGCTACATTGGCTACATTGTCATTTTTTCCATAATTAAAACAATTTGCAGTATATTTTAAAAAAATCATTGAGTAACCATTCAATGAAAACAGTAATATTATTACTGGATAACAGTGCTGGAAAAATTGGGTCACAGTGTTGATATTGCAATGAAATTACCTATAAATTAGCTCCTTCTTTCATGCATACATTTCTTTTTCCTATTTGATTATATTAATTTCCCTTGGATGAGAATGCAGTGACATAGATCATAATTTTTTCCACCATAATTTCTTAAGAGTTTGTTTAATTTTTCCTATATTTGACAAAAGACAGTGAGTGCGACACATTCTAATACCCTACTTGCTGAATACAGCTTAGTCAGATAGAGATGCACAAAGGCCCCTTTAGGATCAGTTTTGATGTGACACTTCCGGTGCTTGCTACATGCAAAATGATTGTTCCAAATAAACATCCAGGAAATGTATAGTTTTGGCACCTTTGGGAAGAAGAAAAGAAATGGAAAGCCACAAAGCAAACTGGTGAGAGGAGGTCTGCCTAACACAAACTAGCTGGCACTCCGGGCCCAGGTGTGTCCAGTGCTGCACTTAATCAGGTGTTTAGAGAGAGAGAGAGAGAGAGAGAGAGAGCACAGCCAGGTACCAACAAGCAACTATAAAACCACTGAACTAGGTTTAGGGTAAAAAAAACATCATGGTTAGGCGTTATAAAAAACAGTTTAAAAAGTAAATAAATGTGTGCCGCCAGTGAGGGTGGCGTGAGCCACAGAAGTTACGTGAAAAAGTTATGTAAGTTATGTAAAAAAAAAAGTAGTTTACTTTTGTTTTCACATGGGACACAAGCCCTTTTCTCCTGGGGGAAAGTCTGCCGTTTGTTCATCTGACCCTGAAGGGGCAATGACCAAACTGCAGTATGTGACAAGCTGGAAGTGAGAATGGGTTGCAGAGAAACCTGTGACGTTGTGATAATATGGCATGTGCTGTAAACACTTCACTACCAAGTTGCTCTATTAATGTCAGCAGGCCGACATTGTCAAACCATGTAAAATTTTAAAAAAGTGAGAAGTCTATTATTCTATTTTTCAAAGCTCAAATATCAGTATTGTCCTCGAAAAAAAACTTCAGAGAGCTGAAAGCTATACTTAACTAGTGACAAGCCTCCAATGAAAAGTCTTATTGAGTATATTGACAGCAATATAATATCTCTGATTACAAACAGTCTCATAAAAACAGTATCTTTTATTAATGTATAATGAAATGATTTTATCTCATACTGTCTCATACCTCCTGTTGTCTTTATTGATTTAGAAAAGCATAGTGGGGCTGTTCCTGTGCTATATATGAACTTGTATATCTTAAAAAAGACCCTAATAGAAGAAGTTATACTTATTTATAAATGTGGTGTTAACAGAATCTACAGGGAGCCCAGAGGACTGTCTGTGACCTCATAAAGATCAATGTGAGGCTTTCACAGCGAGAGAAGGAAATGTAACAATGTAACAATATGATTGTTTTGCACTTCCTCGAACATGAAAGCCACACAGAAAGACACAAGTCTATTCTGAGCCATAAAAGGCTTATTTCTTGGCCTTTTTTAAACATGTTTATTTCTGAGAGGAATATTTTGAATATTTTTAGACTAAATGAAAAGTGTCCGGGGCTTGACAAAAGGGCGGAATTCACTCGTGTAGGCTCAGATGTTTTACACACACACACACACACACACACACACACACACACAGACACACACACACACACACACACACACACACACACACACACAGCATCACACATTACAACAGTCTCTGCGTCATGTAAAAGACGATATCACAACATCCGGCTTTGTACTTTGCAACCATGAAGCGGTCACCAAAACACCTCCACCTGTGAAGTGATCCAACATGTGATAACGTGTGCCCTTCATGTGCTATTGTGCAGCGGTTCTTTCTGTCATGGCTGCCTGAGGCCAGGTGAACGCTTCCTTCCCTCACTCTTTCCTGTTCTTCTTAAAAAGGCGAGCAGGTGAGGCTGGCAAAGCCCACTTAAGATAAGTGGATTAATAGCTGGTATTTTAAGCCTTGCAGTGACCGTGTCAGTCAGCAGCACAGACATACTAAGCATGTTTTTTTACTTATCAGTAAAGCAGTGAAGAGGATTCAACAAAGCTTTAGTTATTTCAGGCTGGTTTTCTTGTATTGTTTCCCCCAATGAATCTGCTGATTTGGTCACTGTTCTACAGTAATAATGTAATGAATCATTTTAAAATTATTATAATTAAAAAATAAAAATTGTTAGTACTGCAGCAAGTATCTGAGTTAAGGTTAGAGGTAAAAAAAAAAAAAAAAAAGAGCAAGTGGTGAGGAGAGAATTAGGCAGTTTTTTTGCCATATTTAAACAACCAGCAGATATGTGTATTATTCCAGTAATATATTTGGAATATATAAAACAATCTGAGTGGGGCCATTCTGCTTTACAAGTTATTTTACTTTTAATTCTTTAAGAACATTTTGATGCTGATACCTTTGTACTTTTACTTCAGTTAGTTTTGAATGCAGGACTTTTACTTGTAGTGGAGTAATTTCACAGTGTGGTATTAGTATTTTTACTTAAGTAAGGGATCTGAATACTTTTTCCACCACTATACATATGTAGACGGATAGTTTATAAAAAAATGAAAAAATAAAAATCTCATCCACTCAATGCAAAACCACAACTGAAGCAATGTCAATAGCATACTAAACCAAGAGGCAGCAGTGACGGCCAATTCTCCAAGGAAGTAGAAGATGCTGGCTAATCAGAAGCCTGAAAAAAGCTACCTGGATGCAATGGTGCATCGATCACTCTGTTGTGCATTGTAACTCCTCTGCTCTAGTAGAGTCAAGAGAATAACGAGTATGATGAGTATATTTATGTTAAAAGTGATGTGAACAAGTCTTCAACCACTATTGTGATGCTTCACAAACGAGATATCCACACACTGAAGTCACAAGCAAAAAACTCAGTATACGCTGAAAACTATTTCTGAAAATCTTCACCCTGGAAGGAGTTTCACAAAAGGCTTATTTTCATTGACCTAAAGTGCAGTTCTGTGTATCAAT
The DNA here is from genome assembly GCF_030273125.1 of Centropristis striata. Classification (NCBI taxonomy): domain Eukaryota; kingdom Metazoa; phylum Chordata; class Actinopteri; order Perciformes; family Serranidae; genus Centropristis; species Centropristis striata. The sequence continues at coordinate 19,115,256 of NC_081527.1, read as the reverse complement.
GAACACAAAAACACACAGATAAAGATTTGTTTTAAAAACATACCCATGTACATGTGGACTAGGGTATGTGGCTCTCCATCAACTCCCGGGTAAAATATTCGGCCAAAACTACTTGTCTGCTGTTTGATGCTGGACAGGTAGCCTACAGTGAAGCTTTTGCACTGACAACAGCTAAACTAAAACAGAGAAGAAAACACAGCAGAGTCGGCTGAGGATTTGTGTGGGGGTCATCATATGATCTACCACTTTCACATCCATAGAGCCATTTGAGCTATTGCTAATGTGAATATATAGCTTTAACGAACATACTAATACATGCTTGTACAAAGAACTGGAGAAAGTTTTCATCACCAGAGAGAGCGAGGAGACTGGAGAATAGGGAACCTAGTGAAGTTTGTTTTGGGAAAGTGTAAGTGACCTCTTCAAATTCTCCAGTCCAGAATAATCATTTTCCCTGCCACAAGAAAAGCTTTATAATTGCCAGGAATGCTTGTGCTTCTCTAAGTACCGTTGGATTTATCCTGTCAGTAAGCTGCGATCCCCTGATGCCTCTCCACAAGTGATAAAGTGAGGGAAAGAAGAAGTCTGTTGAGTGAAACATGTACAGACTATAGGGAATAAAGGCAAACAAACACTTCCACATCAAAACTGACGTAGCTCAATTTACACACATTCAAGGGATTTTCACATTCCACAAGCCAAACTGAACCAGATTGTCTCTGTAATCAACAGCGAATGTTGTCGAGCAGCCCTGCAGTGGCTTCATAAATTAGTAAGAGCAGCGTGTGTGTTATTTTTGCTATATAAGGCTCTCAGCGAGCAATCACTGAAAAAGCATGTTCCTTTAGTCACAACCTGGGAATTTAGAGATTTTGACAAGACTCTGCACAAAGTCACAGGGCAGGCACCAGTTGGACTGACACGTGGGTGGACTGAGCAATCAGACAGAATCACAGCCGTCCTTTATACGACTATTCTCAGATCGCTTGTCTGGCTTTCAGTTTATTCCGTATTTAGAAGTCCAACTACCAGACTGTGTTACATGTGTTTAAGTAACTTTTTGAGTAAAATGTATTTACTTTTTATTCTTACTCAAGTAATTTTTTGGGAAAGAGCTGTTATAACAACATAAAAGAAAAAGCCATGACATAAGATCACTTTCTTTTAAATACAAAACGTTTTCATTATTATACAGCATAAACACATACAGAATTACACATTCAATATGAAAGTTAAAGCAAACCCATATTGAATGAAGAATTAATGATTATATATATATATATATATATATATATATATATATATATATATATGTATATGTTATAATAATTATCTACTGTATATATTTCCAATTTTAATGTGTTTTTTACATTTCACATTTTCACAATTTTCAGATTTACTCTATATGTTTTAACAGTTCTGGAAATGTCATACCTTGTAGATTTTTTAAATCCTTTATTACGCAGATTTGTTTATTCTGATTGGTCGATTCTTAACAATTAACACATTCCACAGTTTGTTTTTTCTGGATAACAGACCATTGCTATCGGCGCAGTTCTGGAATGTATGTATGTATGTATGTATGCATGTATATATATTTATATATGCAGGAATTCCTCATTTACTTTACCCATTTCTCAAGCAGTTTCATTTCCATAGACACCTTTGTACTGTCCCAGTAGTTAATATTCAATATTTTGATTCCTCAACTGATTTGATATTATAAAGTAACAGCACTTTCACTTCAGTACATTATTTAAATATTATTGTGTACAACATCTCAGTTTCTCATAAAGTTTTCATAATCTGGGAAGATTCATCAAAATTTAAATGTGCATAAACAAATGTCTTCTTGAACATAATACAAAATGTGGACAGAGTCCCTGAACAAATGTTTAAATGTTAAAATTGAAACATATGTCCCAGACTTCCCTTTTTATGTAATAATAAGTATGACAGGCATGCAGGCTGCCTCCCACTCTCTATTTGTTGTCCTTTATTCCCGTGACGCGTATAAAAAAAAAAAGAGGGAAAGATGAATATGATATCTTTTTACATCTTAGTCCTTCATGCTCTCCGGTGGCCAAGGAACCCCCATTTTTCCACCCTCCTCTCCTCCCCCCCTAAAAAGTTTAAAGCCTCTCGCTCAGCTGGGTTCTCCCTTTGTACGGAGACTGTTCAAAGTATTACACTGTCACTAATCATCCATGTTACAACATCTTGAGCAGCGAGAGCTCTCACTCTGACTCCACCAAACCATTATGGTGCCACAGGGTTGAAGGAATAGTCCACTTTGATCTCCTCAGAGGAGAGCTATGGAGACATCTTTCAGCCTCTCTCTGCTCCTCTCCTCTCCAGCTCTCCTCCCCCTCACTCCCTCTGGTGAGAGACTTTAAACAGTAGGCTGGAGGCTGTTATTTTGGGAGGGCTGAGGGGCGAGGGGGCGAGTGAAGAATAATATCTTGTACTCCAGGGCCCGGACGGCTCCCCCAGCCCATCAAACGAGTAACAAATGCGGTTACAGACCCATAAAGAATAAAGGGAGGGGAGAGAAGAAGAACGAGGGGGCAACATTTTTCTGACACAGTTTTACAGCTCTGCTTATTACAAGGAGCAGCTTAAGCTCTCCCTCCTCTCCTCGCACAGCTCACCGCCTCCTTTATCAGTCATATCTGCACATTCCTGCAAGGATGGAGGGGTGCAGGATGGAGGGATGAACTGGGTGAAAGAGTTGACAGAGAATGGGCCGCCAACATAAAGGAGAACGGTTTCATACACTAATTCTTTTCTTGTGGCTTTTTTTCAAGTTTAGGATTAATGTGAATAATGTATCTTTTCCTCTTTTGTGGTCTTCCGGTGCAGTATTTTTTCCATAATGCTCTATCATAATAATTTTATTCTAATAGCTCAGGGAAGGAACTCATTTTTAATATTAACAAATTGCATCTTAATTTTCCGGATTACAGAAAAGCCATATTATGCTCATATCCAAATAAAATAACACTATATTATATAGACATTTAAAATTATCAGAATAAACTGCATGTTATTTTAGTTCATATAGCCATTAAACATGTGCTTAGTGGATCAAAATTACCATTTATTATTAGGTTCACTGACAATTATACATTTTTATTTCCTTTTTTCAAATGTGAAAAGAAATATTGGAATTTAAACATCACATGAAGAATGCTGCTGCTAACATGCCATGTTTTTAAACTTTTATAAATCATTTTAGATTTTTACGATTGTGTTTATCATTTGAAGTCAAAGTCATTTTTGTGTTTTTATCTGATCTCAACATATTGGTCAATGCTCTGTTAAGTTTAAAAAAAGTTTTTTATGAATAACTGACTAACCTACATGTTTTAATATAGATGCTTTTATTAAACTATTTTAGAAAGATCTGACTCTGGATGTTTTGCACACTTAACTTTATTGACACTTGATCAGATTACAGCAAAATTGATTATGTAATGTAGATGTCTGAATACTACGGAACTGCAAAGATGTCCGGTCCGGCTGTTACAACAAGTTATGCAATATAGCGTTGGATGTCCTTTAAATTATGGTGCACAGTGAACTCGATGGCTTAAAATTAACGCCGGAACCATTCATTTTGCTCACTACCTGCCAAAATGGCGACGTAAACAGATTGTGTCATGTAACACCCGTAGCTTCATGGAAACTATATGTTGAAGAAGTGAAAGGCAAAAAACAAACAAAAAACAACAGAATTAACAACACCTTGTGATATGGCCCACAAAACAGACAAATTACTGTACACTACAAATTATAAGTGTCTGCAACTCCTACATAAGAATATAATGGTAATGACAGGGAAACCCAATAATGATTACCCTGATACACTATTTATGTTTGAATTAAAATAATTCCCTAATCATTTGCCTTCTCAGCTCCACTCTTCTTCACCCAGCAGTCTAACAAACTAAAGTTCACTGACCAGTGAGATGCGACTGATTAATTCAGAGCCAGATAGGCGGCTGTGTCCCTCTCCATTTCTCTGAGGCAGCGGGGAGGATGGCTGGACATCTCATCCTGTCTCACTCAATTAAACTAAACCCTCGGCCCACACGTTACCTCCCTATCTTGCACTAAACACAGCACTAAATCACCGAACTAAAACTGTATAGTGGAATTAACAGCATGTGCATTTATAGAGAATAAAACATCTATTGTTTTTTTCTCGAGTTAAAGGCCTATTCAGGCAACACTTGCAATTAGAATTTATAAAAGTGTCATGTTGTATACGGCTTTGCAAACACTATGAGGACATACATTACTAGCACTGATGCCACAGCGGGAAACACAGTGAAAATAATAGAAGGCAGTTTAACATCTTAAAGAAATAGTTCCACGTTTTAGAGAATAGGCTACCTGCACTTATTTGCTTTTTTGCTCTGGTTAGATAACATTGATTCTACTTTCTACTGAAGGTATTGCTAGCCAGTTAGCTTGTCTTAGCACTAATTAACATGTTATAAATTGTTGGTTTAATCTGTACAAAAAAGAATGTGGTATGTGCCAGACTATTTCTTGTCTGGGCATCTTAAGATCCAGGTTAGCTTTTACCTGTTGTTTACATTTAGTCTTTAAGCTAGGCTGAGCTAACTGGGTGCTAGCTGTACATTTGTATTTATTCTACAGTTAACAGAGTGGTTTTGATCTTTTCATCAGTCTTTCTTGGCAAGAAAGCAAATACGCGAAATGTCGACCTTGCCCTTTAAAGATGAGTGTAAAGTTTTTTAAAAAGATATGTTTTAAACTCTTTAAACATCTTAACCATAGAGACCATCCAGGGTTGTGGTCTAGGAAGGTACTGTGGAGATTCCGGACATGGTCTGTGAAAATATAAAAGACTTCATAGTTCTCATGAATGGAGATGACGCCATCACTATCAAATATTAAACCTCTAACTCCATAGCCAACTGATGCTTTAAGGAGATAAAACCAAGGAGGCGATAAGGTTTCATTTTCTTTGTTGGCTAAATGCGCCACTAACAGCAGTGCATGACGGCAGCGATATGAGACGCATCAGACTACAGGATGGTAAAGACTAGCGGGAGATAAAATTTCCACGTTCCAGGCAGTAAAGATCATACTCTACCTTCCCTCACTTCAGTCTCATCCATGAAAACTTTACTAATTAAAAGGTGACCTGGGGGGACATTGCTGGTCACAGTTTAAGCGTTATTTAAGGAATTTCTGGGCATCATTGAGTCTGTAAGCATGATAAGAATCTGCTGATGAACCAGGATGGCTATGAGAATAACAGCCTCCCTGCTCCTGTGGTATCTCCTCTCAGCCATGAGGGGGGGGGGCTCCACCGAGGGTCTGGGACCTCTCACTCATCCCCCACTCATCCTCTCTGCTTGTATGTGTTATCATCGTGTGGACATCTCTTTACCTGTGAAATATTATCACCTGGCTTGTCTCCACACAAGTGCTCTTTCAACAGCCTAAAAAAAAAAGCCTAATAGTTCTCTTGTTTCACTCATGGGTGCCATGGCTTGCCTGTTATTTATACTCTTTGTCTGTCTGTCCGACTGTCTATCTCTCTCTTTATGTATATGCATCTGTTACCCACCCACCAGCCCGCCTCCACCCAACGCACAGCTATTGCTTCGGGAAGGGTCCAGCTCCCCCATTTACTGTCAGGACTCTGATAGTCTTTGTAAAGCGGCTGGCAAGCAGCGAGCAGATGAGGAAACCCTAAACCGTTTATTAGAAGCACTTTGCACCCTTCAAGCAGAGTGGAGCCACTGTAAATAATGGCAATAGCAGACCAGCCTGGATCAGGCTAGTCTGATAACTCAACTCGTTCTGGGATTTTGAGAGGAGTCACGCCTGTGCATGTATTGCAGAATAGACTATTTCTAACCTCAATACTTAGATATGGAGTTTGGTCAAAGTAATGAAACTATCAGATGACCATCGTATGACATTTCTGGCAAAACTGTGATCTTTCTTAATATTTGGTTGCTGTAAAAAATACAGTTTTTCCCAAGAAAATTCTTTTTTTTTCCTGCAGTTTGGGTTTCCTAGTTTTGCATTCACCAGCAGCAAGAGGGTCACAGGCTTGAAACTGGATTTCGGCTCCTCTATGTGGAGTTTGCATGTTCTACCTGCGTTAGCGTGGGTCCTCAGGCTTCCTCCCACAATCCAAATAAATGAAGCTGGACTTGTGATATTCCAGGGTGCACCCTGCCCAGAAAAGTAGTAATAGTTCCTCAATGCACAGGAAAAACTGTGCAGATCACACACACACACACACACACACACACACACACACACACACACACTACAGTGAGTACTGTAAGTCAAAGTTGAACCAAAAAGTAGATCTATAAACTGTAATGGATAAATGATCATTTTACAGATAATCACTGTTTTTTCTTTCAAATAATTTGGTATCATTGTCTCACGCTTCTGTTCTTTGCCTCATCAGTTGTTGTTGTTGTGGTGATCCCTCCAGTTCTTGATGCATGCCGCTCCAAATTATTATCAATATTATGTATTTTTCCCTCTTAGGTCTAATAACATTGTTGAGACCGTCCTTCAAAACATGCCATACTGTAAGTCGTTTGTACAGCAGCTTATTATGACCCATATATCTGTTAATTGTTTGGTGTTGCCGTAATTATGACGGGAACAAACGCTGGACATTCACCCAGGAGAATGGGGTTTGTGTCCCATGTGACAACAGAAGTACACAATGTGATTCAAACATTACGAAACTTCTGTGCCTCACGTTTTGTGCATTACGTTTTTAAGTAACTATGTTGCTTCTGGTAGTCATGTCACCCTTGTAACTACTTCACTTTCGGCATTTACATAAATTAATTTACTGTTTAAATTGTCTTTCATAACGGCTTAATAGGAAGTTTTTTGTCCTATACCTAGATCAGTGGTTTGTAGCCTAAATTGAATGAAACTGCAGCCTTCAAAAAAAAAAAATCTTACATGTATGTAAAATTATGCGTGCGTTATTTTTAGAATATCCTCTGTACCGCAAACCACAAAAATAAGATTAATCTGAGCTGTTACTGTCAGGTTGTTCATGTCATTCTACCTATCCAGCATATCAGGCAGTAGGGATACATTTGTAAAATGCCATTAAACTAAAAAAATTAAGTTTAGAAATAAGTTTGTGTTTTAGTGTGCGATGGAAACATTTTCCAATGTAAATGTGGATTTTAAATGTATTCACATTTATCTGAATGTACTAATTTATACAGTAAACGTTCAGTAATTCAGAGTTATTATGAGCTGCAATTAACACTCACAAACAGAATGTGTCACAGCATGATGATTAAGAGACTCAAGTCAGCACAACTTTAACTTTAAGCACATAATTGTCCCAATCTGAGAAATACAAGTCTGGAGGGAGAGTATTATATGAAAAGTCAGGATATTATTACAGCCCAGCTGGGGCCACTAGTGATGCTAAGAGTCACCTGCCTGTGGCCTCTGTGGTACTTTACAGCACTTAGCCTGCAGGGCTGAGGTAACAGCTATGACATCATTGTCTCCAGAAATGCTGGGAGGTACGGTGCCACACAGTTGCCAGACTTCATAGCACACATGAGTAGGAAATTACTTCATCCTCTCAGTTTTTGCACAGGGCCTGTTTACCAGTTTTACCCATGGGAGGTGGTCAGCCAGGGCTGGCACATTTGAGACATTTAAAGAACACCTCTGAGGGATTTTGTGAGCTCTCCTAGGTCTCTACACCTGTATTTTTGTTACAACACCTGGTTGTTATAGGAACTCTGAATGTGCTGTACATAGGGAAATGCTTCATATAAACAGGGTATATATATATATATATATATATACACACACACACACACATATATACATATATATAGACATAAATATACATATATATATATATATATATATATACACACATACATTTTTTGACTCTGTGCCACTCCTGCTCTGGCCTGGAAAAAAGAGCTCCAAAATTTACTTAATTTGCTTAAATGTATTTAATTTCAAATTATTTTATTATTATTATTATTATTATTATTATTATTATTATACAGGCTTATCTATAGAGTTATCAATATGTACTCCAGCTGAGGCCTAAAATGAGCAAATAAGTACCATGAGCCAATAGAGAAATGACCAATAGTAATTTAGTAAAAGTAGAGTAATTGCATTAACTTTCATTGACAATTTTATGTAAACTGTATCGTTTCCATACTGTATATTAGTTGCTATATTTGCTTAAGTTTCATTTTGCATAGAAATACTGATGCTAGATGTTATTTTATGCTTTACTGGTCACATTTAGGTGTCTTTCATTTTTTAATGTTCTAATCTTGTTTCCATTATATACATTTATAGTGGAATTATGGGAGATTAAAATGTGTTTGACTGAGATTGAAATCAAAGATCCTTCACTGTTTGGCTACCTGAAGTTCTGTGTTTACTTTGGCAGAGTGAAACAGCTAATGATCCGTGTTTTCTTTCTAATGTCTTGTGATTCTTACAATCCAAATCACCAACCATAATATTGTCGCTATTTCTGTAATGGGTGTGAGGTTGGACCCAAGAACAGCACAGACTGAGACCAGTGTTGGAACAGTTAAACAGTTTATTGCTCAGACAGGTTTGCAAAAATCCACAGCCGGTACACAGGTAACAGATCACACACAGAGTGAAGCCAATCAGTCCCACTTCCCAGCGGAGACCTCCGGGGAGGGAATCCAGCAGGCAGGAAACAGACAAGGGGCGAGCAGGCAGAGTAGTCAGGGACGGAATGCAGATCAGGTACCTGGGCAGAGACGACGAGGATAGGTCAGGGACAGGCAGGGTCGATACCAAGGAAGCAATCCGGGGAAAAAACGCGCGAGAGCTTAGCATGCTGCTGAAGACAATCTGGCAAGGACTGAGGGGAAGGAGTGGGTATAAATCAGGTGAGGGAACACAGGTGAAGGTGGTTGCACTGATTAGGTGGGAGTGGCTGGCAGATGATCAGGTGAGGGAGCACAGGTGAATGTGGTTGCAGTGATAGGTGGGAGTGGCTGGCAGGTGAGTGGAAAAGTACTAGCAGACAGGCAGTGGGGATGGAAAGCCAGGAGCGGATCATGACAGTACCCCCCCCGGCAAGGGACGGCTCCAGACGTCCCAGACCGAGCCGGGAGGGTGGAGGGGGTCCGGAGGAGGGCTAAAATTCCTCAGAGTCCCCAGAGTCGACATCCTCCTCAATAGAAGAGGAAGATGAGCAGGAAGAGGCAGCCACATCGGTGCCCCCATCCACCAGGGGATCAGACGACCCCTCCGCAGGGGAACCTGCAGAAGGCGGAAGAGAGGACGGGGCAGGCTGGTCTGGATGCAGACGATGAAAGTCAGAAATGAGCCGAGGATCCACAATAAACCGAGCTGGCACCCAGGAACGCTCCTCCGGACCGTACCCCTCCCAGTCAACCAGATACTGCATGCCACGTCCACGGCGACGAGAGCGAAGGAGGCGCCTGACAGCATACACAGGACCACCATCAATGAGCTGAGGAGGCGGAGGAGGCGGCATGGGAGGAACCAGAGAACTCTCTCGGACTGGCTTGATCCTGGAGACATGGAATGTAGGGTGGATCTTCATGGACTGGGGAAGCCGAAGACGTACTGCCTCTGGGTTGATGATGCGGGAGATGGGAAAGGGCCCGACAAACTTGGGAGACAGCTTGCGGTTCTCCACCTTGAGGGGCAGGTCACGGGTGGAGAGCCAGACCCTCTGGCCAACTTGGTAGGCGGGAGCAGGTATGCGGTGCTTGTTGGCGGCAGCAGCATAGCGGTCAGCAGATCTGAGGAGAGCGGTGCGTGCCCGCTCCCAGGTGCGTCGGCAACGGTGAACAAAAGCTTGCACTGATGGGCAGGCAGCCTCCCTCTCTTGGTTGGCAAACAGTGGAGGCTGATACCCGTAGGCACACTGGAAGGGGGAAAGACCAGTAGAGGAGCAGGTGAGGGAATTGTGGGCATATTCCACCCAGACAAGCTGCTCAGACCAGGAAGCAGGGTTGTGGTTGGTCAAACAGCGAAGACTGGTTTCCAGGTCCTGGTTCTTTCTCTCTGTCTGTCCATTAGACTGGGGATGGAAGCCGGAGGACAGGCTGACCGAAGCCCCAACCAGACTGCAAAATTCCTTCCAGAACATGGACGTGAACTGGGGCCCCCTGTCAGAGACAATGTCAGTGGGAAGTCCATGGAGGCGAAAGATGTGCTGGATGACCAGTTCAGCTGTCTCTTTGGCAGAGGGAAGCTTGGGAAGGGGAATGAAGTGGACCATCTTGCTAAAACGGTCCACAACTGTAAGGATTGCAGTGTGGCCCTTGGATGTAGGTAGACCAGTAACAAAGTCCAAAGAGATGTGTGACCATGGGCGATGAGGAACAGGCAATGGGTGCAGGAAGCCAGCTGGTGGGTGACGAGATGTCTTATTCTGGTTGCACACAGGACAGGCGTTGACATAGCCACGGACATCCTCCTCCAGCGATGGCCACCAGAAGCGCTGCTGCAGGAAGTCATGGGTCCGCTGGATGCCAGGGTGACAGGTGAGTCGGGAAGCGTGCCCCCACTGGAGCACATCAGAGCGGAGGTGAGCCGGCACAAACAAACGGTCAGGGGGACAGGAACTAGGACCAGGCTGGTCTTCAGTGGCCGCCCGCACCCTCTCCTCTATCTCCCAAGTGACAGAAGCAACGAGACAGGAGGCTGGGACGATGGTGGAGGGTTCAACTGCTTCATCTGGACACTCAGGAAACTGTCGGGAAAGTGCATCCGGCTTGATGTTACGAGACCCGGGTCGATAGGACAGTGTGAAGTTGAACCTGTCGAAGAACAGTGACCAGCGGGCCTGTCTGGAATTCAGTCTCTTGGCAGATCGAATATATTCCAGGTTGCGATGATCAGTCCACACGGTGAATGGCACCTTGGCTCCCTCTAGCCAGTGCCGCCACTCCTCCAAGGCCAGTTTCACTGCCAGGAGCTCCCGATTACCAATGTCATAGTTCCTTTCAGCAGGAGTTAGGCGGCGGGAGAAAAAGGCGCAGGGATGGACTTTCTGATCGATGCTGGATCGCTGAGACAGAACCGCCCCCACCCCCACACTGGATGCGTCCACTTCCACAATGAACTGGCGCTCAGGGTCGGGGATCTGGAGGATGGGCGCAGTGGAGAAGCGAGTCTTGAGAGTGTCGAAGGCACCTTGTGCTTCGTCAGTCCAGCGGAAGGATGTCTTGGATGAGGTGAGGGCCGAGAGAGGAGAGGCAATGGAGCTGAAACCTCTGATGAAACGCCGGTAGAAGTTGGCGAATCCTAGGAATCGTTGCAGTTGCTTGCGTGTCTCTGGGACTGGCCAGGAAGTCACCGCTGAGACCTTAGTCGGGTCCATTTGCAAACAGTCTTTGGCAATTATGTACCCTAAGAAGGAGACTGAGGGTACATGAAATTCACATTTCTCGGCCTTGACATAGAGGGAATTGTCCAGGAGGCGGCGGAGAACAGATCTGACGTGGGTGACGTGCTCCTCTAGGTTCTGAGAAAAAATCAGGATGTCATCCAGGTAAACAAAGACAAACCTGTTCAGCATATCCCGGAGCAGGTCATTAACCAAAGTTTGGAAGACAGCCGGGGCATTGGTCAAACCAAAGGGCATCACAAGATATTCATAATGCCCTGTAGGTGTGTTGAAGGCCGTCTTCCACTCATCCCCCTCCCGGATGCGAACCAGATGATAGGCGTTTCTCAGGTCGAGCTTGGAGAACACGGTTGCCCCCTGGAGCAGTTCAAAAGCGGTGGAGAGGAGTGGGAGGGGATAGCGGTTCTTGACAGTCATATCATTGAGACCACGATAGTCTATGCAGGGCCGCAGAGACTTGTCCTTCTTTTCCACAAAGAAAAACCCCGCTCCAGCAGGTGAAGATGAAGGACGGATGATCCCTGCCGCTAGGGAGTCTTGTATGTACTCCACCATGGCCTCTCTCTCAGGGGCAGAGAGAGAGTACAAGCGTCCTTTGGGAGGCGAAGTGCCAGGGAGTAGGTCTATGGCACAGTCATAGGGGCGGTGAGGTGGCAGAGAGGTTGCCTTAGCCTTGTTGAACACCTCTTTCAGGTCATGATAATCTTCTGGAACTCCGGTGAGATCTGGGGTAGGAACAGGAACAGGAGAAGCTGGTGACAGTGACGGTGTTCGAAGGCAGGTCTGCTGGCAGGTCTCACCCCACTCCCGGATGGAACAGGTAGTCCAATTAATGTTGGGGTTGTGCAGGCAAAGCCAGGGGTACCCCAGGATGACAGGCTGGCTTGGTGTGGACAGGAGCAGGAACTGGATGACCTCACTGTGACCCCCTGGCAGAAGCATGCGCACAGGGTTGGTTTGGAACGTCACCTTCCCCAGTACATGTCCATCCAGGGCGCTGGCTGAGATCGGCGATGGCAGTCTCTCTGGGCGGAGACCCAGCCGAAGAGCGAGGGCCTTGTCCATAATGCTACCGTCAGCCCCTGAGTCGATGAGGACTGCAATGGAGTGGGAACCGGAAGGCAGCAGAAACTCGGCGGTGAGGCTGGGTCTTTTAGAGGAGGCGGAACCATCGATGGAGCTCACCAGCATGCCTCCGTTCACTGGTGAGCTCTGGCTTTTACTGGACACCGGCTGACAAAGTGTCCTGGCTGGCCGCAGTACATACACAAATTCAGTCTCTGCCTTCTCTCCCTCTCTTCGGGTGAGAGACGGGTGCGTCCCAGCTGCATAGGCTCTGGATCCCCCATGCTTACAGGAGTAGATGACGTTAACGAGGTGGAGGCAGAGGCTGCTGGAGGATTGGAGTCAGCGGACCTGTGCAGCCGGGCAGAACGTGACTGGAACTCGGAGCGTCTCTCCCTCCTGCGTGCCTGGATGCGCAGGTCGAGACGGGTGGCGAGCTCGATTAGACCCTCCAGAGTTGGCGGTGGGTCATAAGCTACCAGCTCATCTTTGACGTACCCGGCCAGCCCCCGCATAAAGACGTCGCGGAGAGCGGCTGGGTTCCAGTCACACAGGGGGGCCTTGGTCCGAAAGTCTATGGCATAGTCCGTGACCGAGCGGCTCCCCTGGACCAGATCCAATAGCTCTCGTCCAGCGTCGGCTCCAAGAGGTCCGGTACCAAAGACCCTCCTGAGCTCGTCGGCAAAGGATGGGAAAGAGCGGCAGACAGGAGTCCCCCTCTGCCATTCTGCAGTGCCCCACAGACGCGCTCGCCCAGTGAGGTGGTTGATTGTATAGGCCACCTTGGCTTCTTCGGAGGAAAAGGTAAGTGGCTGCAGGGAAAAAATTATGGAGCAGTTGCAGAGAAAGGCGTTACAGGTGACAGGATCGCCATCGTAACGCTCAGGTGCTCCAACATTAGACTCACGGACTGGAGGGAGAGGAACAGGTGGCGGAGCAGCAGCGCTTGCCGAAGCTGATGAGGAAGATCTGGGCCCCGGCGAAGCAGGAGGTACCCCCAGGGACTGGGTGCGGGCGTGGATGTTCGCCATGTCACGCTGCACTTGTGCCAGGACTTGCTGATTCTGTGCGGAGGCAGCTGCAGATGCAGCAATCAGCTGATTTAACATGTCCTCCATACGGGAAATCCGATCATCAATCTGAGCTGGGTCCATTTCTGGCCAGATTGTACTGTAATGGGTGTGAGGTTGGACCCAAGAACAGCACAGACTGAGACCAGTGTTGGAACAGTTAAACAGTTTATTGCTCAGACAGGTTTGCAAAAATCCACAGCCGGTACACAGGTAACAGATCACACACAGAGTGAAGCCAATCAGTCCCACTTCCCAGCGGAGACCTCCGGGGAGGGAATCCAGCAGGCAGGAAACAGACAAGGGGCGAGCAGGCAGAGTAGTCAGGGACGGAATGCAGATCAGGTACCTGGGCAGAGACGACGAGGATAGGTCAGGGACAGGCAGGGTCGATACCAAGGAAGCAATCCGGGAAAAAACGCGCGAGAGCTTAGCATGCTGCTGAAGACAATCTGGCAAGGACTGAGGGGAAGGAGTGGGTATAAATCAGGTGAGGGAACACAGGTGAAGGTGGTTGCACTGATTAGGTGGGAGTGGCTGGCAGATGATCAGGTGAGGGAGCACAGGTGAATGTGGTTGCAGTGATAGGTGGGAGTGGCTGGCAGGTGAGTGGAAAAGTACTAGCAGACAGGCAGTGGGGATGGAAAGCCAGGAGCGGATCATGACAATTTCTCTTAATTCCAGCAGGACCCATATACACTGTAAATTACCATTTAGTGCATTCACACACATGTACAAACATTGGGCACACTGGCACCTTTTACATGATGTTGGTCGATGTGCAATGTGCCTGAGAATAAATAAATGATCTGTCTGTGTTGCCGGATATAAAACAGATGGTTTTGCTCAATTAGCCTCCATTATAACAATTATTAATTTTTACCCAACAGACTTCCCATGTCAGTGACTGATGGCATAAACTATATGTAGCCCTTTTTTATATTACTGAATGAATATACAAAATGAAATACCCAACATGGAATTTAGAGAATTACACTGAAATATAAATCGTGAATGCTGATCCTGTAATGTATACTTGACACATCTTTTTAATAATATAAAAGAAAACTAAATCAATATTTATTTATTTTAATGGCCGATATGATGCTTCATTTGAACCATTTTTTTTTACAAGAATCAAAAGGATAGAAGGAATTATGTTGGTATTCTATCTGCAATAATCAACAATAATGACAATCACATTCAGTGTCACAGGTTTTGCATGCAATTTAAAATATCCGCAAGCTTTATTCTATTTAATTATATCCCATTTTAAATTAAAGTGCTTCGTATTGACTTGATGACAATGAATGACAACTGGCGTATCAATCCCTCTACAAAAGAAGATAGAATAAATAAAATAGAATACATTTGAAAAAAATACTCATATCTTTCTCATCATTCCTTTATCTCTAAAAAAAGATATAATAAATAAAATAGAATAAAATAAATGAATAAATACCCACATCAGTCCCATAGTTTTTTTCCCTCTACAAAAAATACAGAATAAATAAAAGAGAATACATTTTTTAAAATCCATATTTGTCCCATTACTTCTTTCAATCAGAAAATGATATAATATATAAAAGAGGATAAATTTGAAAAAAATACCCATATCTTTCTCATTATTCATTTTCTCTAAGAAGGTGACATAGTAAATAAAATCTAATACAACAAAAAAAATACCCACATCTGTCCATTATTATGTTCCCTCCACATAAAATGAATAAAATAGAATACATAAAAATATTTGTCCCATTAGACAGTCATCTCCTCATGTGACAGTTTGTCTTCCTACACATTTATTGTTAGAAAAGAGATTCTGTTAGTTTTAGCGGCCTGAGTATTCAGATCTGACTTCTTGTTTGTCTGGTTCGGGCTGCTCATGGACTTTCTGATTTTTGTTCCAGTAAGGAATAGGGGAGTTCAGCGGTCGGGTGGCGTGGTTGTTTTCTGGCCTGTGGGTAAGCTTTAGGAGCTTGAGAGCCAGGGTGGTCTCACAGGCCTACAGCAATATAGCCTCTGATTTACTCACCACCCAGCACCCGCCTCACAAAGCCATTTGTGTTACTTTGAGCATTTCCCGTTGATAAACTTAAATTCCATCAGATTTTCTTTGGCCATGAGCCCATCGGCTGATACTGACCTTATAAAAATGTGTTTTGTAGTTGGACGAGGATCATGGAAGTGAGAATGCGTAGCTTTGACTTCTCGTGATGAGACTTCTGGACTTTCTCTCACGATAGAGCCCTAGGATGTGTGGCCGCGAGGCTTTTTAATCTTGGTGTCTATGATTTCATTCCCTGAAACTTTTTAATTTTCATCTGCTGCGTAAGAGCTTGTTTGGGTTCATTTAATCAAGAAAATAATCACAGTGTAACAGATAAATCGTTTGGAAGAGTATCTGAAATCGGCAGGATCTGAAGTCACAAGTTATAGACAAATAAAGTCTTACACAGAACAGCTCATAAACACACACACACACACACACACACACACACACATCCTTCACAAGTGCACATTCAGTACACGCCCACTTTTAACCACCCAGTGGGAATGTGTTTTTCTAGATCATTTGAAGCCGAAATATTTGAGCTGCATGAGTCCTCTTATGAAGTTCTGCCAAGAGGGAGTGCAGAACTGCTGAGACCCTCAGACAACAACTCCAAAATTCCCAGAATTCAGCAGGGCCAAAAACACCCACTTTTGTTCCAGATAGTAATGCTGCACAGGAAACTAAATCTGGTCAGACAAATAGACGGTTTACGTCACACACTGTGGCAGGGAGTAAAGCCATTATCATTAAGAGGTCAATGGTTATTGTTTTCATTATTCTTAGAATGTACTTGATTTCCCTTTCTCTTTTTGTTCTTATTAGTCTGAAATGGGAAGTCTGGTGATATGCTATAGTTTGCACTGCCAACAAATGGTATGAGAACAAATTATAATTGAGCCTATTAATAAGTATTTTCTTTGTATCCAGAGCCTGATAGAACTTATTCCTCTGTGCCATAGACCTCCATCGTTTAAAATGTCACTCACAGGTAAATGAAGAGCCATCGTGAAGATTAATTTGGTGGCTCCATCTTGGCAGTTCCTAACTCCCAGGTTAGGCAAACAGGGTGAGCTGAGGCAGCCTGAAAGCAGCTGGTTGGTAAAAAACCCCCAGTTTTGATGGCACCCACCTGTCATTTAAAGCAGCTACGCCCTTAATTATGCATAGCTTTTGTACCAGGCTGTAAAAATGTTAATTTCTGTTGTAAAGTTGGGCATTTAAACAGCTCTCGGTCTACGGGTATTGACTCACTTTTGGAGCCAGCCTCAAGTGGTCATTTGAGGAACTGCAGTTTCTGGCATTTCTGTGTTGGCTTCATTTTTCAGCCCTGGCGTTTGCAGTGTGGGCCACACTGTTGCACTTGGTGATGTGTTCTTGCTGAGTTCTTGATGAGGTGGATCCGGGTTCAAATCCGGCATGAGGTCTCTTTGCTGCATGTCTCCCCCTTCCATTTTCTCTGTCACTATCCATTAAAGCATGAAAAATGCCAACAAATAATCTAAAAAAATACTACAGGACCTAGCTGGGAAATAATTTAGCCTTATTATTTATTTTAAATGAAGGCATATATCCATGATTTCTTAATAAAAATGACATCCCAATGACACCCATGACATGGGTTTAGGGCCACAGACGTTGGAGGAGGTGGAAAAGTGTTGAGGACAAACATTGTTGTTTTTGACCTTTAATGAGATATGTTGACAACAACCAAAATAGAGAATATCAGCCTTATCCCTTAAAGAGCAATTTAGAGTACAAATAATTCTCAACTAGAAGCCAACTACTGATGGCTGAGATTGTTTAAAGGTGATGCTCAAATAGCAGATGTTAATATTTGAATCTATCATATTAGAAATCGCCATATAGTGGCCATATCCCAGGAAAACTCCAAACCCCCATTTGTTTTTGTTAGCTTTAGCGTCTCTGTCTCATAGGTTTCATGGTAAATAAAAACCTGTGTCTGTTTTTATGGTGGATGGTCGTAGTGGTCAGCGTTATGGCTGCTGGTTTGGATCTTCGTCTGGCCAAGCATCATTTCACTTCATCTTTCCTCAGTCTCTCATAGCAGACTTGACATCAACCCAACGAGCTCCCCAGATGAAACAAATAGCGATACCTATAAACCAGACCTGTTTCTTAGTGACAGAGTATAAAAACAATGCAGATTTTTATTTCTATAATGGAAATCCCATATTAATACTTGATATTTACAATCAATAAATGCGCAGTATGCTCCCGTGTCACATATACAAGAGATGAATGCACCTTTGTTCACAATGACAGCTCTGGAATTCCTAAACTGTGACTCCCTCAGCGGTTGTGAGTATCGTTTTTGCCGCTTGTTCCCTTCTGTGCAATTACAGAGCTCAAAGTGATTGAAAAACACTGGTGTAATGTCTCCTGTTTCAGGGCTGCCTTTATGCTGAACAGTAAATCTGTCTCGGCCATCGCTCCATTTAACCAGATAAGGAGTTATTCCAGGCCTCACACAAGTCTGATGTCAGAGCCACTAATGACTCTGCTGGCTTTCGGTGTTTTCAATAGACATATCATAGGAAATAAGCGTTAAATGAGCCTGGAAAGCTCTGATATTTATAGGTTGGTATAGACCGAATATATTGTATTTGTATAGCTTGGACACATGTGACCCTCAGTTTTTTGCACAAGGTGCAAAACCGCTCAGATCATATATCTTTGAATATGAGAGTGACTTTTTCCTGGAATTGATCCCTTCACAGTATTTAGACTTGACTTAGGATGACCCTTAGAAAGTGTATTTTACTCTATGGTATCATCCAGGTCAGAATTTAAGCAGTAAAAAAATGACAAATAGTTTGTTATTTTCATCTGATTCTCCAAGTTGTACATCTCTTGTGGCTTCTTGACTGTTGAAATCATCTGGCTTATCAGAGTTTATTGTATTTTTCAGCTCGTACATCAGTTAAAGTGTCAACTCTTGTTTATTTTCTGTCTTTACACTAAATCCATATTGGTTCCCTGAGCCAAGATGCCTCTTTTCCCATTTATCCCCCAGTCAGGAGAGCGGAGAAGCCGAACAGTGAAACAGTCCTGCATGAAACCTGAGCTACGTTTAAGCTGTCGCGCAATAAACCCTGGGCTGTAAAGTGAAAGCCTCCCATGTTGATGGGCAGTTAAAACACGTGGGGTCCCAAATCTTTACTGTCAAACTGGCTTTGGTTCTAACCCAATACCCGGATTACAGGAGAGGAGAACAGATAAAATACATTTGCTGTAGTTGCGATTTGTTTTCACCATCGCTTCTGTTCATCATTGTAAAATTAGTTGGGATTTGCAATTATTTTCTGGGTCTTTTCCACCATTATTGCTCAGACAGTTTCTAACCCTGAGCTAAAGCATCAAGTGATAGCATTGGGCTGTCATCTGGAAGTAAGCCATGGGAGTGTTTCAGGCTGAAATAGGCCTTGTCATTGTTTTTTTCCAAGGAGGCCTCCCTCACTGAAAAGTGCTTTTCTCAGCACCGGCCTGTCTGGCTGCGCTTCCTGTCCCTCCGCTCTCCCATTCACGTTGTTATTAGGGCCCACCAAATGGCCCTGGTTCACCGGTGGTCTCCCCTAATAACTGCCACTGATGGACGGGTCTCGCTGCTTGTGGCCTTGGGCTTCACTAGACATCCAGCAAGCAGGCCAAGCGCACTTCACTGTAACATACACAAGAAAATGCTTAACTGCTGTAACATGAGCACGGAATGAAATAGATTGTAATGACTTAAAACACATCTAATTAAGAGAAAATATTGTCGGGCCACCAGTTGCTTTGGGATACCGGGGTTGGTTTCCTTAACTGCGCTGTTGAGGGACGTCGAGGAAGAAAGGGTAATCTGATCTGCTGAGTTAATCTGGATAAGTAAAGACATGTTTACACCACAAATGAGCTCTGAATATTCTCCAGTGCACTCTGCTGAATTAGAGTTTCAGTGCTATAATGAGTTGTATATGCTTTTTAAATGTGATTTACACGATTCCTCAAGCATGTAAAAAATGACCTAAACAGAAATAGGATCTCTGTAATTTTTGCAGGGAACAGACCAACTGTTTGTGCAGCCTGTTCCAAACGAACACCAGATACTGTGAGTGTGCTAATGATAAAAGTGATGACAGTGTGGAAAATCATAATGATCATTGGGATCATGATGATCATAATGAAAGTGTGGATGATGATGAAGATAGTGGTGATGACAATGATAATAAGGGTAATAGTGAGGGTAGATAAAATTATACTTTTTCTTCCGTTTTAGTGGGGAAAAAAATAGATTACCACCAATTGGCTGTACATGTGCAGTTTACAATAATGAAGGAAGATTTACTTCTCTAACTGGGATTAATTTGCACATCAATATGTTATTTCAAACTGCTGTTTTTGTCATGAGTAAATCACAAAGAATGCAAATATTACACGGCAGAAAAATGACGCATTTTTTTTCATAACAAAGTTGTTTCTGTGAGTTTTTGCACAGTGAATAAAAGTATCGACCAGTCACGTTGTACAGAACAGATTCACGTCAAAACGCACACTAGTGCAGCCATGGGTTATGAGTTGCACTTGTGAGGATTATAAAAACAACAACAGGGAGGCTCTGTAGTCCAAACCAAGACAGCAAACTTTATAACGCCTTGCATTCTTACCTTTCACAATAAAAGCCTTAGATATACAATGCATTTTACCAGAGGGAACTTCAATTCACTCACAGCATTTTGCTCAAAAAACCTCAATAAGATAGAGAATGGTGTCACATTCATAACTTTTGAGCTGGCTCCAATGTATTTGATTAAGCTATACTGTAAACTGTCATTGCTGTGTAATTTACTTACTTTTGTGTAATCTATTTGTCACGCTCCGGTTGTGTAAATGCCTTTGTTCTTTTGCTCTTTTATTATTGGTTTTAAAGAAAGTTACAAAAAGAAACTACTCTCAAAACTCTCTATATAGAATATATTGTTCTTAATACAGCCCCAATCCAAAGCTTGACATGCCTGCCTAAAAGTTCAGCTATGATTGGAATAGTTGTTCTTTGGGAGGAGTTTAGCTAATATGCAATTTCAACATTAATGGACTAATGAATATAGGTTTGTGAGTCCAAGCAGTCTCACAATGTTTGCTCCAACACTGGTTAAGGTGCCATGAGACATTTTATTGTGTGTTTTTAAATTGAATCCCTAAAATTCCCCCTAAGGGTCTTTTAAGTCTCAGTTTGCTGCTGGCCCTCAGAGCTGCTCCTGTCTTTAATGCCACATACCCCCACAATCTAAACATGGATATTTGAGCAAGAGATTAAACAAAAAATATAAAAAAGTCTGTCTCTCTTTTTTGGCATTTTCTATTTATAAAAGCACATTCCTTTCAATATTAGCGATTATATGTCTATGAAAAGTGGTCTTGCTTAAAAATATGTTCTTAGGGGGGTGGCAGGCTGAATTCCCCATTTCCCATGGGTGCACTGAAAGTGGCCGTCTCTGGCCGATGTGAGGGAAGGGGATAGGGAGGGAGATATGAGTCTGCGGTGCTCAAAAGCCCCAGCCGCGACCTCACAAACAGCCCAGGCTCATTCGACTCTTGGCAAGAGCTTAAACTCTGTTGCTCTGTTTCCCCTCTGGCAACCGTAAAGTGCTGGCGGGAAGATTCGGTACAACATGAACCCTGCTGGCTTCAAGACCAAATTTATAATGCAGCAATTCAGCATGCGGCCACTGGGTTGTAGTTTCTCCTTTCATTTGTGACCTCCTCAGCTTCTGACAGTGAAGGCTGTATCCTTAACCAGTCAGACATAATCAT